>NC_139247.1:4098327-4698327 GCF_977018435.1 Lepisma saccharinum | reverse complement strand
ACTGCAGCTCACAGGTCGGGAAAATCTGACATGAAAGTAGACAATACGTTTATGCCTTATTTATATATAATTTTCACGGGGCGTTCAATATTGTCAACGGTATCATATTTGACCGCGTCGCTTGTCGCCTAAACACTACAGCTCACAGGTCGGGAAAATCTGACATGAAAGCAGATAATACGCTTATGCCTTATTTATATATAATTTTCACGGGGCGTTCAATATTGTCAACGGTATCATATTTGACCGCGTCGCTTGTCACCTAAACACTACAGCTCACAGGTCGGGAAAATCTGACATGAAAGTAGACAATACGTTTATGCCTTATTTATATATAATTTTCATGGGGCGTACAATATTGTCAACGGTATCATATTTGAGCACGTCGCTTGTCGCCTAAACACTACAGCTCACAGGTCGGGAAAATCTGACATGAAAGCAGATAATACGCTTATGCCTTATTTATATATAATTTTCACGGGGCGTTCAATATTGTCAACGGTATCATATTTGACCGCGTCGCTTGTCACCTAAACACTACAGCTCACAGGTCGGGAAAATCTGACATGAAAGTAGACAATACGTTTATGCCTTATTTATATATAATTTTCACGGGGCGTTCAATATTGTCAACGGTATCATATTTGACCGCGTCGCTTGTCACCTAAACACTACAGCTCACAGGTCGGGAAAATCTGACATGAAAGTAGATAATGCGCTTATGCCTTATTTATATATAATTTTCATGGGGCGTACAATATTGTCAAGAGCGTTAGTTTTTGTAGAGCTCTCTTTTTCCATCTTTCCTCTATACAGTGAAGACACAATTAGCTAACCTAGCATACAACACACCTTCCTAATTAATATGGATATTGTCACACATTTCTCTTATTTTATACTGTTGTAAATAGAAAAGATTATGTACGGTAAATATTTTGTACATTATAGGGAAAAAATGCAAAATATCCTCCAATTTTAATTCGAATCGAGTCGAATTTTTACATATTTCCACGCCACCACATATTGTCCTATTTGCTTCTTTTACTTGCCTTGCTTAATTAACTCTCGCTAATTAGCATTTTTTTGGAAGAAGTCAACTAGAACAACATATGGCGGTATGAGAAATATGCAAATCAAAGAACATTTTAGCAATATATGGGCCCTAGCAATTAGCTTTCTCGACTAAGAGTACTCTTTCAAACGTCTTCTGCTGATCGTATTACTAAACGAGGACGTTTAAAATTTTTGGGTGTTGAAAAAGTTTGACCCTACTTTTTTATTTCTATTGTTTGCTAATAGATGGCGCTAATAGTACCCCCTCCCCTCCCCTCTCCTCTGCTGTATGGCAAATAGCGCAAACATAGAAATCAAGATTTTGGAGAGCAAAACATAAAATTTGCATGCATCTGATGTCGAACCGGGAACTTTTATCTTTCGGGGAGTCAACATTATTTTTTACTCAGTCGTCATATAACATGAACGCACGCAAATATTCACATGTGCTTTTATTATTTTGTGTTCGGTAAGTACAAGTATATTCTTACATAAATTATTGTTTAATTTAATAAATTATTGTTTAATTTAATAAATTGTAAACTCGGAACTTGCTAAACTAATACTCCTTCTGTGTTTCATTAAACTATTGAAAGCGAATGTTGCGTGCATGCGGAAATAGCAGAGGAAAAAAGACCGGATGGAAGCAATTTAAAATCACTGGGGCAAGGTCAGTATTACGAGAGCGTAAAAAACACGTGCTTCCATTCAACTTCGAAAAATAAGAATGAATGTGTGCATACAGAACACATATGCTTTCTTTTCACAGTTGTACATGAAGTAAGTTACGGGAAGGCTCTATTTTTTATGTCTGTGTATATGTTGTACAATTAGGTACAAGTATTGTACAATTAGGTACAAATTGTTGTACAATTATTTTCCCCAGTTGCCCAGTTGGCAACACATCATGAAAAAACATGTCAAGAAGACCCAGTGGGTTTATAAGTCAGTGCTGCCAATTCCTATTTGTAGGTTAGCTTAGCCAGTGAAAGATCATATAGTAGAATTTTTGTAGAGTGGGTGTTTGCGAGTTCCACGATGCCTTGCCCGAGGATACCCTATGCAGTGTCATCCTGATTGCAGAGAAGTCCTTCGCCTACGACGTGAAGAACGAAAGGGTGACGGAACAGTTTTAAAATTCATAAAAAATTGCCACATACTAAAAATCAACATCCAACACATTTTAGGTTATATAAAATTTGTGAAAACCTTATAATACTGAAATATTAAAACAAACGGACTCCCCCTTGTAGGTTAGTTCGGTGCGTAAATAAAAAAAATGATAGGTTAAGTTATATCACTTAGGATCCTAAACAAAATTAAAAAAACCGTAAAAAAAAAGATAGGTTAAGTTATATCACGTAACATCGTGATATACCTACCAAGTACAAATAGAAAAAAAAATGAGTGCGGTGAAAATTTGTACTAAAACATCGCTAAACGCTATAACATCGACAAAAAATTGTCAAAATATGTCAAAAAGTGATATTCGATTGATAAAAAAAAATACCTACAAAATATGATCCTCAAATAATAACGTTCAAACAGTACCTAAATAAAAAAAATGATAGGTTAAGTTATATCACTTAGGATCGTAAAAAAATTAAATAATCGTAAAAAAAGGATAGGTTAAGTTGTATCACGTAACATCATGATATACCTACCAAGTACGAGTGGGGGAAAAATGAGTATAGTGAAAATTTGTACTAAAACATCGCTAAACGCTAAAACATCGACAAAAAATTGTCAAAGTATGTCAAAAAGTGATATTCAATTGGTAAAAAAAGACCATACCTACTAAGTACTATTTTGAAACAATCCAATTACACTACTCAGTTAGGATGAAAACTGAAGCTGAATTTCGCCTGCAATAAAGATATATTATTATTATTTCTATTATTACTGTACTGTGGTAAGTATTTGAATTTTTCATTTCTTAATTCTTATATATTTATATTGTCGTGTCATGTAAATAGCCAGTAACATGTATGTTTCGTAAATTTATACAATCATATTTCCAACACCATGTAGAAATATCGTAAACATTGCTCTGTTCTAATTTACCTTGCACGTAATATGTGACATTTATATATGTTTTGTTTTCTGGGAGAGAAAGCACAGTATTTAAAAACATTACGACTTTGCACCACAGAACCACAAATTATTATTATTATTTTGGCAGTTTTTAGTTTACATAGTTCTCGAATTATCAGCATTGTACATCCAACATCTCTAGCGTCTGCATGCCTTCGATATCACTTTCCGCTCTTTTTATATTAAAAAACAACTGCCTGCAGTCGAAGCGTCAGTATCGTGAACCAGGATCACACACCAAAATGGTCGCAAATGGTCGATGAGAAGATAAACTCGTTTTGATGTTCCTAGATCGCGATCAAGTGTTGAACCGTCTTCGTGCAATGGAATTTTCCAGTGATCCCTTCCCGATCCGAGTTTAAAATTTGATCTTCGTTCGTGCACACGGACATCAATGACTGAATAAGAATAAATTTCACTATTGAGTTTGGAAGCGTAGTCCACAGACTTGTAACTTGCATGATTTCTTTCTGTTACCTATTTTCCTAATTAATATTATGTGACGCTCAAAATGTAAGACATTTATGATATTTTTCAAATTCCTCCCGGATGCCGGAGATAAGGCTAAAGTGTAGGACATGTCCGGAAAAAAAACTGGACGTCTGGTAACCCTACATGTGGCAAGACACAACACTTGAGTTTTAAACCCCCAAAGACTGGATCAACATGGCTTATTGCAAAGGGTATACTTGTCTCTGCACTACAGCTGAAGATCTGCGATGAGAGGTTACGCTCGAGACTATACAAAGAGTCTGACTTGCGACTCGCCTCGACACGGTCTCCCCAAGGCGTCCTCTTATCTCTCTTTGTAATCCTCGTACTCGCTCCTCGATTGACTGACTAGAACTGATCACTGAGCTCTCTCCTTCCATACATTTATTCCAATCGAATTTACTCAGTAATGCCGACTCAGTTATCTGTAGACTCTTCCTTGATTGCGATCATTTACACCTGTTTGCAACGATGGCGATCAAGGAAGCTCGGCAATGTCTGACAAGACATTCATTCCTTGGATGATTCTAGCAATTTCCTGATTGGAAAGGTGATGGCTAAATGTCTGGGAGTAGAGGTACATGTCAGTGAAAATTTATTTGCTATTTATTTATTTTACCCTGATTTCAGCTAATTTTCTAAGCGGGGAATGATCCAAAAAATCCAATTTTTACCATTTTTATAGTATAAAAAATAATTATGTTTTTTTATCAAAGCTCAACTTATAGGGGACAAAATTTACTTTTTGAGCCTATATCAGTATATTTGAAGCATATATTTACAATTATTACATTTTTTAAGAGAAATAGATGTATTGATAGTGATTTTGAGTTATTTTACAATGCTGTACAGTACTGTATAGTGCTGCGTATATAATTATTTCTCAAATGTGTGTATATTCTGATTAATTTTTACGTCTGAAAATGTAGATACGGTTTTTTTTTTTAAATTATGAGTGCTGCAGTGCTATGTAGTGTATATAAAATTATGTTTCAAATGTATAATATATTCTGATTAATTTTTACGTCTGAAAATGTACATATGTGCCTTTTTTTTTAGAACGAAAGCAAAAAGGCTATATATAAAAATATATATGCACTTTGGTATAACAGTTGGGCTGAAAAGTTCATAGGCTGACTCATAGATGGCGTTACTAGAATCAAATCCATGTGATTTTTACTTAGTACTAACCTTCAAAAGATACGTGTATAAATTTCACAGCTGCCAGATAATTAGTTCGTGAGATATAGCATTGTGAATGAAGCAGCTTTTGTTATTGTGAAAAAATGGATAAAAAATAATTTCGTGTGTTAATAAAGCATTGCTTTTTGGCGAAAAAAAAATACTGTTGAAGCCAAGGCTTGGCTTGATAAACATTATTCGGACTCTGCACCAGGAAAATCAACCATTGAGAAGTGGTTTGCTAAATTTAAACGAGGCGAAATGAGCATCGAAGACGATGCACGCAGTGGATGCCCCAAAGAGGCTGTTACCGACGAAAACATCAAAAAAGTCCACAAAATAATTTTAAATGATCGTAAAGTGAAGTTGATCGAGATAGCTGAGACTTTAAAAATACCAAAGGAACGTGTTGGACATATTGTGCATGAATATTTGAACATGCGAAAGCTGTGTGCAAAATGGGTGCCGCGCGTGCTCACAATCGATCAAAAGCAACAACGTTTTGATGATTCGGAGCAATGTTTAGCGATATTCAACCGTAATAAACACGAATTTTTCCGTCGATATATTACAATGGATGAAACATGGCTCCATAACTACACTCCAGAGTCCAATCGACAGTCAGCCGAGTGGACTGCACGTGATGAACCGAATCCAAAGCGTGGAAAGACGCAACAGTCGGCTGGCAAGGTTATGGCATCAGTATTCTGGGATGTGCATGGTATTATATTCATCGATTACCTCAAAAAGGGCCAGACCATCAACAGCGATTATTACATAGCGTTGTTGGAGCATTTAAAGGATGAAATCACGAAAAAACGGCCCCATTTGAAGAAGAAAAAAGTGCTGTTTCATCAAGACAATACACCGTGTCACAAATCAATGAAAACGATGGCAAAATTATATGAATTAGACTACGAATTGCTTCCCCATCCACCATATTCTCCAGATCTGGCCCCCAGTGACTTTTTCCTGTTTGCAGACCTTAAAAGAATGCTCGCTGGAAAGAAATTTAGCACTGATGAAGAGGTAATCGCCGAAACTGAGGCCTATTTTGAGGCTAAAGAGAAATCGTACTATAAAAATGGCATCGAAAAATTGTATGACCGCTATAATCGATGTATCGCCCTCGAAGGCAACTATATTGAATAATAAAATCGAATTTTGTCAAAAAAATATTTTTTACTATGTTAGCCTACGAACTTTTCAGCCCAACTGTTATAACGTATTAGTAGTGTAATTGATGAAATTATAAAATCGATAAATGATGAGGTGTTTTGACTGAATAGAAATACTTAAAACTAAGGCAAAATGTCTATAAAATTTTATTGCTACTGTGTAAAACCTACGATTTTTGTAAAAAAAAGCTTCCGAGAAAAGATGACCCCCCCCCCCCCCAAATTGATGTGGCCAAACCTGAATTTGCTAAAATTGCTGTTTATAAATTTGTTAAAAATATGCTTTTCTCGATATTGTTTTGGCATGACTTAAAACTAAGCCAAGATGCTCTTAAGAGCTATACCTATACCTATACATATTTATTTTTGGTCCATTTCTAGTTTATTTCTGGTTACAAATATGCCTGATATTGCCCTATTTTGTTAGGTATAAGTTGTATTTATATTTTTTACTTATCACCGAGTGGATATTAGAAAAAACGGCAAGCAGAATTTGTTGTTTTAGAAATATTCAACAGAGCCATCTATGTACAAATGTCTGAACTTGGTGAACAGACTCGGGTCAACAAGTCAACTTTTTTCAGTACGTCAATATTTTAAACTCTCTCTGCCAGCAATAGGGAATGGTAGTAAGCCTTAGACAAAGTACTTTGAAGCTGAATATGCCTTTCTTAAGACGTCGTATATTGCTAAAATATCTTTAATTCACATATTTCTCATACCGCCGTATCTTGTTCTATTAGACCTCTTCAAGAAAATCGCCAATTAGTGAAAACTAATTAAGCACAACAGCAAAAGAGGTGTTAATAGGGCAAGCATACAATGATATGGGGATATGTGAATTGTCGGTTTCTTCGATTCAGATAAATGGATCGAATTGAAACTGGGATATTTTGCATTTTTTTAATATCATAGCTAAAAAAACAGAGATTTTGATTAGCTAATAATTTATACAAGCAAGTAAGATTTCTATTAGCTCTATAAATCTATATAAATCAGAGCACAGTGCCGATTTCTTACTTTTGCTAGATTAGCAGAGGAACCGAGGGATAGAACATAGCTCTGCCGGGATCCGCCAAAATATTGATCCACAGAAAACAGTGACCTACAGAAGCGATACATAACACACGCCATTAGGTCATTGCCACATCACGACGTGCCTGTGCTGACATGCAATTGGGGTAGGTTAGTAACTCTGTAGGTCACTGTTTTCTGTGGATCAATACTTATTCCACCTTCGTGCATGTAAGCTATATGGGCATTACAATTTGTCATAGTTTTATTAAGTATAAAATTTTGATTTGAAACCCAAGAAATCTGATATAATAAACCGAGGATAAAAATTAATAATATTAACATATTAAATATATACAATAATTATATAAAGTACACTGCTGAACCCAATTCATATTTTATATTAAATATAGAGTTTTAATTTAAACCCCAAGAAATCTTATAACAAATAACAAAAATGCCAAATCAAAAATATTGTGATCAATGCAATACGAATATTTCTAGACCCAATTGGGCTAGGCACCAAAAGAATTGTAATCCAGACAAATATAAAACTATTAATGTATTTATTTGTTCTACTGGTGCTGGGAATTGCTTGATAGAACCTCTCAGAATTAGTACACTTGATGATGATTTTGCTGTTCCGATTGATTTGCTTTTAATTGAGGGGGATGGCACATACCATTACACTTTGATACATAATCTTGAAGCTTTAGTAAGAAAAACTAGACAAATTTAATAGAATATTCAAGTTGTGCCGAAGATGTTTAACTGTATTTGATGGTCAAAAAATGGTAAATGGGGTTCGTAAAGAGAATGCAGAAATTGCTAAAAACAAGTTAGTTGAACATTTAAAATATTGTGGGAACCATAAACCTGTTCATATGGTGATGCCTAGTCCAAATGAAAATGCCAAATTCAAAAAATTTGAAGCTTTGTTGGAACACCCAGCATATATAGTATGTGATTTTGAATCAAACCTCAAACCCCTTGCATTCTGCAGTCCAGATCCTGATGAATCTTCAATTACATCATACCAGTTACATGAACCTTCTAGTTTTTATTATATAGTTATACGGGATGGTGTTGCTAGTGAACCACACTTATACATGGGACCAAATGCTATCAAAGAATTTGCACATAGAATAGAAAATGAGTGCTATGACATAGCATCTAATATCTTATTAAAATCAAAACTTATGATGCCTTTAACAGAAGAACAAATTCAAAATTTCAATAATGCAGAAAAATGCCTGGTATGTGATTTTAAATTTTCAGATACAAATATCAAGGTGAAACACCATTCCCATACAAATGGTAAATTCTTAATGGCATTGTGTAATAGTTGCAATATTAAGATTCAGAGACCAAAATTTGTCCCAATATTTTGCCATGGTGCATCGAATTATGATTTTCATCATCTGATCAGGTACGAGGGGTTTGACAAGCAGAATTTAAATATTTTAGCAGAAAATGATGAGAAATATATAGCTATTAGCAAGATAATTAAAGTTAATGGTGTTCCTATTCACTTAAGATTTCTTGATTCATACAGAATTTTGTCGGCTAGCTTGGCTACTCTGGCCAGTCAATTATCTGATGATAAATTTAAAATTACTTGT
Organism: Lepisma saccharinum; assembly: GCF_977018435.1. NCBI lineage: Eukaryota > Metazoa > Arthropoda > Insecta > Zygentoma > Lepismatidae > Lepisma > Lepisma saccharinum. Next base: position 4,689,692 of record NC_139247.1, on the reverse strand, counting down.
GATACGTTTCCAAATCAGGACTTGAAATTAATTAGGCGAAAAGGTGTATACCCATATGACTATGTTACTATTTTTTCTAAATTTAATGAGTGTGCTTTGCCACCACAAAAAGAGTTCTACAGTAAACTCAGGGCATCCGAAATTACTGATGAAGATTATCACTATGCTCAGTTGATGTGGGACAACTTAAAATGCCAGACATTTGGTGATTATCATAAGGCATATTTAAAACTTGATGTAACTTTCTTAGCCGATATACTTCAGGCATTTAGAAAATCTTCAATAGAAAATTATAAGCTAGATCCAATTTATTTCTACAGTGCTCCAGGCCTAGCATGGTCTGCAATGTTTTTAAACACTAAAATACAATTGAATTTAATCCAAGATCAAGATATGTATCTGTTTATGGAACAATGTATAAGAGGAGGCATAGTGCAATGCTCTCAGAGATATGCCAGAGCTAATAACAAATATATTTCTAATTATGATCCAGAACTGCCATCAAATTATATACTTTATGTGGATGCCAACAGCTTGTATGGACATGCTATGATGGATAAATTGCCATATGCAGGGCTTGAGTGGGTTGAAAATTTTAGTATTGGGGATCTTCAGGATTTTGATGACAGTAACTATGGCCTGTTCTTAGAAGTTGATCTGATAATTCCTGAAGATTTACACAATAAGTTTTCTGATTTGCCCCCAATTTCTGAGGTTGAGTGTTCTCCTAATTCTAAACAAAAGAAGCTAATGATGACTTTGAAACCAAAACAGGATTATGTAATATATTACAAAAACCTTCAGTTCCTGATGCATCACGGTGTTAAAGTAACCAAGTATTTGGATATCCAACTATGGAACCAAATAAAGGAGTAGTATGGAAAATTGGCAAATCTAAAGTAACATTCGAAGGGGACAACATAAAAATTAATTTGGGCGGGAAAAATAGCTGGTCCAGATATCCTGGTACTGTTCGGCTATGGGAGCTCATCACTAAGAAACAACCAAAAAATTTTACAGAAGATGATTATCAAAGTTACTCTGAAATTTTGACACTCTCTGATGATCTGTACCAAAATAATGATGCCAGTCAAAAGCGAGTGAAATCGAGCAGTGGTGATAAATACAAAAATCTGATCAAACCCATCTGGAACCAACTCAAAACCGGTAGTGGTATAAAGCAATACAATACTTTACCTAAAGAATTTGTGTGGTAAACGATGTTAGAAAACTCATAGATAGATTGCTGGTTATCGTAGCAGGGGAAGAAAATGCTGGGAACAACAACTTCCAAAATGAGAAAATGGGTGTTGTAAATGTGATCAGTGACAAACTAGCTAATTTTATTGTAAACGATCCCAAAGGTATAGGATACTTAATTAAAATTATCAATACTTTACTTCCTAAATTCTGGAATATATCAGAGGGTCGAGGTTTGGTGTATGATATTATTAATAAACTTCCATTCGAATTACATGTACCTGGTTACCAATACCGTGGTCCGGGGACAAAACTTGAAAAAAGGTTAGAAAGAGGGGACAGGAGGATCAACCCTCTCGATGCAGCTTGTAAAGAACATGACATTGCATACAACACACACAAAGATCTGATCCCATTGCAGTCCCAGGATGATTTTTTTATATGTTTTAGATTATGGCATTAGGGACCATATATATTTTTTTCACGAATTTTGGTGATGCCATGTTTTGAGATATTCAAGGTCAAAGGTCAAGGTCACGTGGCAATATTACATTTTTATCGATAGGTGGTCTTGTTATATATTACTGGAAAGTTTGTTCAATTCCCTGTACAATAAGCTTTATTTGAGCTTCCTAGGTGATATAGTGGCGGAGGTACAGCACATATAGTGCATCTAAGCGGGCTCAAAAAGGGCAATTTACGCGAACTTTGACCTTGAATAATTTAACAATTACAAGACGCACGAGACTAAAATTTCACGAAAATCGGAGATGGTCAGGTTGGAAATTGCAGATATCTATGTTGATTTGGTATGGAATGACTCATTTGGAAGATTAACTAGCAGAGATGCTTTTTTGGGTGAAAGAATAACAGCATTGGGTACAACAATTGCTATGAATACAAAACAAAAATTAGGGTGGAGTTTGTAATAAATAAATATAAAATATAAATACCTTGAAAAATAATAATAAATAATAACAACAACATGAAAGCTAAAGGAGTTGCGTACCAAATTACATATAATGATCTTAAAAATTAAAAAATAATCCAATTTTAACTAAAAAACAACAGGAAAAGAAGAGACAGTGTATAGCCAAAGGAAGTGGAATGAAAATATTACTCAGTACGCCACAATTAAAAAGATTGCAAAATACAAGAAAAGAACGCATAGTGGAGGATTCATATTCAGCATTCCATCTACCCTGGCAGCTTTGGGTGCAGTGGGAAGCTTAGCTGGTGGTAGTGCTGCTATTACTGTTATCGACTCAAAAAAGAATAAGGCAGAACTAGAAGAGCAGAAGCGTCATAATCTTGCCAATGAGAAAAAATTAGGCAGTGGTGTAAAGTCCAGAGCACTCAGAAAATTAAAAAAAAAAGAAGAAGCACTCACAAACAAAGACATTGAATCTTTAGCTAAGATATTTAAAATTCGACATTTTAGGGGGTTTTTCATGTCTGATTCTCTCCCTAAAGGTAGTCCCCCTTTCTCAGGAGAATGTGGCGTGGTCAATTTGGATAAGTCCGAAACATTGGTACCCACTGGATATGCTATTATAAACAAAATAACAATGCTTTTATTTTCGATTCTTTCGGAGAAGTACCCCCTACAGAATTAATTCGTTACTTACAACATGTTAAGGTTTATTACAACGACGATCGTATTCAAGATATCGATCAAATTATATGTGGCCAATTTTTGCATTACGATGGTCAGAATATTAAATAAAATACCAAACATCAAATTGAAAGATTTTCGAAAAGCTGTTATATATATTAAATATGGGAATTTTTCATCTCTCCAGCGAGACTTCGATCTTGAAACTACATCTTCACGATGATATTATCTATCCAAAATCCATAGCTCTGAGAGCATTCTACAGTATGTATCTAATTCCGAATGTAACTAACTACAACAATACTATATTAGTAGGTAATGAAAAGAATGTTATTCCTCCCGGACAGTATAACTTATCTACTTTATAATCTGAACTTCCAAACACTGTATTGCTATCTCAAAATTCTGTAACACACAGAGTGGAGATTGTGTCTACCAATGAAACAGTGTACTTATCTACCATGGGGGAACTTCTAGGATTCGAGAACAATAGCAAATTAGAACCAGGTATTAGGCACATAAGTAAATTTATACCAAAATTCTTAGCTATAGATACATTAAATATTCACTGCAACATTGCCAAAGGTATGATTATCAAAGCAGAAGAAAATTCGATTGGCAGTCACAAAGAAACATGTATCGTTGCTACATTTAAACCAAATTCAGAATTTATGGAACCCATCTTCTATTCCCCAATCCCACCAGTCTATTTCCCTGTTTCTATTGATAAAGTTAATTACATAGAGATAACAATTACAAATGAGAAAAATGAAATCATCGATTTTGCTGGTGCTAAGAGAACTGCAATAATATAAATTAATATTTAAAATATATAAATAAATACCAAGATGGAAAATATCGAGAGTTATGAATTACAGTCCTTCCCTCCAAACAGGATGACATTTGCAAATTTGAATCAGCCCAACAAAGAGATACAGTATGACATCATGGTGGGGGATGGGTTCATTCATCCACATAGATCAGATCTGTATATAAAATTTGATATTGTAAAACAAAGTAATGGTGAAGAATATCCAGCTACTGCTAATGTAAAACTTATAGATAATTTTGTTCCATTCTTATTCTCTGAAATTGAAATTAGGAAGCATGGTACAGTGATTGACAGGATTGATTGCCCTGGAATTACATCAACTACAGTGGGGACATTGAACTATCCAAATCAGAGAGTGTATATTATAAAGTTGGTGGGTTCGAAGCTGGAACAAAAATTCAAGCAAAAAGTCACACAGTACTGTTCCCCATGAGATTGCTATTTGGCTTTTCATCTGATTATAAAGAAATTATGTGGAAAGGTGGTTTGAGTGTGATATTTTGCAGATCACCCAATGATCATAATGCCATCATGAGATTCAAAACTTTAAATGCAGATGGAACAGCTAATGAGGCTAGTTTACCCGAAGCTGCGAAATGTGTGATCCAGTCTATGGAGTTGCGAATGCCTATAGTTGAATATGAATCCAATTATGCTCTCAAATACAAAGCCAACATTTTGAAAAATCCTCAAATTCCGATACAGTTTTATACTTATCAATGCATACAGAAACCGGTAGAGGGTAATTTTTTTGAATTTAACATTACTAATCACTTTCAATCTTTACAATACGACATGCCAGAGTTTGTAGCTGTCAGACAGGGAGAGATGACAATCAGGAAAAGGATAGCAGCCAGTTTGATAATTGTAAAGTTAAAAATGTGTATTTGAAGAATGGTAGAAATGAGGTATTCCCTCGTGAAAATTATAATTTAAACATTGCAGAACAAGATTATTTGAAGTTATAAGAAGCATTTAGTGCTTTTAAAAGAGTAACTGAAGGAAACATAGATATGTATTATAATTCAGATGAGTTCATTCTTCACAGACCAATGTTTCTAATCAATGCATCAAAAAGAAAATTGCTAGTTATAAATGATCGAACAAACATTAAGTTAATATGTGAGTTTCAAGAAACTACCGGAAAATACCATATGCAATGCAATTTTAATTGTAGAGAAATCATACATATATGATGTAAAGAATGAAAGAGTGATAGAACAATTTTAATTTTTATACTATTTAATACTAATATATATATATATATATATATATATATATATATATATATATATATATAATGCAATATAATACTATATATTTTTATTTATTTTTATTTTAGAGTAAAAATTTAGCCTTAGGCTACTCTACCACCGCCAAAGTCAAATAAATATTACAATAAATATGTAAAGAAATAATATTAATATTTATATCAATTTTTTTAAATTCATAATCATTTATCACAATGTTTACTTGTATTATAGTGTCCATATCCTTTAGTATGAACATTGTGATCTAATATTTGCAATTTATTATTATTATTTTCAAGAGCTACTTTATTTTTTGTAGTATAAACACTAGGTAATTTGCTAGTTAAATAAATATTTTTTTAAAAATCTTTCATTGTAAGTTCTCTTGTTCATACTTAACTTACATATATCACAATGTTTACTTGTGTTATCGTGTCCATATTCTCTAGTATGGACATTGCAATCTAATATTTGCAATTTATTATCTTCTCCATTAACGGCTATTTTGTTTCTTTTTATTGTATGCACACCATCTAATTTGCTAGTGAGATGATATGAAGACATGTTTTTTTGTTTTCTTTTCAAATAAACATTCTTTAAAATCTTCCATTGTAATTTCTCTTGTACATGATCGACTTACACCCTTGGTTCTTTTAATTTCTTCTTTGCCATCAATATTTAGGCAATACAATTTTGGTCTTAGACCAGCAAATTCTATTATTATAGACCCTGTTGCCTCATCTTTCATTTTCCCAGGGATCATCTTATTTTCGAGGCTATATAATGGATGATTTTCTGGATAATTACTAAAGTCAAAATATTCTTTCATAGAAAGCAAATCACTGTACAAATCGGGTGTTTCTATCACATACACAAAACTATCAGTATCCATGTATGCTATTTCAATTTTATTTTTGTATATAGGTTTCATAATATCATAATTAAATTTATACATTTCTAATTTAGCTAATTCTAGAACTGCAACACCCACAGCTATTGGTGAATCACACTTTACTTTGTTATTGGATCTTGCAATAAGAGTTAAATCATCTGTAATTCTTGTAAAACCTTTGTATGTAGGATTGCATACCAAATTACACCTTACTCGATTTATTTTGTTTTCTGTACATTTTCCACATATTGCATTAATTATTAATTTAAAAATATTTTTTTCCACTTTAGAATTTGTTTGTATTCTATTCTTTGTATTTTCCTCAATATAAGATTTTAACCATTTTTCTTGGTCAAATTTTAACCCCTTATGGATTTTAGTAAGTTCCATACCTTGCTTCGAGTAATATTGCAACAGTCGATAGTGAAGTACATATTATTTTTTTTTTCAAATGATAATATCAATTTTGTTTCCTCTGTACATGAGACTTTCTGAGAAACTGGTGCCATACCTAATCCATGGTGTTTGTTACGGAGATCTGATGGATATTCTAAATCAACTTCCAGTAGACAACCTTTTGGATGATCTTCAGGCCAATTTAGGAAATCCCTGTCTTCACGTTCTTTCTTTCTCATCTATTTGTAATTACCGATTGGCAGTGATTGAGTCATCGTATAACCATATAAATTGTTCATATCAACATAAAATATGTATTTAGATGGTTTGCTAGGATTATAGTTAAGTAAATATTTATTGTTTGCTTTTGCATATCTTAAAGGACACTGCACTATACCACCACATTTAGAAGATTCAACAAACATGAATTGGTTAATATTATTAATAAGACCAATTTCAACTTTTGTATTTAAAAGCATGGCCTGCCACGATAAACCGGGTGTTGTGTACATAAAACAGGATCTAGTTCATATAATTTAAAACAACGTTCTCGAAAAGTTTCGAATACATCAGCCAACTGGAGAGTATCCAAAATCAAGTAGTTGCCATGATAAGCCCCCATTGTTTTGCAACATAGTATTGTCCAGACTTCCAGGGCGTTCCTCAGCTACAGGGCGGGTCGCAGGTGGCGGATAGCGAATGGCCATCAGATATGATGGTTAGCTGCGAATAAGGCATAGCCAAATAAGCAGTCCCGGACCGAGGCGGCAGTGCTATCAGGGTCTGGAGGGACTGATCTGTGGCAGGATCACACCCATTAAAACCCAGAAATGCCTAAAGACAGCACTGTGACATGGTGAAGAAGTGCCGCCATTAAAAAAGCACAGCCCCTGCTGCCTTGCAGGGAGGGGAGGGATCCCCAAAGGCTAAGGGGTAGGAAGGACTCCCAAGGCAAAGTAACACCAACCTACCTAGGGGAGTAAACCCTAAATAAATCCTGGTCCTCCAGGTTGGGTGTTGGGCGTAGGGTTAACTCCCCTACCCTGTCAAAAGAACTTGTTACGGATACCACAAGATTGCCTCGGAGGAGATCGGATAATTTGTTGACGACCCGGCGAAAGAAAAGGCTATTGAGAAGGAAAACCGATATAATGCTCGCAACCTGGAATGTAAGAACATTGAAGAGACCAGGAAAGCTGAGAGAAATTAGAGAAGAAATAGAAAAGTATGGAGTGAAAGTGTTAGCATTACAAGAAACATGCTGGAAAGGACAAGGAATGATAATGTCTGGAAAACATATACTGATGTATAGTGGAGGAGAAACTGGTAATAATGGTACAGGTTTCCTAATCCAAAAGTCTATCAAACCAAGTATTATTAACTTTACAGCAATTAATGATAGGATGTGCTCAGTCAGAGTTAGAGCAAAATTCTTCAATATCACAATGTTTTGTGCGTATGCCCCCACAGAAGAAGCAGAGGAGGAGGAGAAATATGCTTTTTACTCAAAATTAGAAGAAGAAATAAATCATGTACAAAGACACGATGTAAAAATCATACTAGGGGACGTAAATGCCAAAATAGGAAGAGAAGAGATGTACAGAAGCATAATTGACAAAGAAAGCCTGCATCAAGTAAGCAATGATAACGGAATGAGATTGATAGACTTTGCAAGCAGTAAGGGAATGGTAATTAAAAGTACTTGGCTTCCACGAAAAGACATAAAAAAGGAGACCTGGGTGTCTCCAGACGGCCGCACAAAAAACCAAATAGATCATGTTATAATAGACAGGAGACATGCCACAGATATTATGGAGATCAGTAGTTGTAGAGGTGCTGATGGTGACACGAACCATCATCTAGTGAGAATCAAGTATAGACAGAAAATTGATGCGAAAAGATCAAAAAAGGAAAGTAAGAACATGAAACATTATGTAGAGGAACTCAGGAATGCCAGAGTAAGAGAAGAATACCAAGAAAAACTTATGGAAGCAATAGAAACAAAAAAGGATATATGGGAGAAAGGAGAACTAGAATGTAAGTGTCAAATACTAAAAACAGTAATAGGTAAGGTAGCAGAGGATACATTGGGAAAGAAACAAAACAAGAAGAGAGAACAGTGGTTTGATGAAGAATGCTCAGTATTAATACAGGAGAGAAACGATGCCAGAAAAAGGATGCTTCAGCAGAGAACAAGACAAGTAGTGGAAGAATATAGAGAAAAGAGGAGAGAAGCAGATAAGACATGTAGAGCTAAGAAAAGACAGTTTGAGAGAAATAAAATAGAAGAGTTAGATGAAATGAAAGATAGAAATGAGATACGAAAATTTTATGAGAGAACAAGAGATCTGAAGAAAGGATACCAACCCAGAGCAGTTTTCTACAAGGATAAAGAAGGAAACCTCATTGGAGACAAAAGAAAGATGATGGAAAGATGGCAGGAGTATTTCTGTGAATTACTTAACGGAACCAATGAGGAGGATAAAGAAGAGGGGAAAAGTGATGAAGAAGAGGACGAAAAAAGTGAGGAAGAGGAGGAAGAGATAATACCAACTTTAAAGGAAGTAAAAGATGCAATAAAGTCTCTAAGGAATAATAAAGCGCCAGGAGAAGATGGCATAGAATCGGAGCTGTTGAAATATGGTGGAGAGGGAGTGAAGAAGGCCATATATGAAGTGATAGAAGAAGTTTGGATAAAATAAGAAATGCCCAGAGACTGGACAGTAGGAATAATATGCCCGATACATAAGAAAGTCGATAAAGCTAAGTGTGAAAACTACCGCAGAATAACACTACTGGATGGAACTTATAAAGTATTTGGTAAAATTTTAGCAACACAATTGGAAGATTGGATAGAAAGAATCATGGGAGATTACCAAGCAGGATTTAGAAAAAATCGCTCCACGATGAACCAGATATTTTTACTGCGCCAAGTGCTGGAGAAGTTCTATGAGTATAACAAAGAACTTCACCAACTATATGTCGATTTTAAACAAGCATACGACAGCTTGGAAAGAAATAAGATCTACAGTATAATGAAAGAGTTTGGAATCCCAAGGAAATTGATAAGACTGACAAAAATGACAATGAAAACAACGGAATGTAAAGTCAGAGTTGAACAGGAAATGACAAATATGTTTAAAGTAGAGAAAGGACTGAGACAGGGAGATTTACTTTCTACAATACTATTTAATTTAGCATTGGAAAAAGTAATCCGACAACTACCAATCAACCCTGGAGGAACAATATTAAATAGACTAACACAAATAGTAGCATATGCAGATGATGTAGCTTTAATAGCAAGGAATAAGCAAGCTATGGAAGAGAGTTATCAAGTATTAGAAGAGAAAGCTCAAGAACTAGGACTGGAAGTGAACACAAATAAAACCAAATATATGAAGATGGGAAATCCAGAAAGAGGCAGAAGAGAACCTTACATAAGAATAAATGAAAAAGAATATGAAAGGGTGGAAGCCTTTAAATATTTGGGCTCAATAATAACAGCAGATAACAAGACAGCTACAGAAATACAGGAAAGGATAACAAGTGGAAATTGATGCTATTTCTTTGCAAAATGTGTTTAAATCTAAGAATGTTAGTAGGAACACAAAAATTAAAATATATACAACAATATTAAGACCCATAGTAACGTATGGTTCAGAAAGTTGGGTGATGTCGGTAAGAGAGGAAGATTGGTTGTTAAGGTGGGAAAGGAAAATACTGAGAAGGATATTTGAAGCGGTAAGAGATAAAGAGAGATGGAGAATGAGAACAAATATGGAAGTACAGGAATTGTTTAACCAGCCAGATATTGTAGTGAAGATCAAACAGGGTAGAATACGATGGGCTGGGCATGTTCAGAGGATGGAAGAAACACGGGTTGTCAAGAAAATATTCAATGGAAAACCGGAAGGGAGAAGGAGAAGAGGTAGGCCCAGAAAAAATAGATAGAGGACGTGGAAGAGGACCTAAGAAGATTAGGAGTTAAAGGATGGAGAACAAAAGCAGAGGATCGAGATGAATGGAGAGAGGTAGTCAGGAAGGCCAAGGACCTACATGGACTGTAGCGCCGACCAGTAAAAGTAGTAAAAGTATTGTCCAGACTCTATGTGCATATTGATAATCTAACTCGCTACATTCTTCATCCTGAAGTTTGTTATAAAATGTATCTATCGATAGTAACTGTGTCTCTTTAAATTTTTCAAAATCATCCTTGTGATCATATGGGTAGACCCCTTTTCTTTTCAACAATTCTATCCTATCCTCACCAAAATATTCTTTTGTGTGAACAAATTCCTCGTTGGTTAATTGATTCACCTGAGTAGCCAAACTGCTGGAAAGAAACTGATATGAATCTAAGAACAACTTTATTTCCATTTTCTAATTTGATAGTTTTCTCTATGGCAGTATATTTATCTTTACTGCGTGGTATAATATTGATATTCTCTGTATGCTTGTGCAATGATGGTGTGGAATTCTTTAAAAAAAAAGTTGCAAATGCCACTCGTACTAATGCCTAATTCTTTGATAAATAAATGTGCATAAAAATTTTGCAAATTGTGAATGAATATTGGAATGAAATTAGGTTTTTTTATTTGCAAATTACATGAACTACAAATTGTATGGATATATTCTCCATTAAATGGTTGTGGTGTTTCTTTTTTTCACTATCAGAATTAAAATATCTATTAAAGTATCTGCAACTTAAACTATTATCATGTTCCTATTGTTGTTCTGGTGTAAAAGGGTTCATTGGTATTTCATCATTGTATAAGATTGGACCATATTTTTCACCCCACTCTCGAAGATTTTGAATAAATTTTTGGTCTGCATCTTCACCTTGATAAAAATATAATTCTGAATTATTTTGTTCATATGTTTTTACTAATTTTAGTGCAAAGCCACATGCTTTATGTTTAGCTATATTTGTTGTACTTGATGCATTCGAATCTGGAAAACATGTTACTACTGGTTCTGGTATTGTTTCAAAATCTCCATAGATTGCAAATGGATTTTTTAGCAATGATTTGAAATTACTAAATTTTACACTTTTGGATGAAACATCATAAGTCCCAGGAGGGCGGAGAGAGCAATATTTAATATGTGCCTTTAATTTCTTTTCACATGTTTTCCCACCTCTTCCATCAAATTTTGACAAGCATCGATCACATATTGTTATTTTATGACAATTTGATGTTATTTGACTATGTACCAATCGTCCTAGATCCTGTATAAGACAATAATGTTTCTTGTTTCTCTTTGTAACATATAATAAATGTATAACACGTGTACCATCTGCTGCTGGATAGTGACGCACTGGATAAATTTTATTATTTTTATCAATACCATAAACTTGCACAGCTATTGATTGATAGTAGTGTTCTTTATATTGTTTTTCAAATTTACTAATATCTGAGATATCTACTGGATATTTTATGCCTGACATAGTTTCTTTAGACTCTTCTATATATTCAGGATAATTGTAATTAGAGATACGATATTTATTGTTAGATGCTGGATGAAAATGAGCTATGAGACACCATAAAAAACATTTAATGTCTTTATTTTGAATATTTATTACAGCATTCTTGTTTTTGATGTCGTCGGGTAATTTAATATAACTAGATCCACCTCTAAGAGGGACATATTTTGCTATTTTCAATTCAAGTTTATGGTTTGTATCACAAAGTGACAAACCCGAACCTTTTCTTTGGAACTTTTCTTGTTTTGACTTAAGTTCTTTACAATTTTTTTCATAAATATCATACAAGGAACGAATATCACTTTTGTGTAAAATTAACACACGGGTACGATGAATGTATTTTTTTTTTTACTATATACCTAGAAAATAGATTACAATATATTTTGAGAGAACATCTTTCAAGTGTACTTTTAATTGCTTCTATAATTTTTTCTTTCAATTTAGCTAAAAAAAATTGAATATCTGAGCCTTCATGATTTATATCTGATGTGGTATATTTTTTTTATATACAAAATTTTTTGTTTCTGTTATTCATTTTTGTTATTTTTTTATATAATTTGTATATATATAATTATATTTTTTTTAAAAAAAATGTTTTGGTTTTATATATTAAAAATTTTAAATATAAAATTTCTTTGGTTTTATATATTTAATTTTTATTTTTTAAAAACTCTTAGGTTTCATATATTCAATTTTTTTCAAAAATATGTCAGAACAATTTATACTTAATAAAAATTAATTATAAATTTATATGTTATTAGTATTCTACATACCAAGGTGCATATATATTTTTATATATAGCCTTTTTGCTTTCTTTCTAAAAAAAAGGCACACGTACATTTTCAGACGTAAAAATTAATCAGAATATACACACATTTGAGAAATAATTATATACGCAGCACTATACAGTACTGTACAGAATTGTAAAATAACTCAAAATCACTATCAATATATCTATTTCTCTTAAAAAATGTAATAATTGTAAATGTATGCTTAAAATATACTGATAGAAGCTCAAAAAGTAAATTTTGTCCCCTATAAGTTAGGCTTTGATAAAAAAAACAATTATTTTTTATACTATAAAAATGGTAAAAATTGAATTCTTTGGATCTTTCCCCGCTTAGAAAATTAGGTGAAATCAGGGTAAAATAAATAAATAGCAAATAAATGTTCACCGACATACCATTACCTCTACTTCTGGGATTTTAGAGTTCATTGTACGTTACATTAAAGAGATTCTACAGATTGTTATGATGCCCCTCTCCAGAAAATAATTCCTTTGAATTCATCTTTATATGTGATCCAATCTTATAGGGGTATCGTTCATTACCAAAACATAAAATCCTACAGATCGTTACTCATTATTGAACAATTAAACATTACCTTTTCTTCAGTCTATCTAATTCAATTCAATTCAATACAATTTTCCTTTATTAAAGGGCGAGGTTGAGCCTGCGGCTGTTCTACCACCTAGGTAGATCAAAAGTTTAATAGAAAAAATAACTGCTTAGATATAAGCCAGTAACTAAGAGTCTGTGAATCCGATGCTTGAGGGGAAGCACTTTTGAGATTTTTTCTTCTAGTAGAGGTCTAACAACTGACCAAAATCCATCTTTTACGGAATCATTCCCAACATTCGTCGTTTTCAACTTAATTTTTTTTGGCTAACACAGAGGTTTTTTCAATACTCCCACATCTCGTCCCCATGAACGTGGCTAAAAATATGAAAACAGCACAAAATAAAGCCAATTATCAAGAGGAATATCATCTGTCCCTGAACAGTATGTATGTATATCCTCTAGCACGACACAAATGAAAAGTCTCATTATAGGGACGCTGCAGCTCAGTTCATTGCTGATGCAGGACAAATGTCAATTTCATTTTTCTCCCTTGTATCAAAAAACACCTCGATAAAACATTCTTAGTATGAAGAGGAAGGATGGTAGTTAAAAATATTCAAGAATGAGAAAAATCGATGGGGGATGTTTGAGCTGTTCAAACTTGAAATTTGAACATTTGAACAGTGTGTTCAAATTTTACATTGTTTCAACATTTTATCATCTCATAATATGCAATCGTTTTTCCTCTTTACAACGAGCTCAAGAACGCTTCTGTATCTTCGTTCATTCCCGAGATATACTTAATTGAAAAGAGCATGTTGCTCAAAAATGACATTTTCAACAACCCTCATATAATTTGTAATAATCATTTTTCATCAAAATCCTTTCACAGGTTTTGGAGCAAAGCAAAGCTGTGTACGAAATATCATCAAAATCGTTGACTATGAGGGTCAACTCCCGCCTGATTTGACATGGAATGAATGACCCGACCCATATATATATATATATATATATATATATATATATATATATATATATATATATATATATATATATATATATAATGTCATTAAATGTCTCAAATTATTTTATGAAATATACAATGTATTATATCGACTGTCTTTCATTCAAAATATATAATTGCAAATAGATGAACAATGATTTGCATAAGGGAGGAGGGATAAAAAATAAGATATATATTAAGATGATAATAGTTTCATGTATAAAATTCACATATAAATGCTATTACGTGTTTTATTAATATATCTATGTACTTCGTGGTTGCTAACGAAAGACGATGAGAAATGGAGAAGAAATAACAAGTCGGTCTTATTTCTGTGTTCTGGGGATTAGGGGGTATCGAAAAAGCAAATTTTTTATGATGCTTTTGGGGTAGAGCGGAAAAGTTGCCTCTATACATAAGTAACTTCAGTTCAAAATTTCACCACCCTAGGATAATGTCTTCTGTTCTGGCAAGGGATGTGAAATTTCAAAAATTTAGTAAAATCGGCAATTTTTTTTTTTTTTAAATTTTTTTCAAATTTCACAGCACTTTGCGGTAGTGTGCAAAAGTTGCACCTATGTATGGTTAATTACAGTGCAAAATTTGGCGCCCCACGGACAATATGTTCTGTTCTGGCAAGGAGCCTGAAATTACCCAAAAATCGACATATACACTGTTTTTTCATTATTTAACTAACATTTATTAAACATAAACCAGAATTGTCATACACTCGCATACTATTAGATATAAGAATTAAGAAATAAGTATTCATAATTAAAAGTACGAAAATGTGTGTTTTGTAGGTAATAATAATGTAAAATATGTGTCTTTAGGTTTTGTACTGTCTCTTGCACCTAAATTCAGGCATGGCCTTTCTCGATTTCAGAGTGCAACGAATAAATCCATCCCGTTTTTTATGACCACACACTTTCTTTGAGGCCTCCGTAACCAATTTTACTGTTCTTTCCACAGCTTGTGTGTGGCATGGGAACTTTGTAAAAGTCCAGTCAATTGGTATTGGTTCTTTCAGCATACTTTTCAAATCTTCTGTAGTCGCATCATTCAGTATTGGTGGTGGAGTTACTTCGCTGGACGACCAGTCAATTAGTTCGATATAGTCGTCTGCTTCGAAGTTTATTTTTGGAATATCGAACTTTCTAATCCCAACGTGTCCAAATGTCTCACATGATTCTCGTGCTTTTATGACTCTTCGAATGCCAAGGGCTCTGATATGTGTTCTCTTATCAGTCAGCATCGCGAGCAGAATGTTTTCTGGAGATGCGAAGTAAGCATTCCGAGAAATCACTGGGTCGATGACGTTGCGGTTAACTTGATCCAAGTATCTGGATGACTGAATGAAATGGTAAAGATGCCGAGCTCCATCCTTAATTGAATGATGGATTTTGATGCGGAACCAAGATGGCACATACACCCTGATAACGAACTCTACTATGGTACGTAAGTTGTCTGATGGTTCCGTGGTGGAAACATACAGTCTTAATATCCTGTTGGCTGTTGTCAACCAGCGGGACATGTTTAGGGGACCTGGATCGCGCTTAGCAAGACCTGGAGGACACATGCCTGAGCTAACGGCGAGAGCAATATCCCTCAGATACTTTTGGTCCTTACTCAAAGTGGATATATCATCTGATGGCAAGGTGCAGTTAACTGGCTCAAATGTTACCACTGGAAGCAGCTCACACGCCTTCAAAGATTTTCCAATGCAACCAGTGTAGGAATTGGGTCCGGAGGTGGGACCATCGAGGGACTCGAACAAGTGGCGGAGAGGCAATTCGTTGAAATGTAGTTGACAAACAGCCCATTGCACAGCTCTCCCGATCTTCAGTTCAAGACGACGCAGTACCCCATTGTGAACTCCAGTATTTACGACCGTTCCATCACACCCTAGAACAAGAATATGGTTTAAACCTCTGGGCACTTCTGCTGTGATATAGTCGTAAATACTTTCAGAAATGGCCAGACTTGATCCTGAAGCTGGTGTAACATGACCAACGTAGCTAGATCCTGGTTGTTTCACCAAGGAATAGTGTTCCTCTAGAATTGTTCTTTGTTAGTATTTATCATCCTCCTTTTCTGTTGACAATGTTTTGTCATGTCGGCCATCGAAGTAAAGACCTGTTAAATGATCATTGTCAATGTCCGAACTCTCACTTTTAAGCTCTTGCATGGTTCGATACCTTTCTCTAGCAATTTTGTTCTTATCAATCACTAAAGATGTATCCGATTCAGAGACTAGGCCTACGTCGTGCAGAATGCTAGAAGCTATGGCAGCCGTGGCTTGAAGCGATACCCCAAATCTTTGGCTTATTAAGGTGGTATTTGAAAGTTTCTTTCGCATTTGCGAAGAGGATGAAGTCGACAGTCCGGGATTGTAGTCGTAGTCATCAGGTTCAGGTTCCTTATCCTCATCCATTGCCTCATCATCTTCTAATAACGTTGATGTTGATGAGAGCTCATCACCATCAGGCTGCGATGAGCAGGATGCAGTAGATTTAGAACTATGAAGGAATTTTTTTGTCTTCCTTTCAGCACGTGCTTGGAGCTTTTTGGTTTCTTGCAAATCGAGCGATCCAATGCACATTAGGCGCTTTGTTCTCTGATCAGCAAGAGATGTCTGTTCCTTAAAGGGGACCTTGGATTCCTTTTAGCAATTGCAGTCTGTAAACGTGGAGCACTTACAAGCTGCTATATCAAAAAGAAAGCATGATTCTTCTTTAAACTTCTCCACCCTTTCTTTAGTTGCCATGCTTTTCTCTATTATTTTATAAACAGCCTTGATATCGATATATTTCTTGTGATATGCATGAATCATATCAAGGACACGTTTCTTTGAAACTGTCGGAATGGAAGCATCAGAATACAGCATTTGCAGCTTTACACAAACTTGCTCTGCGATGTAAAAAAATGCGGGTTCCTTGGTACCAGTTGTATCAGATCCAAGACGCCACCTTTCGTAAATGCAGCATTTAATAACATCCTCCTTTGTTGGAAGCATCCTAGCAAAATCTGTCGGTGATCCGAAAATTGGGCAGTCTAATGCTCCTCGCTTTGAAAATTTTGAAGATTTTGACATGTTTTGTTGCTCACTGCTAGCTCAGTTCCCGACCTGTAACAAAAAAAATAATTAATAATTAATAATCATTCATTAATAATCATTAATTAGTGGTTAATGATAATCTGGAAAATCTGATGCTAACATAATTGTTAATAAATCATATTTATATCTAAAAGTATAATGAAAAAACAGTGTATTTGTCGATTTTTGGGTAATTTCAGGCTCCTTGCCAGAACAGAACATATTGTCCGTGGGGTGCCAAATTTTGCACTGTAATTAACCATACATAGGTGCAACTTTTGCACACTACCGCAAAGTGCTGTGAAATTTGAAAAAAATTTCAAAAAAAAAAAAAAAAATTGCCGATTTTACTAAATTTTTGAAATTTCACGTCCCTTGCCAGAACAGAAGACATTATCCTAGGGTGGTGAAATTTTGAACAGAAGTTACTTAAGTATAGAGGCAACTTTTCCGCTCTACCCCAAAAGCATCATAAAAAATTTGCTTTTTTCGATCCCCCCTACTGGGGATTGCTGGGTTCAGTGTCCTTAGAGGTGAGGCTCTTTGTTGTCCGTTATTTTTGTATGTTCTCGATATTATTCTAGAGTCGTTTTCACGTTCAGAAGACACAACGGCGCTTATGGAGAAACCGCACAGTGTTGCCAATACAGCGCTAGCTCATGTCGCCGGGAAATGATGACCTTCCTTCACAATGAAGGTGTTACATATTTTGTATATATAATGATAATTATATGTAATTATTAATATTATACTGTGAACGTTACAGTTATCCTTTTTACTATGATCCATTGCGATCACTACACACGCGAGTGTAATGCACGAATATGACACTTCAGAAATCACTTAATCTTTTTTAAGTAAAAATCACTGAGCGCTCACACAACTGAAAACACTTTTTCGAGAGAGGGAAAAAGGCTAAACATACCAAAGCAGATCTCTCACTCAAGTAAGGGGATCCTGGCACATCGGTTAGATTAAGTTGCAACCCAAACAAACAAATGAGTTATGGCCCACGTGAACTGATAAGACGTGAATGACTCAAGCAAGGCATGTCATATTTCTATCTTGAAGCCCCATATTTTGTCACGTGTTGGAAAGCCTTTCAAGGGTTAATATGGTGTCTATGAATTTATGTGTACGTTGGAAACTGAAAGGTGATCTTCATTTCAGTATTAATGTCGACAGTAATGTAAACAAAAACAACGTGTATTTGCGACAGCACTAATGTTGCTCACAACAGCAGCATTGGAAATAATTGTCAATTATTAAATTTAAGTAATTTCAATTCTATTATAACAAACTGCATGAAGTTCATATTTTTACTGAATGGAAATAAAATGACAACTCGAAAACTTGGTGGTGATTAGCCAGAATGCTGCGGTGAGCCAGCTCAAGATGGCCAGACAACGTCTCCTTACTTCGCGCGCGGTTCGGATTAAAAAGAAACTCCAAATGCATGGAAGTAATATTTCTGGGAACCTTTGAGTGGTTATAAAAAATAATTTCATTATTTTCTCCACAACTTTGTCGCTGGAAGTTTTTACTTGGAATTACAGAACAAGAAATGGCCAGCGACGACATTTTCTACTGCACGAATATAAAAAATCTCCACATACTTTATTTGAATATTTTTTAATGCAAATATGCTTTAAAGTATTGATAAATTCTGAGTACCACCATCACCTATGACAATTAAAAAACAGTGTCAATTTTTTTAATAATGAATGCTTCAATTTTACGGCATGTTTCAACGTTAGGAATGAAAACAATGTAAAAATTGTGTTTTCACAGAAAATTTGCGTTTTTAATTTATCTAAAATTATGTAAGCAAGTTACTAGTTTTTTGTGTTCACCATCGTATTCTCTACAAAATTTCCTGCAAAACTGCAGGTACCGATTTTACTTAAGCTAAATTTCTAAATCCAGAAATTTCACAACAGCGTGCTCGTATTTCCCATAAGAAAAGCATTGCCCATAAGAGCCCATTGTGTCTTCTGAACGTGAAAACGACTCTAGTCATGTATATTCGAATCTCAAACTAATTGTTTATATTTGTTGTTAAAACAAAAACTCTCCCCACCGGAAGAATTTTGTGGGAGGGGGAATTTCAAAACAAGATTGTTGGTAGAAGGAATTCTCCCCCGTCCCCCCGGGATTCCGCACTTTGGTTTGGAACATTTATGTTACATATTATGCTGTTCATTAGATTACATTTTTGTAATCTGTAATTTTAAGGCAGTATATTGTTTGAAATATTCATATTCATATTCATATTCATATTCTTTATTTCCGTTGACCTATGTCCATAGGTATGGAAATCGTCACATACAGTAATAAAATATTAATACAATTTTAGACAAGGATTACAGTAATGATTTTAAGAACTACTACATGAAGGAAATCCAAATACACTAATAAAAATATTAATACAATTATAGACAAGAATTACAGCAATGATTTGAAGAACTTCTGCATAAGGAAATCTAAATAGAGGAAGAATACACTATTGGAGTAAAATTACATACAATATTTAAGGCGAGCACAATAATAAGCAAAGAATTTTTTTTTTTTTTTTTAGTGTAAAAATAAGATGTAAAAGTAACTATGTAATTTATACAACATGGAAGAATGCAATATCTATACAGAACCGATTAATGATTATTTTGGCACAATAATAGCATATAGTGAATACTTCATACGTGATAAATATAAATAGTATAATTCCATTTTCTGTACAACCGAACCCTCTTTGTTGACAATTTATGTAATTTAATATTTACAAATTTAGAAATTCATTTATTGAATAAAAACAATGTCGTAATAAGAATTTTGTTAATTCCCTCTTAAATTGGGTAGTTGATTCCATTGTTTTCATGTGATCAGGTATATTCCAAACCATTTCAAAGGTAGAATTACAAGTATTGTCAACTGACCCCGAACATATCATCAACTCACTCCAAATACAGGTTGAATTGACAATTGTCACTCTTCAAAAAAATAAAATAACATAAAATAAAAAAGCAATTATTTTACACGTTTTTAGGAGCATGGTGAATTAAAAATTTGTAGTGGTTGAGGAAAATACAAATATTGCTCGTAGGATTTCATCAATAGTATATCTTAATTTTTAAAAGCTGCAAAAATTTAAACATAAAAACATGGTCAAGTACGATTTGATGTTGCCCTTAAAGTAGGGTGACCATAATATTTTGATCTGAAAAATTGGTTAGGAATAATTAGCTATAAAATTATTGTCATTAACGTATTATTATTATTATTTATAGTAACTGCTGTAGCTCAGTCGGTGGTCGGCCTCCGTGGAGGAGTGGTTAGCATAGTGGTCCCGTGTTCGAATCTCGGCTAGGACTTGGATGTTTGTGTTGTCCGTAAATTTAGAAAACCGAGAATATAGAGAAAAACTGATATGTACGAATGTTGAGAAAATGTGTGTGAATGACGGGGGATACCACCGAATAGGTGTATTTCTTTATTTTATAAATAAAAATGTCGGTATGGCATCTGACTACCATGCGAGAGGCCTGGGATCGATCCCCAGCGGAAAAGAACCGGGACTTTTTCCACCTGTTTATGCAGTTCTGGCGCTCACCCAGCGTTGTGTAAAGTGGATACCTGGAGCAAACTCTGGGGAGTAAATGCAGCCAGGGGCGTGGTGCTGATCACATCACTCCAAGCTTCGGCCGAGATACGCCTTCATGGCGTGGTGCAAAGCACAGGGAAGCACTTTACATTTTTTTATTGTTTATTATAGTATGAATCACATAAATGATACATCATGAACAATATCTATGTAAAATATTATCTCTCGTTGTCTAGAGCTATTCATTTTTATAATCTCGGTATGACTACATAGTGTTTCTGGCTTCTGATCAACCTTTGATGTTGGTCCTACGCTGAAGTTGACGAGTGCCAGAAGTATTTTGCAGAAGAACCAATCTTCTTGAGAACAACTTTGTTCTTTACTAACCGTTAATAAAGCTCCCCGAAAAAGTTGCATCACATATCAATATCTGACACAAAACGCGGGATTTTACTTTTGAATTTCCGTCAAGACACAGAAATTCATTCTTTTTAAGAATTTCTCAAATTTAGACTTGGTTTTCAAGCTAATTCCTAGACTTTTAAAAAATGGGACAAATAGTGTTTCTTGTATAATATCGACGGGACGACTGGGACACGCCTATGAAACGGGACTGTCCCGGTCAAAACGAGACGAATGGTCACCCTATCTTACCCATGTAGCACACAAAGGTTGGGCCAACGTTGGTAAATGGTTACAAATTTTTTGTGCCAACGGTTGGCAAACTGTTGGTGATGTCCGCCTTGCCATCAATCTCCCAACCAACTATTTCCCAACGTTGGCCCAACTACAATGGAAAAACTTTGCCAACCATCTCCCAACCAAATCAATTTCCCAACGTTGGCCCAACTACAATGGAAAAACTTTGCCAACAATCTCCCAACCAAACCTATTTCCCAACGTTGGCCCAACTACAATGGAAAAACTTTGCCAACAATCTTCCAACCAAATCTATTTCCCAGCATTGGGCTAATACAGTGGAAAAACGTCCCAACCATTAATACTCAAACCAAAAACCAACATGCCAATGTTAATACTTTTGGCAAGTTTCTTTATAATATTAATAAATATTTTACAAACAATTGCATCATTTCTTGTATGTATAAAAATTTATTAAGATTATATTATTAAGACATTTTCAAACACTGGAGAAGAATACAAGGAATGATAAAAAAAACTTATGTATTTATCATTATAAAAGTAAAACATTTCTTAGCGGAGCCAATAAGCAAAACGAATTTTACATATACTATAATTACCGTCATACATTACAAAAAAAGTAGCAAGATGGTATTGTATTTATTGAAGGAAAAAAGGTGCAAGAGGTTGACAATTTAGGAGTCAAAGAACACAATGTCATTTCAATAGAATAGCTTATTATTACAAAATGGAATACATCCAAATGCTGATGTGTCAGCAAAATCTGCTGTAAGAATATACGAATATACTTTTTATGTAAATAACTTGAGGATACAATAACTCTGTTCTTACATTGTTTTAACTTAAACATAAACAATCTACTGCTTGGAAGAGGTGAAGTGAAAATGTCCAATTTGTTTATGAAAATGTTTAATTTAAATTATATGTACAAACCATCATTACTACAATCCTTTTCAATGGAGTTTACAACAACAACATCCCCCACCATCTTTCATTACTTAAGAAGCAATCATCAGGTGAGGTTGTTCCCATAACACAATTCTCATTTTCATTCAAAAGTATAGATTTGATACAGTCAAATGAACTTGTAGTCTGAACAACAGAACCACTTTGAATTATGTCTGTAGATCCTGAAACAGAAGGGACTTCATGAAATTCACTCATTATAATTTCTGCAGCTTTAGAAATGACTCGTCTCTCATATCTTGCTGAAAAACTATCACCAGTCTTTACTTGTTTACTTATTTCTTGATGTTCCTGCAGTTGCCTTTTCCTTTCTACATTGCTCCCGGCTACCATTTCTATCATTGACAAAGCGGAACCAGCTTTGTATCACTGAGTGTATTTCATAATCTGATGCATTTGTTGTACATGAATTCCTTCGAACTGAAACTAGAAACAATTCAAACTCTTAGATCCATGGATGAACTCAAATGTAACATACCATATGATATGTGTACTTGGGCCTATCTTTAGTATGAGGATTAAACTATTCCCTGTCCCATGAAAGGAAACTAATATTCACATATTATCCATGTGGGGTGACATTAATCCTTCACATCTAGACAGTTACTTATACTATATGCATGGACGTCCGCAGGATTTTTTCCAGGGAGGGGCAAGGAAGGTTTTTTTCCCAGGGTAGGGGGCAAACAAGGCACATTTTCCCCAAAAAATTGTGTTGTTTCCTAAAAACAAATTGCTCAAATTTGAATTTATGGTGTTCATGCAACAATTAACAGATATTATTGTGGCTAAAATGAAATTATATGTGTGAAATACATAATTTTTGGTTGACTTTCATTTTCCGGGGGGGGGGGCATGCACCCCATCCGGAAGCCCATGACTATATGGTAGGGAAAGGATGAGAAAGGAATTACAGAGATTTGCCACAATATTCATTTCGTGTGAGTCATGTAAAACTGCAGGAAAGAAACTGCATGGCTAGCCTGGCCTCATCTGAGATCTAACTCACTACCTTCTGAATATAAAGTGAAAGCTCAACTAACTGAGCCAGGCTTGCTGAAATGTGACAAATGAGTTTGCACTTATGAACACTGTTCTAGTAAAAGCAGAATACTTCAGTGTTACATGAAATAATATTAGTTTTTCCTATTAAGTAAATAAGACAGCTGAAGTAAAAAAATATATATACCAAAAACAATGGTAAAATTAAACAACAAATAAGTTTTTTTTTAAATAAAAATGTTTCTTCTCAGAATACATTTTTGAAATGTCCTTATTAGAGGATTTTTAAAGACTTATGTAAAAGAATGCTTACTGTTAATACTAAATGTTCCAAAACTTTCCATCATGTACATTATTTGGATTTTACATCAACAAGTAATGGCCCTACAGCCAAATTTAGTTACCAATTGAAAAAAGAAAAAAAGAACAGCCTTCTAACTTACTTTGTACAAGTTCCAATAATTTCAAATGTCGGAGAGGTATTTTGTTGTGTTCTCCAGTCCAGTTATGACTTGCTGCCAATGCATTAAAAAATATTTTATCCAGAATTCTTCACTCAATTTGCTGTAGGTTTTTGCCTCCAATGAAACTCATGTATGATTCCTACAACGAAACATTAATTCAATCAAGAAGCACTGACTGCACTGTGGGCGATACAAGGTACACATTTTATCGTAAAATTTCGATCTCCGGGAAACGTATTTCTTCAATTTTACAGAATGGAACTGAGTTTCTGTACACTTTTGAAAGGTCATGGAAGTGTTTTCTTCCATTGTTCAATTTATTTGGCCGGTAAATCATGTATTTTTCTAGATTAATGTTTGTCTATCTGATGCACAAAAGCTGTTGCCTCTATTTCCTTCCACTACATAAACCAGATGTTGTGAGCATTTCATGACGTAACCCCCGGTCAGTGTTTCCAACCACACATATTTGTAACTATGCTAACGTTACATAACCTATGTAAATCTGCATCTTAATGTGCATGATTTTTGAGTATGTTAACCTAACAAAGTTAACGGAACGTAACTAATGTAACCCTTTTTTTAACTATGTTAACCTAACCTATCGTAACTAAGATAACCCTTCTTTTAACTAGGGAAGTAGTTATTTTTCAGTTAGGAAGGTTGGAAACACTGCATACCCACTGACGATAGACAACGTTAGTCAAGATTTGCCCACCATATTGTGTGTAACGCAAGCGAAAAAGGAACGAACAATAATTACTCGATATGTGCAAAATTGAAATTATTTTCGTCAAAAAAGCGAAATCCCACCTTAAAGAATCTTTAGCAATGCATAATAGGTAAGTACAAATGTGAAAAATAACAAAATAAACGAATTTGAGACGTCTCCCGGAGATCGAAATTTTTATGAAAACTTAAATACTTCAATTTGCATGATTTTTACAGTGAAACTTATATTGAAGTAAAAGAAGCACATGGAGTTTAGAATGTAATTGATCTCTCTTAAATTACAACATACCACTTTGAGCTACAGTCAATTATGCTGAAAATGTTAACTGCTCGATTAACACACACAAAAAAAGTTTGACATTAATGATTTCACTCACGGAAATATGTCAACTTACCATCTGCTTCATGTGCTCAGGAGAAGAAAGTAACCACTCTTCCACCCTCTGAATGTCATCCTCTGTTTGACAAGGAAGCTTTAGATTTTCAGGCAAGGGCTGATTTGAGGATATCAATGTTGCATTCAAATTTTCCAAAATAAGCTTCTGATTTTCATGTATTTCTAACAGTTTATTCTCAATTTTTGCCCGATGACGTGAAATAACAGATAAACTACTTCCATGAAACTGGCAATTTGCAATTCTCTTGTCTGACCCAGATGTAGATTGTAGAGCCGAAGTTGCTTTGCCTTCACCTAGAATGAAGATGCCAGTAAAAGTAAAAGATCAATCTCTTGCAATCAGTACAATATACATATTACAAATTGAAACAGGAAAATAGCTACAGTGTGTCATTGTACAGTTACAAACATGTTAGTGTATCTTCCGGTACTAGTTTACTGGTAAAAATTTACTATCCTTCGGACACCTCTATTTTTTTGGTTTCGTCAATTTTTGACATTGATACTTACGTATCTGCTTCGCGGAACATTCCTGAAGGTGTATTAACGTTGTTTTGATGAAATTAATTGCAATTTTTCACATTACCAGAACGTCTTTCTGGTAGGTGTTTTTCCTTGCCTGAGACACAATATCGCGAGTACACCTTCCTACATAATTGCGTGTCCGGCTTCTCTTTTGCCAAATTTTTGACATTCGAACTTACGTATCTGCTTCGCGGAACATTCCTGAACGTGTATTGACGTTGTTTTGATGAAAGTAAGAGCAATTTTTCACCTTACGACTACTTCTTCCTCCTACCTTTCCGTTTGCCTCACACACAACATGGCGCGGACACCTTCGTAAATAACAACGCGTAGCAATGACGCATCGGCCTTGTTTTTTCTCGATTTTCAATTGTTATACAGTGTTTCAACCTTCGGAACCCAAGAAATGCCCGTCGACAAACTTAATCAGATCTATTTCTTTTTAACTTTATTTTTCGCGTTCTGACACCAAATTTTAACTATGTATCCCAACCTAACTGAACTAACCTATCCACGCACCAATGGTTCGTGGGGCTATCTTTTTCACTATTGAAACCTTTGCGTGGCCCTACTAACCTATCCACGTGCCAATGGTTCTTGGGGCTAGCGCCAATGGTTCGTGGGGCTAGCGCCAATGGTTCGTGGGGCTAGCGCCAATGGTTCGTGGGGCTATCTTTTTAACTATTGCAGGGACGTCATTAGGGGGGGGCCTGGGGGGGCTTTGGCCCCGGCAGTTGTAACTCTGGCCCCCGCAAACAAAATTTTGATCGATTAAAAATTATCCTAAATTAATACTACATATTATTTTCTGGTAAATTTGTAGCAGAGTTGGAAACACTGTTCCGAAAAAAATCTTTGGAAGCAAATGTAGGACAGCAAAATTCCACCCTTTCCTTGCTTACCAGATTATAACCAAGGTCATAAAATCTGCCTGCTTAGAGGTTATTACCCTTGCCCTAAGTTCCTGGAAACCAGAGATCCGACCCTTTTGTTGCAAATGACCCTTCCAATACAGATGGAATCAAAGACTCCGCCGTGGCCGAGCGGTCAACAGTAGTTGGTCGAGCGACATAGGCTATGGCGAGAGTTCTCCAGTACTGACATTGTTCTGAGATTTAAAATTGCTCTATGCTTCAGCTTCAGAGCCACAGATTAGCTTTGTGTTCTTGCTTGCGAGGAAGGTCTGCTATCGGGTTCCTACGGTCACTGTGTATTGTGTGTGGGAAGAGTTCTAGCGTTGTTGTGCATTTCCATCTTGAATGAATAAATTTATCAAAACCGGATATTTTAAAACTATCTCAAAACATGTGGAAGATGACGGCAATGAAGAGGGTGTTGGTCCAAGTTCTGACGTTCCAAAGTTAGACAAAACAAGTGAATGTACTAATGTGAAAACAATTACTGATCTTGGGGTAGATAATCCTAGCAACCACTTTTGCAAAACTATCCAAATACTACATTCGGAAAGCGAAAGCGGTCATTTCAAAAACACTGGTTTGCATCTGCGCCGTGGCTAGAATATAGTGTGGAACTTGACGCATGCTTTTGTTTTCTATGCCGTAAATTTGGCACAGATTCAGGATATGCAGAACCAAATTTCAGGAAAACAGGGATGCGCAACTGGAAGAAAGCATGTGAAAAAATCAAGGAACACAAAGGAACGTCATACCATCTAAAATGCATGGAACTGTGGGCGAATTACAAAGTGAGTACCAATCAGTTTTGTAAAACAATTATATATATATGTGTGTGTGTGTGTGTGTGTGTGTGTGTGTGTGTGTGTGTTCGTAGATTAAATTTAAAAAATGAAATACGTGTATGTCTGTATCCAGTGTTCAAATTGAAAAAATGGTGAGGGAAAAATTTCACAGCTTCCCTATTCTAATTTTGAGAATTTTACCTGATAGAAAGCCAACTGCGTTGGGCAGAAATTTCTCTAGGGGAGGGGTTTCAAGAATCCCGTATCTAAAACATACGGACTGATTTATATAAATTTCTTGGGTTCAAAGTAAATGACACAAATTTTCCAATTAGTGTACAAGGTTTCAGTAATCACTGATCTCGTCTCAGTGGACTTTTATTTAATATCAGAATTATTTTTCTTAGAGGAAGGCAAATTAATCAGGAAATATTTTCTCATTAAATATATATTGTAATTTGCAAACCAACAACAGTATTAATTTTAATGTAAAATTTAGTTCAGAAACTGACAATATATATGTTGATATTAATGTAACATTTACTTGAAATTGAAAGAAATGATTGCGTCAAATTCTGAGCAATGGCAAAATATGATCTAGAATATACTTATGAGGGTAAATTCTTTACATGGTCAGGAGTTAAATTAAAAACTCACCCCCCCCCCCATTTTAATTCGAACACTGAATGTACTTTGATTTTCGTCAAAGATATGTAACGGTGATACAAGAAATTAATGAATGGACAGTAACAAAAGACACGCCTGCCTGTCCAGGGGAGGACATCGCGTAGTGGTAATGTCGTCACCATATAATTCCATATATATCCTTGGTTCGATATCTAGTGGACGCACATAGTGGTTCTGATCAAACTTTAAACTGTACGTCCAGTCCCGATTGGCCTCCTATTTGTGCATGAAGAGGACATAGAACATTTGGGGACAAAATCGTAATTCGGGAGCTAACGTGCTCAGCCACTGAGGCGGCTAAAATTCAATAGGTTTTCATTTTGGCTATTTTACCTTTTTTCCTATCTCGTAGGTTAATTTTTACGACAAGTCGATGTAGATTGATGAATGATGGACGGATGGAAAAGTGATGGGAGCATAGACAAACAGAATGAGTCACCAATGGCTGGTGGAGGTTTGAACATGGGATCTCTGGTTTCGTAGCCCTTTACGCTTACCACTCCGCCACGAACACTGGAATAAATTAAATAAGTAATGCCATGGTTTAGAATGAATGTCGGAGAGAGTGGTAGCCGAGATAATAACATGTACACTAATGCATTGTTGGCATTGCTAGCAGATGTTAACGGTCTACCGATACCTCGCAGAACGGAGAAATAATTTTTACCTATATTTGCATTGTTTTAAAAAATATATACAGCACTGACGAACGAAGGAACAAAGCTATCTCCACTGTCTAGAGCAGGGGTTCCCAAACATTTTCGTTTCACGGCACCCTTCGTGTTTCAAGATTTTTCCACAGCGCCTACGTAATGAATGTAGGCCTATCTAGTACTTGCTTTGATTGACTGAATTGATGTTTTAAGTCCATGCATAGTAAGGCTAATTGGGACTGGACCTACAGTTTAAAGTGGGATCCGAACCACTATGTGACTCCACCGGGTAACGAACCCGGGACCACTTAATTACAAGGTGGCGAACTCTAACACTACGCCACCGGGGAGGCCCTATCTAACACTTGTAACGCTCTATTAGTGTGCTTACGTTGCTTGCCTTAAGTTAAAAAATAAACATATTTAAAATTCAGAAACATTTTTTATGCAACAAGTACAAAATAAGAACATGTATTTGGAACAATCATATCGATGACTGAATTTCATTGAAAATATTGGAACATCACGCGGCGGCCCCGTAAGCCTACCAGGGCGCCGCGGCGCACACTTTGGGAACCACTGGCCTAGAGATTACAATTTCTGTAAAACTGAGTCCTAGGTTTGAATCCTGAAGGAGATATTATTTTCTTTTATTATTACAATAACTTGTCATCGTAATCAAAAATAGTTTAAAGTCCCAGAATTTTATGCTCAAATATATTAATTGGAACTGGATTTATAATGTCAATTGGACTCCAACCCATTGTGTAATGTGCCTCCATCGGGACTTGAACCTGGCACTCTTTGGTTATAAGGGAACGTGGTAAACCACACCTGGGAGGCCCGCCGTGGTGAATGTGTCGTTATAAGAAATGTGCAATATAAAGCAAAAATGTGAATTTATTCTTGAGAATGTTAAAAAACAACAAGAAAAACCAGAATATTTGAGTCGCTAATAATATTCTGCATATTACATATAATTGTGATGGCCGTTTGCGAGTTTTCCTTCATTAATTGTCATTCATAATCGTCAACATTGCGATTAACTAAAAGTAACAAAAAAGCGGTACAAAATTTGAAAAATAAAATATACATAGAATAAAAGTAAATGGCAATTAATGAAGGAAAACTCACAAATGAACTGAAAAGAAAGGTAATAACAAGTTGATATTTACTACCTACTTTTGGGCTTTTTGAAGTTGTCATTTTTGGCGCCAATTTACCTGTCTATTTAGCATGGTTTGTGGCTATTATAAACGCGCTCCCTACTGATAACACGAACTGAGACTGAAATAAACAAAGTGTGAAAATACCTAAGTCAGTGTCTTCATGACACTTGTACAAACCACCAACGTCGTTTTGCGATAATGCAGGGTGCAAGTTTAGAGGTGCATAATTTTTGAAAGAAAAGTGGCACGCGTCCTATTTTTCCTATTACATCTCGAGGCATTGGTGTACACATGGGGGAGCTGATGAGGCTACAACTCTCCCGAAACTTTGAGAAAAACAAAATTTTGAAATGAAATCTGTAAAGAACTCGGGGAAAAAAACAAATTGGTAAGTGCAACCCCCACACCCCCTAAAATGACCCTAGATACCATTTCTCTCTTTGAACAACTTTAAAAAGGAATCCCAAAAGTGGTAATTACCAAATATTTTATATTGTGTCTCTCCACCTCCCCTCCGAAAGAAAATTCTGCGTACGTTTGTGTCTGGAAGAGAGTTACAAATCACTCGCGTAATGTAAAGTGCTGCTTGCACTGGAATACTGCTGGAATTTAAATTTGAAAATAATTTCAATGTTAAAGGCGTCATCATTATTGCTATTATTAATATGATTTTGTAACGTCCTATTATTGTTATCATTACGTCCCTGCCTAAATTCGCAGCCAGAAATACGATTGATTGATTGAGTTATTGTTTTAAGTCCACTTTATGCACAGTAAGGCTAATGGGGACTGGACCTACAGTTTAAAGTGGGGTCCGAACCACTATGTGCCTCCACCGGGTATCGAACCCGGGACCCCTTAATTACAAAGCAACGACGCTACCACTGCGCCATCGAGGAGGCCCAGAAATACGAATAATACGCGATCTTCTATCTTCAGGAAAGCAAAGTCTTGACAAGGCACAAGGCGGTCCTAAGACTAGCACAAAGCTTGAATGGAGACAATACAACAAGCTTGTTCAACAAATGTTGGCGCGAAGGTTGCGGACAACCAAAGGCGGCAATGCGTCCCAAATACTCTCTGAACTGCCTGTCATAAAATATTCCTGCGAGAGGACAGTCGTCACCTGTCGAACCTGACAAATTGCAAGGAGCGGTCTTTCTTGCTTTAAGGGAACAAGGGAAAGATGGAGAAGATAAAGGGAAGGAAATGACAATCAAATGGTAGAGAAGACTTATCCCTGGGTTGTACCCCTGCTGTTTGAGAGCACAGTTTCTGAAAGGCAATACGCAAATATGGTTAAATTTTCCCTTCCCCAGTAAATCTTTGTTTCCGATTCATTTTGTTCATTCTGCTAGATTTTGCTTCTATCCAGGGTGCCAAGTACCAGAACGGTCCAATGACCTCGGTGCCCTCGAGCAAGGAGTAACTTGAGTGAGGAGGCAGGAGGGCTTTGGGGGAGGGAGGTGGGGCAGATGCAAGAGGACGAAGAAAATGTAGCAGTTTACTTACATGATGACTCGTGAAAGTAAAATTGTTATTGCTTGCTTGAAAGAATGAATCGTTGTACTGATTTTTGCATGTCTCAGCAGAGAGGAATTTTCAAAAACATCTCTCCTCTGAAAGTGCTAAGCAGATTTCGTAAATTCTGAAAAATGAATATGTGTAAAATTTCATCTGTAGGTTTGTTTGTTTGATTTGTTGTCTTCACTTTATGCACAGAAAGGCTAATCAGGACTGGACCTACAGTTTAAAGTGGGATCCGAACCACTGTGCCATTATCTCCACCGGATATCGAACCCGGAACCCCTTGATTACAAGGCGACGACCTTACCACTACACCATCAGCGAGGCTCTTTCACCTGTAGGTTTGGAAGAATCCTCATGATGGTTGCATTTGTAGCTGTGTTGAAAATAAATGTAGTAGTTTTGTCTTTCCGGAAACTTAATATCAAATATCTTGACAGACAATAATGCAATCCACAGGAGGATTCTCCAGAATAGCTATATAGGAAAAATCCTGCACAGAATAACTTATCAGATGTCAAGAAATCAGCTTAGCACTTCCACAGTAGTTTCGATAAAAAAGAAGAAGTTGTCATTGAGACAGGCAGAAAGTAAAATACATTAAGAAAACTGTAAAGTAATAGTTTAATAGTAGTACTTTCATAAATTGATTTGCTTCCTGAAAATTCTTGAACTCTAATGTTTATTTGACCTCCAGTATTCACATATATATTATATACACTTCGTAGTAGTTTTATATACCAATGCACTATATATGTAGCAATATTATAATGTATTATAATGTACATATAAACATATATATATATATATATGTGTGTGTGGGGGGGGGGGGGTGCATCACACAGAGTTGTTTAACTTTACTGTCTGGTAATATTTGCATAGGAACAAATTTTAGATTTGGCCCCCCCGAACTGATCAACCTAGCTACGTCCCTGAACTATTGAAACTTTTCCGTGGCCCTACTAACCTATCCACGCGCCAATGGTTCGTGGGGCTATCTTTTTCACTATTGAAACCTTTGCGTGGCCCTACTAACCTATCCACATGCCAATGGTTCGTGGGGCTATCCTTTTCACTATTGAAACCTTTGCGTGGCCCTACTAACCTATCCACGCGCCAATGGTTCGTGGGGCTAGCGCCAATGGTTCGTGGGGCTAGCGCCAATGGTTCGTGGGGCTATCTTTTTCACTATTGAAACCTTTGCGTGGCCCTACTAACCTATCCACGTGCCAATGGTTCGTGGGGCTAGCGCCAATGGTTCGTGGGGCTAGCGCCAATGGTTCGTGGGGCTAGCGCCAATGATTCGTGGGGCTATCTTTTTCACTATTGAAACCTTTGTGTGGCCCTACTAACCTATCCACGTGCCAATGGTTCGTGGGGCTATCTTTTTCACTATTGAAACCTTTGCGTGGCCCTACTAACCTATCCACGCACCAATGGTTCGTGGGGCTAGCGCCAATGATTCGTGGGGCTATCTTTTTCACTATTGGAACCTTTGCGTGGCCCTACTAACCTATCCACGTGCCAATGGTTCGTGGGGCTATCTTTTTAACTATTGAAACCTTTGCGTGGCCCTACTAACCTATCCACGCGCCAATGGTTTGTCCACACCCGGCACAAACTTTACAACACACCCACCACACGTCATTCTCCAAACCCTCGATCCACAGTTCTAACTCTCGTCGCAAACGCAGGCAGTTCGAAACACTGGATATCAACAAAACACAATCACGACACGTCATGATAGTCGTCACGACGGTGTATGAAGGTGATGGTGTATGAAGGTGTACGAACTTCATGGTATACGCAGATGTACACGCCAAACGCTATCTCCGTCGGAGAATTAATTTTCAACGAACAACATGAATTTCAGCTCTGAAACATTCCCAAATCACACAAAACACCTTCCTGATGTTTGACAATGCTACAGGAACTAATTACGGTAAGTAGTTTCTTCTGTAAAAATAAATAAATGTGTCCAAAGGATAGTAAATTAGTACCAAAACGTGAATACACGTTAAAAAATTATCCGCGAAGCAGATAGGTAAGTAGAAATGTCAATAATTGACGAAACTCAGAAGTTATAGGTGTCCGAAGGATAGTAAACATTTACCACAAAGGCACATATTGAACAAAATCTTAAGCAATCGCTACAACTCTGCAATAGGTGTTAGCAGAAGTAAATCGAAATCAAACCATGTAAAAATTGCATTCATAACATGATGAAATCACAATAAAACAAAAGGAACTTGAGCAACTGGCAACTGGAAAGATACGAAAAATACTCTTTCAACATTCTTCGTTGAGGTTGTGTGATTCAGTGTCTCTCGAAAAAATCGTCGATGTTTCTCATAATGCATAACAAGGAAATAATTTATAATTTCAATTGCAATTAAGAGACCCACAAAAATTGAATTGGTCCCACAAGAGACCCACAAAAATTTTTGGTCCCCAAGAAAAGAAAACTGGCACATGTTCGATCTATTACATCCCGATTTCATGGTGATACTCTCACCAATTTTTGGTCGTAGGTTCCTAGACATGTTTAATAATGAAATCCGGGAGAAAATGTTGATACATACAATGCTATTTTGTAAATTCTTAAAAATCTAACCGTTACCAAAAACTGCCTCGGAATGCATAACTTTTATAACTATGTAAATATGAATAACTCTGCAAGTAAATTATAACATTATTTTTCATTCTCTGTACTATTATCGAACTAAATCAGTGTGTCACTTACCTTTCTCAACGCCGTCTTCAGTAAAAAAAAACATTTAACTCGTCAGTCGTCACATATCCTTATCCACTTTGGCCGCCATCACAAAGTCACAATCGACTTTCAAACACACATCGATTATATGTATTTCGATATAAATCGTTATGTGAAATTATTATTTTAAAAAAATTCTCCGGAGGATGAACAAATCAAAGAGCACACAATCGTTTTTACGTCTATATTTAATTAAATTCATTGAGAATGTTCTTTGCTATACTTTCCGGCAACAGCCCGAGGTTCGTTTTGTCCTGAAAGAATTTCGTTCTTCATTTGGTTGCCCTAAGCTTTACATTGTAGCGCAATAGAAATTGAATTCGCACTATTCGTTCACATTAGGTAAGTGCGGGACAGAAAATTTCTGGTCGGGACGGGTAAAATTCACCATTTTCCTAGTAAATCGGAAAATTTTCGGGACGAGAAATATTTTATTTTTCCCGACACTTCATAAAACTCGAATTTTACACGCTATTTCCAGTGATCGTTTTTAGAGGTGTGTGCGGGACAGCATTTTTTGGGTCGGGACGGAGTCGGAAATTTTTTAAATTCCCACATTCTCGACGGGAAGTCGGGAAATTTTCGGGACGGAAAATGTTCAAGCTCTGGAAATATCTAATTCTACACGTCATTTTCACTTTAAGTGATTGCTTTTGCACATTTTTTAACGTTAAACAGAATTTATTTCTCACTGTAGGGTCTTGCTGATCGACAGGGGGAATTTTACTCCCTCTTTCTCGTTTGGCATAACGTCACTGGCCACTTTACCAAACCTTGAATGCAACGTTTATATAAGAACGATAAAAAACGTACTGTGATACTCATCTTCACGATTAGTCAAACGTAGTATTCATTCGCTGTACATATTTTCCGTCCTTAAATTCTAATAGTAACAAAAACCTTCCATCTCTCATTTTTATATTTAATTCTTTGCAAATCACATGCCTAGAAGCTTGCGTGTATCACCCTCACTGTTTATTCATATTTTGACCTTAACTATTGATCATGCATTTTTTTTATTGCATATTTCCCATGTCAACACAAAATATATATTTTCTCTTGGATTAATTTTAACTATGATGATGAAAATTAGAGAAAAAATAGAGAAAGAGAGAGAGTCCTCCTCCGTAGCTGAGCGAATTACGGCGTTCTCTCGTCTTGAGATTGTTCGCTACGAGACGACATAGGTTCGAATCCGCCTCTGGTCGGAATTTATTCGGCCTACGTATAGGGTCGGTAGCAACCCACCATCGTGAAAAAATTAGGGGAGCTACAAATGACTGGTGTAAGCTGGTTTCAGATATCTTCTATAACGGCTGAGGGTTCGTCGTGCTGACCAAGATCACCTCGTTGCCAGTTAAAAATAACTCTAGGTAGGATTCCTCATCCAAATTTTTGTTTCGTGTTCATGACGATGGTGGTGCCCAGTGCTGCAACTTTTTCCCCCAAAGAAACGTCTCTACTCATGACCCTCCTGAAAGCGACATACTCCAATTTCTTGTCTGCTTCGTGACGTGCATCCAAATTCGTGTGCGTGCTATAAGCAATATCGTGATCTTTTGCATGCCGCCTCCAACGGATTCACACCCTTGTCTCCTCTCTCCAATCTTTTCTCGAGTTTGGCACCCGGTCCGCAGTACTGGTAGCCAGGTAAATGTATCTCGAAAGGTAACTTGTTGATGATGTCGTTCACGAGCCCCTTTCCTTCGGCCACGTTCCAGAATCTCGGAGGCAGCATGTTGATAATTTTTGATCAGGTAGCCGATACCTTTGTCGTCGTTCACGATGACGTTGGAAAGTTTGGCAACATTGTAATTGGAGAGTGATGTTACCCCTACAGATTTTACTTCACAATGGATGTTGTTGACACTCATCGAGACACACGCCCCAGAAGACGACTGGTGGATGGATAGTTGTGTATGCCAGCCACCAGTTGGGCCTGCGATCAGTTTAGTTGTTTTAAATTGTGAGTGTGTGTGTGTGCGAATTGAAACACTACAATTTCTTACCAAATAGTAATATATCGACGTCTTGTAATCAGTGTGTCCTATTCCGAGTTCCAGTCGAGTCGCATAATCAATGTTTCAGATTACATTTTAAACATATCCCGATTCGTGATTAGCCTATGTGTGCAAAAAGTGATGTTAAAACAAACTCTTGACCTCAATAATACAAGTTGTGTATTTTCTTTCAGCTGTGGTTCCCTCTTTTTCGCGAGAAATAACAAATTAACCTAATCATTAACTCAACAAATAAAAAATGCATCTCTAAATTAATTAATAAAAACTGTTATTACACCCAAACCTCTATTTTATCGTAAATATAAATAAAATATCATCTCACGTAGTGAAAACAATGTGAAAATTGTTCTAGTAAGTGATATATGATTGTCAAACACATACATGAATACATTATGTTACAGATTCCACCGATGTAGTTTCCGGTAAAATAATTATGGTGAAATTACTTTCCGGTTCTCGTCGGTAAAACCTTTGATCGCACACCGGACACGTTTCAATATTATTGTAAGATTGAAGTTCATCGCTGGATAATAGGAGCATTTGGTTTCAATTCGCGTAAGAGGCTGCCAATAGTCTCAACCTCTTCAACTATCTTTTCAAAAAAAAAAATGTTTGATTACGTCTGGTCCTCGGTAAACATACGGTTCATCTATCCTATCCTGTCGCACAACAACAATATCCGAAAGTCGAGGCTTCGTGCAGTGTTGTGGAAGAAAATTCGGGGGGGGTGAAGAATATACATGACTTGATTTATTTATTTCTTCTCTTGTTTTTTCTGAGGGCATATGCGAGTCTTATTCAAGAACTGGAATAATTGTGCCTTTCGAATCGAATTTATGGAGGGGTAGAGAGAGGGCCAATATGGACAGGTTAGAAACAAGTCATGTTATGATGATAGCCGTCGCCATTTCAGAGTGGCAAATGTTTAACATTAATTGTTGAATTTTATTTTAGGCTAGGCATATTCAACATGCCCCACTTCGTCAATTTTATCAAAACAACCATTATTCATCCTCATCGTTGCCATTAGCCAAAATAGCCTCGCTTTTTTTTTCACAATTTTCGTAGTGATCTCCGTTCGCACTTGGCTTTTGTAGATTAACAAAAATCGTCTGAAGTTTGAACACGTCATACCGGTGCAAGCTGTTTTTGTGATTGTTCTCCTCGATTATTCAAAGTGTGTAATTTTCGCATATTCAAATACACACAAGTGAAGAGGGTTCATGCCACATTAGTGATTTTAAATTGTATTCTCGGAGCCAT
Source organism: Lepisma saccharinum (assembly GCF_977018435.1). NCBI lineage: Eukaryota > Metazoa > Arthropoda > Insecta > Zygentoma > Lepismatidae > Lepisma > Lepisma saccharinum. The sequence goes on along the minus strand of NC_139247.1, from coordinate 4,652,449 downwards.
GCACACATTTCCTAACATTGTTGCCTTGTAGTCGATGAGTTGTGCAGGTACAGCTGTGAAGTTGTTAATAAGACCCAACACAGACAAGTCACCCAACATTGCTTTTCGACATAGATTTTTAACTAGAAAATTGTTATGATTACAGTACACCCATATCAGTATACAATAACATGGTGTCATTTTTTCTGTTTCTGTTGCCAACAAAAGCAAATCTACAGACCACAGGTTCGAGAAATAAGACATTAACTATATTTTGCATACATGAAGGTACGCCCCGCGAGGTGTGTTATTGGAAGACTCAATACATGTGAGCAGTGGAGTAAATTTTTTTTTCTTTTATTTTGATGTCCATGCATTTATCTGAACCCCTTGTCCAACCAAAACAAAAGCTCCGATCCCATCTGGAGACTGCAAAAACTGATATGTATGTTTATTCAGAAAAACCATCCATGGACAATACCGTTGCGCCCTCCATGTGCATTTTCCTTGTTGGCTGAACGCGAAGATGCCTGAGACTGCTTTCGAAATTGCTTTCAGCCTCGCATCACGATACACCCGTTTTCTACAATTCTATTAGCCTACTATTATTATCTAAAACTATTTCATCACACACAATAAAAAAAATAAAAAAAATAACATTTCTCTCCTTCACTCGCTTTTAGCCATCGTCCAGTGTCCTTCTAGATAGCAGGTGAATCGTGACTAGCAAAAGTATTGAAATCGAATTATAAATTACCCGTTATAACCCCTCCTCCTCTTTTTTTTCTCTCCCCTTCTTTACACGCACGCTCGATGACATTAAAATAAGCAAAAAACACACCGCTATGCTTAAAAAAAACATCCATTGTACAACTCTATAGGTCGAGGTTCATAAGCCTCATACATCTCATGCGAGGGACTGCATATCTTGTTTGCAGTTTATAGTGGCATCATATTCCTTCACTCGGGAGACTTGCAAGACAGCTCATTACTAGATCTGTTTTGTCAATATGAGAATGCTTGCTATCAGTAATAAAATATTTATGCTATTTAACCTAACAGCTGAGGGGGTAGGGCATTCCACATTTACCTTTGCTAGTGCAATAAATATCAATATTTTTAAGTTATGCAATAATTTTTGACATTATATTCATGTCCATTTCCAAAACTAAATTTATATACACAAACAACTCGCCCTTGCAATATATTATCTATTGTGAAAAATTCTCGCATGTTCGCAAAACAGGAAATACACGTCATAGCTTCCGTGAATCGAGCACAAGGTTACTGGAGCACGCAAAATACCGTATGCCAAAAATTAAATATTCCAAATGCAGGCATCATGCACAAATAGAATAATCGGGTTGAATTTACAGTCTAAAACCACCATGTTCTGGCTGCAAGTATCAAAAACATGTGGTTAGAAGATTTTGATAGGGAGTGAGTGAAATAGTTGATGCAAGTTACCTTTTAAACCCAGTACATGTGTAGGAATATATTGCGTATAAGCTGTCTCACTCTCTCCGTATGTGTGTCAAGTGGTCGTGTCGATCGTTAGTTGTATATCACAGCTTAACCGTACTAGGTAATATTTTTACATGAGGTAAGTTGGCATACTTTGCGAGGGTATATGTTTCAAGCTTCTAGCTGTAGAAGATTAGCTTTAGCCTATTTGCAAAATATAAGTTTGGCTCGTCGAAAGCAACTTAAACAGTGTTGCCAGCTGTAGGTTAATTTTCCTCGTTATACAATTGCAAGAGATGAGTTGCTTATACCCTATCTGGAAGATGTGTCCATGGCTTATGTCGTAGGTTAATTTAGTTTGCAATAGATCTTGTGTGTTGGCCCTTACAAGTGATATAGCCGCCTTTCTGCCTTTGAGTCACCTGTAAGGCTATATGTGAGTGGGCAAGTAAGGTTAGTTTAGTTTACGATAGATCGACCTGTCATGCTATGTACTACTTTCTGCTTTTTGAGTTACCTGTAAAACTATATGTGGGTGGGTGAGTGAGGTTAGTTTAGTTCACGATAGATCACACTTTGAATTTGCTCACACTCTCTCTGTCTGTGTGTCAGGTGGTCATGTCGATCGCTAGTTGTATGTTACAGCTTAACCCAAACTAGGTAATATTAACTGTACTTTAAAAAATAAAAATTGTGTGTATCTCATGTCGAACTAGAAATAAAAAAATCAAACATTAAGTATTCATGCAGATTAATTAAGCCGTAAATTCAAAATTTTGGCCCCCCACACAAATTGCATTACATACATACATACATATGGAAAAACAGAAGTATGCATGTTTTTTCGCCCCCGTGGCATTACAAGAGTCCCCTGTAAGTAAGACTAATCAGGGCTAGACCTACAGTTTCAAAAAACCACTTGTGTAAATATCGAACCCTTGAATACAAGGCTACCACTGCACCATAGGGGAGGAGGCTCAGTGAGAGAGAGGTAGAGAGTTGGAAACATTGACACCGCTATTGCCAGTTAGTATCTTCTTCATTTTATTGCATACTTATCATCTTATAGAAGATTACGCCGTCAACTTGTAACTTGTAGGTTAGCCTCGCTTGTGAAATATCATATGTTTAAAAAACAAGAGGTTTGTGAAGCAATAATTCAAGTTATTGTTGAATATGTAGAAAATCTTGCCCACATCCTCGTCATACTAGGTCAGGATGCTATTCAAGTGTATAATCAACAAACCGTTGAGTTTAGATAATAGGGAGAGTAACAGGTCCCAGCTTGCAGGTGGCAACAGTGCACTTTGGGCAGATGCCTCCATAGCCTGCTTCCTGAAGCCAAACAAGTTCATAGGCATTGTTATTTTATTTTATATTTAGCGATTCGATTTCGAGCAAGCCAATTTCAGCATTGGTAAAACAAAGCTTCGAGCCTCGTCAGTGCTGCCAACTCCTATTTGTAGGTTAGCTTAGCCAGTGAAAAATCATATAGTGGAATTTTCTTCGGATGGGTTGGCAAAACCCAAGCCTCAAAAAAAAAAAAAAATACAATAGAGTTGCCAAATGTAAAAAAGAGGACAATAGGGTCCCCCTCATAAAAGGCTACAGTAAAAACCCACAGGTTGCCAACACTAGGCCCCCAACAGTGTTGCCAGACATAAAAAATACATGGACCCCTCAGGCCCTTTGATAGGTTAGGTTAGGTTAGGTTGGTTAGGTTAGGTTGGGTTGGGTTGGGTTTGGTTAGGGTAGGTTAGGTTAGGTTAGGTTAGGTTAGGTTAGGTTAAGTTAGGTTAGGTTAGGTTAGGTTGGGTTGGGTTAGGTTAGGATAGGTTAGGTTAGGTTAGGTTGGGTTAGGTTAGGTTGGGTTAAGTTAGGTTAGGTTAGGTTGGGTTAGGTTAGGTTGGGTTAAGTTAGGTTAGGTTAGATGAATTTAAAAAAATATATATTATATTTGTTAACTGTTTAAGGAAATTTTTTGCAAAATACCCCGACAACGTTTCAGCTACTAGGACCTCATTACCATGAGTCTAATCCTAGTAAGCCACATACACACCTGTTCTTCGTATCGCATATGCTAGTAAGTCAGATGACATCATGGGAGAATCACATTTCCCCCAATGATCCCACCACAACAAACGTCGCACATGCTAGAAGAAACAGGATCAGGATATTTTATGCTAAATTTACGGCTGCCTGTATGCAGTTATAGGCAAATCATTAAAAGAGCGCTTTAATATACAATGATTTCTCCTACCATGTACCCTAACATACAATTTAACATAACAAATAAAATTTCGATTCGTCTATATATACCCAACAAAACTCAAAAACTGTCATACGCGAGAGCTAATATTTTGCAACAACTATAATTACCCAACACTAGCAACAAGAACAAAAAAAATATATCAATAACTTGTATAATATTAATTAGTAACTTTAGATAATATTAATTATTAGTTTTCAGTTGTAATTAATTTTAAAAAAACAATTAATAACATGTTAGGTGATAATAACCAAGTGCAAAAAGCATTGCATTTTTTACACACAAACAAAACACCACTTAGTTCACAAAACCTCCAACAGATGGCAGATAGTTACATGGTTCTAGTTAGGATGATTTTTGGGTTGTTGGATTGGGGTTGAAGAAGACTATTTGTTGTAGTGACCACAGTATTGTTTTTTTTTTTTTTTTTTTTGTGTGTTTTCTGTTCTCTTACGAGAATTTATATAGGTTGTCATAGAACCCTCCAATTCATGACTTAGGAAAAATCTGTTTGCGGATTCATCATGTACGCCTATACGTGAGAAAAAGTATGAATAGAACCTATGTTCGGAAATCCAAAATGGCGACCGGAAGTGGGGTTATCTTGGAAACGGTAAGACTTAGGAAAAATCTGTTTGCGGATTCGTCATGTACGCCTATACGTGAGAAAAAGTATGAATAGAACCTATGTTCGGAAATCCAAAATGGCGACCGGAAGTGGGATTATCTTGGAAACGGTAAGACTTAGGAAAAATCTGTTTGCGAATTCGTCATGTACGCCTATATGTAAGTAAAATATGAATAGAACCTATGTTCGGAAATCCAAAATGGTGACCGGAAGTGGGGTTATCTTGGAAACGGTAAGACTTAGGAAAAATCTGTTTGCGAATTCATCATGTACACCTATACGTGAGAAAAAGTATGAATAGAACCTATGTTCGGAAATCCAAAATGGCGACCGGAAGTGGGATTATCTTGGAAACGGTAAGACTTAGGAAAAATCTGTTTGTGGATTCGTCATGTACGCCTATATGTAAGTAAAATATGAATAGAACCTATGTTCGGAAATCCAAAATGGTGACCGGAAGTGGGGTTATCTTGGAAACGGTAAGACTTAGGAAAAATCTGTTTGCGAATTCATCATGTACACCTATACGTGAGAAAAAGTATGAATAGAACCTATGTTCGGAAATCCAAAATGGCGACCGGAAGTGGGATTATCTTGGAAACGGTAAGACTTAGGAAAAATCTGTTTGCGAATTCGTCATGTACGCCTATATGTAAGTAAAATATGAATAGAACCTATGTTCGGAAATCCAAAATGGCGACCGGAAGTGGGGTTATCTTGGAAACAGTAAGACTTAGGAAAAATCTGTTTGCGAATTCATCATGTACGCCTATATGTAAGTAAAATATAAATAGAACCTATGCTCGAAAATCCAAAATGGCGACCGGAAGTAGGTTATCTTGGAAACAGCAAGACTTAGAAAAAATCTGTTTGCGAATTCGACGACTGCAAGATCAAGAACGTTTATCTCAAAAATGGACGTAACGAAGTGTTCCCGCGCGAGAATTACAACCTCGACATGACCAAAGACGATTACCTCAAACTTTACGAAGCGTTCTCGGCTTACAAACGCGTGACCGAGGGAAACGTGGACATGTACTACACGCCCAGCGAATTCAAAACCCACAGACCCATGTCCGTCATCAATACCACGAAAAGAAAAAAGGTGGTGGTCAACGATCGCACCAACATCAAGGTCGTCTGCGAGTTCAACAGTCCGCTGCCCGCCGATACTCTATGCAGCGTCATCCTGGTCGCAGAGAAGTTCTTCGTCCACGACGTGAAGAACGAGAGGGTCACAGAGCAGTTTTAAAAAATAATTCGGCGAGCTCCACCGAGCTCCACTTTCGGTTTGTGAACCGGGCTTATTGCACTACGACGAGTTGGAAACACTGCTAGTGGGTTTATAAGTCGGGTGCTGCCAACTCCTATTTGTAGGTTAGCTTAGCCAGTGAAAAATCATATAGTGGAATTTTCTTCGGATGGGTTGGCAAAACCCAAGCCTCAAAGGAGGAACATCCAATAGAGTTGCCAAATGTAAAAAAGGGGACAATAAGTCCCCTCATAAAAGGCTACAGTAAGGGCCCACAGTATTGCCAACACTAGGCCCCAGCAGTGTTGCCAGACATAAAAAATACATGGACCCATCAGGCCCTTTGATAGGTTAGGTTAGGTTAGGTTAGGTTAGGTTAGGTTGGGTAGGTTAGGTTAGGTTGGTTAGGTTAGGTTAGGTTAGGTTAGGTTACGTTACGTTACGTTAGGTTAGGTTGGGTTGGGTTGGGTTAGGTTAGGTTAGGTTGGGTAGGTTAGGTTAGGTTAGGTTAGGTTGGGTTAGGTTAGGTTAGGTTAGGGTAGGTTAGGGTAGGTTAGAGTAGGTTAGGTTAGGGTAGGTTAGGGTAGGTTAGGTTAGGTTAGGTTAGGTTAGGTTGGGTAGGTTAGGTTAGGTTAGGTTGGGTTAGGTTGGGTTAGGTTAGGGTAGGTTAGGGTAGGTTAGGGTAGGTTAGGGTAGCCTCAAATGATGATTCGAGCCTCAAATGAGGGCTGTGAACCGGTCAAGTGCCCCTACTCGGATTTGTCCGACCCACCTCCCCCATACAACAGACAGCTTCGTTTTGTGCCGTATTCCGTGTTCCTTGCAGGTGACTCAGTGCAATCGGCTAGCTCATTGGTCTTGTGCACGTTTCAAGAGGGGAGGAGGGTGAAACTGGTACATAGCTTGTTTGTGTGTGCTTTCGGGGTTGAGAACTTCGTTCGCTGCGCTGTACGTTGCGTTCGACTTATCCGTACATGGTAGAGACATCGCCTTTGCCAGACAGATCAAGTGTTGCCAGTTGTATTAGAATTATGCTACACCAATTCTGGCTAGATTGTTCTCTTTTAAAAGTATTACTTGCGCGTGTTATTCTTCTCTTCACTGTCATAAAAAGAAGCCTTTAAAAGCTGTGTTCTCTTGTATCATTACATGCATATTATGTGTGCTTGTCAACGGTGATGTATGGACATTTAATGAAATTTTTAACGCCGCTGATACATGGACGTCTTCAGGATTTTTTCCAGGAAGGGACAAGCAAGATATTTGTCCAAGGGAGGGGGCAGAATTATACAGAATTTCCCCAAAATAGTATTACTCCCATTAAAAATATTCTACAGTTTGAAGTTATCATGTTCCTGCAACGCCCTTGCAATAATTAACATATATTACTGTGACTGAAATGAAATTATATGCGTGAAATATGTACTTCTTGATTACCTTTAATTTCCGGGTGACGTGGCCCCCTCCATTTCCGGACGTCCATGCGAATGGAGAAATCATTCCAACCAGTATCGTTTAATAGAATAATAAGGTGACTAGATTTGTTAAATCAATATAAAGGAACAAAAAAGAACGAAAAAAATCCGTAATTGTTAATTCTATGCATCATAAGCCAAGAGAATCATGGAAGATCTATAGCCTACTGTAATAATGAATTGAAGGAAACCATGCCGAGTTTTTATTTATAGTCTACATATTCAAGTAGGAATGGAATGGTGCACAAAAGGAATTACAAATATGTATGTAAAAGAAAACGAAGTATTTCGATAAAGTTATTTCTATAATTGTAATCAACAATAACCAATTGTCCTTTCAACTAAGTATAAGTTTCAATTTGTTTTTTCCGGACTTTGCCTTGCCTTTAATCGTACATTTCTCATGATCCGTAATTTTAAACAAATCCTAGATAAGTCGGTAAAAAATAGGACACCGAAACTATGGAAAAGAAATGTACTGTGATAGAGAAACAAACACAAAGGAAACACCAATGACATTAAATTGGGTCAAACCAACACCATTTGTCGTTGAGAGCTGAACTCAAATCCACGAACTCGCTGAAATATTCCCATGGAATTCATTATTCGTCTGATATTGAATACCCAATGATGCTTTCTGTTATGTAATAGACATTTATGAAGTGAATACATTATTAGAACTTTGCCAAATTTCAGAAAAAAAACACACACACATACGTAAAAGATATGCATAAGAGGTTGTTCATTTGGAAATGAATTTCCGAGTTGTATTTTTATGATTTTGTGAATAGATTTAAAGGAAAGTGACATCTCTTATTGTTAAACAGAATTACAAATGTATATTTGCTTAAGGATTAATTTATCACAATATACATTGCAATTATACATTCAACATACGTTGAAACAATGCCTTTTGTTATGGACTTTTGGTGGATTTAAGACTCAACAATACGCTATCGAGAATAGACCTACAGTTTAAATCCTACCTAAAGTGGGATTCGAGCCACTATGTCCCTCCACCGGGTATCGATCCCAGTGCCCCTTCATTACAAGGAGACGTTGTTACCACTATGTTATCGGGGTACAGGGCGCTACTTTTTTTTTCAGTACACATTTATCAATTCTCTCATTATCATCGTCGTGATTAGCTAAAATTCAAAGCTAAGTTACAAAAATCAAATCAAATGCCATCAGTGAGGAAGGCACGTATTGCTCGCAGCCCTGTTTTTCAAAATGAAACCATAAAATTCAGGACATGACCCTATCCAATTAGATAATATTACATTTTGTGTTTATCACGGTTATTAAGGTTTATACATCTTGTTTCGACTTATCTGCTGACTACACATTGTTCATTACTGAAAACTTGCTTTCAGTTTGCTGTGTACAACGTACTCAATACAAAAAATATTAATTTTATACGTATACGTTTTCTGGCTTTCTAGACTCAGAAAGTTAAATATAGCAACATTCCATTCGTCGTCTTTCCAAAATTTTTTCAATTTTCTTATAACGACCATGCCTATTTCCAGGTTACTGCTTACAAACTTGAAATGTTAGATATGGCAACCAGACATTTTGTAATTTTTGCAGTAGTATACGTATGTAACCATTAAATACCTATTTCAATTTCCTGCCTTTAAAATTGGGAAAAGTAATCGATATGACAACCCTGTATTTCATACTATTTAAATTCCCCTGTTCGGCTGTATACAAACAGCATTCCGATTTTCGACTTTATACCTTCATAAAAGTAAACCAAATGTGGCAACTTACATTTTTGGTTAAGCCGGTTTTCAACTTTCTAGTGTCAGAATTTTTAAAAAGTTAGATATGAAAACTCTGTATTTCAAATTAAAACGTTTCCTTATTGGCCGACGGTAACATTAATAAGCATGATTCCGATTTTCAACTTCATACATTCAAAAATCGAAAAGTTAAAATTAGCAACCTGAATTTCCAATTACTTTAAACTTTTCCCTTTCGCTACATTCAAAGTATCATACATAACCAGCGTAAAAGAAAGTTAGATATGACAATCATGCACCAGCGAGTGTTTTGCATGAACACCTGTCTGCCTTTATCTTCCTCCGTACAAGTTGCTTCGCCTTTCCTCTGGCCTTTTAGAAGGTCGAATGGATTCTCTGCAGTAATTTCGCCAGTGTTACTCGAACCAATATTCCGGAATAACTCACTTCTCCCGCGGCGTGGACTGTAACGTCGGGCCGATATGCCGAAGTGCTTAGCCCGAACCAGAAGTTGAACCGAAATGAGTTTCAGTCGCGATCCCTGGTGGCAGGAAATGAAAGTGGTTCCATTCTCTCAACTTATAAAACCACAGGTGGCACACCTGCTATTGAAATATATTGTCCCCAGAAGTAGTAGTAGAGTAGTAAAAGTGATAATGAAAATGTAATAATAATAATAATAATATCGCTCTCTTCACGAAAACAGTCCAGTGAAGATCGAAGCTCCCCCTTGCCTCCTCCACACCCCTGGCCCTCCAGGTTTGCCACACTTCTTCTACGCTTCACAGTTGACACATTGCGCGTTGTACAGTCACGGACAGTACGTATGCGGTTGATTGTGCCTTCCCTGGTGTATTGTGTAAGTATTATTCCTTGCTTATTGGCAACACTGTAGGTGAGTGACGTAATCTTTTCTGGACTGTTTCCGTGGCGTTAGCTTTAGTAATAATCAGTTTTATAACAACAATAACGGGCGATTTTCAAATGCCCTACAAATTTCACAAACAAAATTACTAATGTACTCGGAACCTTTGATCGTTAGTTTTCTGTATACACTCGTATTATCCAACCTCGGAGCGCTCCGGAGTCGCTCCGGAGCGGAGTGGGCAAGTTCTTAGAATATCGCTCCTCGCTCCGGAGCGGAGCGTCACAAGGTATCGCTCCGCTCCGGAGCGGAGTGAACCGTTTCCTAAAATTTCGCTCCTCGCTCCGGAGCGGAGCGAGAAATTTTCCAACTTCCTCTGCTCCGATCCGGAGCGGAGCGTGTCAAGGTAGCGCTCCGCTCCGGAGCGGAGTGAACCATTTTCTAAAATTTCGCTCCTCGCTCCGGAGCGGAGCGAGAAATTTTCCGATTCCCGCTGCTCCGCTCCGGAGCGGAGCGGGATAAGACATCGCTCCGCTCCGGAGCGGAGCGAACCATTTCTTAGAATCTCGCTCCTCGCTCCGGAGCGTTGGCAACAGTCGGAGCGTTGATCCGCTCCGCTCCGAAACCCTGGTTATCACATTACAAAGGATGTAATATTATTGAAATTCCAATTTCTCACTACCAGAGTAAAGAACCTGGATAGCTATTTAGTGACTCGCACAGAACGACACCAATCATATGTCAGCCCACCCCTTCCTTTTTTTCAGGTCCACATTTATAGTAGTCAATCATTATTAAATTGTTTCGTTCTACGTGTATTTCGATGCCCGGCCTGGGCATGGATGTTCATTGTGAATGTTCTCATATGAATTTCATCATATCATCACTCATGCTCATCGCCGTGATTAGCCAAAGTGGCAGAAAAAGACGTTAATAACCTAATTCAATCAATTGAGCATTCAACACTTTCGAATCTGCCCCCCCCCCCCCACAAATGCTTTGTGTGAGCCTGACATACGCCCCCCTTCTTCAAATCAACATGTTTTCGTTGCTGAAATGGCGACCCTCGGAAGAAGTTTCACCTACGTAGGTGACGTCACAGCAGGCCTGTAGCTATAGGGAGCAGAGGGGCAACTGCCCCCCCCCCTTGTAAAAAATACAGAATACATATCTACCTGGAATTCTCACTAATCTTTACAATTTGATCTTGTATTACTCTAGCAACATAACAAAGACATTTATTGATTTTGTGATTTATGAAGGTGTGTGGGATTCCGTATAATGTCGGATCAGGATGGGGAATAAAATCTCTTCCACATTCAAACTTCGGGAAATTATTTATCAATTTTCAGTATGTAGAACAGTTGTGATATTTTGAGTAGTCTTGTATTAAAAGTGCCTAATGTATTTGGATGTTTTTCTTGGATGTGTTGCTAAGAAGTTTGAACAGCATAATTTTTTGTTTCCCAAGTCTACCTTTTGGTAATAGCGATTCATGTGATAGAGAGAGGGAGTGACGTGAAATTGATGAAGAGACACTCACAAACAGTGCTGCAACCACAGGGGGTACGGGCATTGTTCCCCCTCCCCAATATTCAACGGAAGTCCAATCTGGGAGGGGGCAAACATTGAAGTAAAGAAACATGACTAGCAGAATCTAAGAATAGTAGAACAAAATGGATACTCAAGTTGGAATTAGTTTTCTAGTATTTCTTGCTATTTTCCTCCAGACGGCTAATGGCACTTGCAGGGGACAAAGAGGGGCAATTGCTCTCTCGATTTCAATTTTTTTTTACAAATAAAAGTACATTTCGTAAAATTTTCTTGCTCGCTTCGCCCGCAAAGTTAATATCTGCTATTCTTATAGTCCCACGTTCAGAGCTATAGCTAGGGGGCGGCGGGAGTCAGCCCTGGGAACCAAAACGATCTAAATAAAAAAAAATGTTAAAGAGAATGCAATGTTCCCCGTGAAATTTGTTGCGCCCTATTAAATAAATATTGTTTTCAGTTTGCAAATATTTGATCCTAAAGATTTTCCTGCTCGCTTCGATCCCAATATGATTATTTTCTGTAATGCATTCTAAATTACCCGAGAGAGAGGTAAGGCCAGATATATACTTCAGACTGTTGCTGCTTAAATGCATGAACAATTCTTTTGAGGAAATGGAGCGTTCACATTTGAGAGACAATTTGGCGGATGAATTGACCATGTAATGTATTTAAATTATATATATATATATATATATATATATATATATATATATATATATATTAAAGAAACTTTGAATACGTACACAATTTAGCGTTAACATGTTGCATATGTGTGTTCTTATTTTATGTCGCTCTATGTTACATATGTTTAAAATATACGTATGTTGTATACATGAAAGTTATACGTGTCATATGTACAAAATAATAATGTTCGTCATTATTCTGTCCTTGAAAAATACGGTTTGTGTGCTTGTTTTCCATTATTAGCTAATATGAAATTGAACGTGTTGGAAAAATATTTCAAATAATTTGTTCAAACACAAATGCTTTAGCACCGACTTCTATCCCCTTTTGCATGATTTACGACGATAATAACGTCTTGTAATGCTACTATTATTACTACCATTACCACCACCATATTACTATTATTATTATTGGCACGTTTGTCCTGGTACTTGACCCCCCTCTCCAGATAAAAAATTGTGGTTTCGCCTCTGCTCACAAAGAAGACTCATGCCCAGGCTCGAACCTGGAACCCCTGGCTTCGCAGTGTGTTATGTAACCATCCTACCATGTAGGTCGGCTAGTGAAAGATGTAGGACAGCTTACTGGCTCAAATTATTATCAAACACGATGAAAATGTGATAGTGTTTCACAATTATTATTTCGGTTAGAAAGCGATAAAATTTGTAGTTCGATAGGGTTACACTAAACATCTTATGGAGTGTAAATATCAATTTCAAATCTTATGAATCATTTCTCTATGCAAACGCATCAAATATGATAAGCAACATAGGTGTGTGTTATGATATCCATTTTATAAAGGAAAAGTTAAGTTTTAACCCTGACTGTTTGCATGATATCGTTTCAATAGCATGTTATATATTGCTCTCAGAATTTTAAACGGCAGTAAAAATAAATGACATTTGCAACTACGAAGCTTACAATGGGATTTCATCCATTAAGGACAGAAGATGCCTATTTTGATTGCTTGTAACATCGAAAGATGAATTAGAGGCGCAAATAATGACTGAGAAAAGTTGCTTGTCTTGATGTCCTGCACACACTGTGAAAGTTGTCAATGTTATCAGGCGGCACCTTATGAATATAGGTTCAAGAAAATGACAAGTAGAAAAAAGCTGCAGTGAAATAAATACGATTGAAAATATCTCAAATTACATTCTATTTATTTTCTTATATTTATAATAATAAATTGTGTCTGTAGCAGAAGTTGTCTGTTAAACCTACCTCAGGCACAACCTAATTTTTTGACAAATAATTATGTCAACTCTTCTGCTATGTAGTGGATTCTCCTAATTTTATTCATATATCTTAAGCCATTGAGTGACTGGGAAAAATTAGTATCAGAATAAAAATCCCTGATATTTGGGGTTTGTACTCTTCTGCTCAAAAAGTGGTGACGATAAGCTGCTCAGAGACTTCGTGCCGCGGAAATGGGGTAAAGCGAAGGAGGCCCCTTATATCGTTCGGTTTCGTACCATAGTCATTAAGGAAGGTATTTTTCAAAATGTAAAGAGGATACAGCATTTCCCTCGATAAAACTTGATAAAACATGAAATATTAATGATGACAGTGTAATCCAAGAAGTCACTGATCAATCAAGGGATTCCTATTTGTTTGTCAGGTGTCAACACAATATTTTGCAAAATGGTTAACGTAGGCAAAGATTGTCTGAAGTGATGCAAGAGTCTTTCATTTGAAGCAAATAGAATCCATGGTGGAGTAAGGGACCCATTTTAATGTTTTAGCAAGTAGGCCTAAAAAAATGTAAATGTTTACACAATTCATCAAAGTGTAGATAATATGTAACCATTATTATTTAATTAATTCTATTTTTCTTGCCTAACACAACACAATGGTGTTGTTGGATTCTCGTTAGATTCCTTTATGCGTAAAAATCTTGCATACTGGAAACTAGAGGAAAACATTATGAAGCACGATTTATAAACGTCTTCCTTAATCAGTTCTGCAGAGAAGCCCAAAGCTGTTGGTACATATTAATCGTCTATTAACATTATTGACCTGTAAAAATAACGTAGATACAGTCCCGATTAGCCTATTTATGTTAAACTTTATCTTTGTATTCTTTGGTAGTCCGAAAAGGTCATTATCGAAATATTGTTATTTGATGTTGCTCGAACTTTTTTTGTTCGTTGGAGTTTCAAGATATCATCCCTTTCCTGTTACTTATCACTTTTGGAGGAGGGGGAGGGGGGCATCTTCCAATGCAACACAATATATTAAAAAAAGTGCCCCCTCTAGGATTGACTTCGCCCCCCTACTAAAAATTCCTGGCTACGGGCCTGCATCACAGAGAAACTGGCTCTGGCGGGATTGTAAACACGAGAGTTGGGGGAAGAAAATGCCTGTAGGGCCTTCAAAAGCGGGCCAAACCTGAATCAGATCCGCGATCAGTTTGGGCATCGGGGTACGAATGGTTGCGGTCGTAAACTTGGGAACATTACGACAGTGAGTGAGTCCTAACTCAAGGTTACCCCCCCCCTCCTCCTCGAAGCCAATGGTCGCTATTTTTCCACAGAAGATTTGAAACTGAAACCTGCGAAGATTGACATAACAGCTACTGAAGGGAGCCACGAAAGCTCAATTGATCATGATAATTAGAGACAGTGGCGTAGTGGCCGCCCGGCAATGCAGGGTGTGGCGAGGTGTAGAACCAGCCCCGCAATATTCTTTCTCTCTCTCTGCTTCTGAAATGTTATATAGCTTAGAAATTCAACAGGAAGTGTCGCTTATGAAATAATTTAATTTACAAGACAGAAATCTGGTTTCCAGTAACATATGATACGACATCTTCGATAATAAGCAGGGGCGTTCTGGTTCGGCCAGAGGGGCCCGGCTAACTTAACATATGTGTCCCCTCCGAAATGCAGAATTAACTTCCTTGTTCGCAGGTGGACATCTATAGGAAAAATCCCATATCTCATAACTAGACCTCGGATTTTTAGATCCTAAAAATCCTGAAATAGGTCCTAAAAATCTTAAGTTATTCTCGAAAAATCCTAAAATAGGTTCGAAAAACCCTAAAATAGGTTCGAAAAATCCTGAAATAGGTCCTAAAAATCTTAAGTTAGACTCGAAAAATCCTGAAGTAGGTTAAAGAAAACTTAAAATAGTTCAAAATTTCTGAATACTGCTGATTAGGTATAGTCACCGGCAATGAAAATGGGACACATATATCCTGAAATATGCACTATCTTGCATAACGTTATGTGTGTTGCCTAACCCTACGGCGATGGCAGAACTCAACATTGGAAATTTGCTATTAAAATCCACTCATCGCCGTATAGTTAGGCACCAATCTGTTTTCATGTTATCCACAGTAAAACTCCGCAATTTTGTCTGTGAGGATCATCTTATATTCTGAAAATCTTAAAACAAAAATATAGTGAGTGGTGCAAACTTCAATGTTGAAATGTTAGTTTGCAAGGCGTGAATGCCACAAAGCACCGAAGTGACGCGAAAGTGAGCAAGACCACACAGATCAGACCACTTTGTATTGCACAGGTAACAGTGGAACCTAAAATAGGTTCTAACAAGCAAAATAGGTTTTTAGGCACTAAAAAACTTTTGTTGCGTTTTTTAACGAAACGCTGACATATCTCATTATTTCTTGCATGAATCCAGTATAGAAAGATCCAGTTACTCAAGCAGTCGTTGCTTTGTTGCTGCACAATATAAAGAATTAAATTTGATAAATCATGAACTTTTATCACTAATTTTAATTTTACGTGTGGTATTTGAATGTAACTTCACATCAAATATTTTCAAGATGGCTCTAAGCCTTTTTATATTCAAATAAGAGCTGAAAAAAACTCTAAAATAGTTTACACCTGTTTCATGTTACTTCAAAGTGGTCCCAAAACTCAGTTTGATGTGGAGTCGAATTATCCCTTTGCCCTAAGGGTTCAGAGCGTATGGGTTAAATGTTACCATTATTTGGGTGCATTTTGTGAACTTCATTTTTCTTCCATATTGAAATTCTGTGGACATTTCCTTCATTCCAGTGTGTTTTTATTTTATGATCTACAGTGCTCGAAGTGGATACTCCTATAGCTGGTATGCTTGGTCGAGGAGGATTGGATTGATTTGGTGTTTTAAGTCCACTTTATGCACAGTAAGGCTAATCGGGACTGGACCTACAGTTTAAAGTGGGATCCGAAACACTTGAGCCTCCACCGGGTATCGAACCGGGGACCCCTTGATTACAAGGCGACGACGCTACCACTGCGCCATCGGGGAGGCCTCTTGGTCGAGGAGGGTCTTTGTGTAGATCAGCATGGAGACAATGAAGAAGTGGGGGATGCTTATGCAAATTATCCTAGCAGGAGGGGATGGTTAATGGAAATGTACATAACCGTCTGCACTCCTTCTCCACACCCACAACTCCAGCACTGATGATCTATTATTAATATAAAAAGGTCTTGTTTCATGAAATATATCGAAAAGAAATGCTATTGTTGAAATTATTATTAATAATGTCCACTATTATTAAAATTGAAATCCTTTTCGGAATTCAGTCTTTGCGATTGACTTTCATTGAGTGACGGATTTTCAGTGAATGAAGTCCCATCACCGCCCTATTACCCGTCTTTCAAGGCTGGAGTTCCGCCATATTTCCTTCCACTAGATTTCAATTGAACTTGTGATGCTGGGTTAACACTGGAAATCTAGAGGTCCAGTTCAACCCCCAAAACAGAAATGAGCACATTGTTGAATACATTAGTTACTATTATTATTAGAAGGCTAATGTGAGGGGATTACTTTATATCATACATTTTAGTCCGATGAGAAGGTCCGGAAAAATGCAGATAGATACCTCAAAATTTTTTAGATCAAATTTGTGCAATTGGAAACAATATTGATTTATTAGTGCGCAATTAATTTCCCTGGACGCCATGGCATTCTCTCTTTTACAACTTTTTTAGATCATTCGTGCCCAATGGCTGGCTCCCGCCGCCCCTCTGAACTTGATGAAAACAAGAATAGCAGATAATGCGAGCGAAACAAGCAAGAAAATTTTACAAAATGAATTTTTATTTGCATAAAATTTGAAATCGAAGGGGTAATTGCTCGCATTAGCCCCTGTCCCCCCTGTAGTTGAGTCACTGTATAATGCAGACATATTTAAGCAATATATGTTTACTTTGGATACTTTAGGCTCACGGCCATTGTTAGTCAACCTTATTCTGCACAGTTGCTCGACTAACCTTGTGTTAATGCGAATACCACGCACCCTTCCCCCTTCCATCCAAACCGATTCTAAAGGCATAAGAGATAATGTTTTATTTCAACCCTATCGCCGCGATCACCCACAGGTAGGTAGAAAATCTATACATAATAACCAAAACTAAAAATCAATAACAAGTCAATCAAACGATAGTATAAAGTGGGATCCGAACCACTATGTGCCTCCACCAGGTATCGAACCCGGGACTCCTTGATTGCAAGGCGAAAACATATTCACGGCGCAATCGAGAAGGCAGTTATAAATATCTGATACATAAAAAAAATATCAAATAAATTCCCTTATATGTATTAAATACTAATGTATTTTTAGGCCTCCCCGATGGCGCAGTGGTAGCGTCGTCGCCTTGTAATCAAGGGGTCCCGGGTTCGATACCCGGTGGAGGCACATAGTGGTTCGGATCCCACTTTAAACTGTAGGTCCAGTCCCGATTAGCCTTACTGTGCATAAAGTGGACTTAAAACACCAAATCAATCAATCAAATCAATCAATAATGTATTTTTACATGTTTAGTAATTTACTTTTATATTTAATAACATTATAAATATTAATCATATAGGCTCTTTCTTCTCAGTTGCTTGGTAGAAAATTTGAAAAGTTTCATGCACATACATAATATATATGTATAGTTTGTGTATGGCTGTGTAGACCACAATCTTCTTGCCTCCCCCCCCAAAAAAAAAATCAATCTTCAATGATTTCGCGCCCTGGTAGGGTATGTAGCTGCCTGGCAAAGTCCTCATTCCGTAAATTCACGAACTGCATGAAATCAGAAAAAGACATATATTCCCCCCCTGTTTTTCAGAAAACCTGTTTCACAACCCACCCCTGTCCTTTCTGTGGTGAAGGACACTCCAGTGGTACAATGAATCTCCCCCCCCCCTATTTACTGCGAGCAGCAAAAGAAGACGGCCGCGCCATCTACTGGCCACCGATGGAAATTCAATTTCAAAGCGCAGCGAGGTTTAAATGTAGCTTCCACTTCTATTACCTAACTATTCTATGGCCCAACGTAAGATCAAAGAGAATAATAGGATGAGAGCTGGAACTCAGCCCCTAATGTGGAAATCGTGCGTCGTCTGCTAGAAGGGGAAATGAGGGGAGGTAGGAGACTTGAGCTACACTAGCGGCATCTCGTCCTGGTCCCCCGAAACTCACGAACTAACGCAGCGCTCTACTGTTGACAAGTGAAGGAAGCGTTGCACGTAAGTTTGAATTTGAAGTAACCGTCGCTGTTGCTCGCGTGGGTAGAACGCCGAAATTCGTTCGTTCTCCGTGTTTGGATGTTTTTTTTTGGCTGTATTTTTTTAGGCGATTAGCAACAACTGAAGTGCAATTCAAAGCCCACCATGCCTCGTAGATGTAAGTTACGAGTTCGACTGATTTACGGGAAAAATCTACGAGATCTGAAGCTTGGATAAATTCGCGTTTCAGAATTCCGAAGGATCCAGACAGGTATGTACAATAAATCTTACGAGACATTAGGAAAATGTAGTTAGAAAATTCTTAGTTTCTTAATAAATAATGCGATCACCATAGGTAAACATATTGGTATGTATATATATATAGGTTGTAAACAATGATAACACAGATGCATGATACTTTGGTCCACCCTCTATTTTCACGAAATTTCACACTTTTGTCCTACAAGACCTGTTGGCTGGAGCTCAAGGGAGCCAAAAGGAACGGATATCCGGTGATTCGGAGTCCACCATCGAATTTCTGATTTTTTCCCCCTATCTAAAGGAGGCCTTTAAGAATACTTTTAACATACCAAGCCCCTTTGGAGGCAAAATTGTCAGTTCGACACGCAAGAAGCTCAGCCTGTGAAGCATGTTTTTCTGCAAATAATAAATGCTTCTATAATACAGATTTTCTGAAAAATTGAAGAAAAAAATATAAACAAAGAGATATTGTGTGTGTGTGTGTATATATAAAACTTCCAGGGAAGAAGGAAATCAAGTACATCTCTGTATAACACACAGTATTTAAATTAAATGATATAATAAAATATAAAAATAAACATTGTGTGAAAACCTTAAAATTTTACAAATTCTAAGTTCTTCGGATCTTAAATACCATTTGCACACGTAAAATGTGTTTAGATCTGCTTGTTAGAATGCATGTGATTGTATTTGTACATGGAACTGTAAATTATGAATGTAATCAATGCAATTTTAACTTTTATATTACAGATGTTCCCATGGTTGACCAGTCCTGGAAGCACAAAATGTGGAGAAATACTGTGCAGTGTCCATACATAACATGAAAGTGATTTCTGCTACGATTTAGTGACAAGTGTGAAATGTGATAAAAATTTATTTTTACTGCCTCACTGTGGACTCAGCTCACCAATAAAGTCGTTAGTATAGGTTTCAACGTTCCAAAATCTTCTGATATTGAAATATTTTCTTGGTGCATAGTTTACCTCAAGAAAAAAGTAATTGGTGAGAGCTTTGATTCTTAAAAAGTTTAATTGTTCTTGTTGCAATTTCTTCATTTGTGTGTGGATGTATATAAGTGAGAGAAACTTGTGATACACTGTGAGAAATTCCAAATGTAGTGCCTTTTGCCCTTTTTCTTTATTCAAAAAGGAAAGATGAGAAGACTATATTCGGATCGGTACATGAAAAACAAGGGAGTATGTATTTTGTGATTAATAGTGTCAGTGTTATGAAGAAAATTGCATGGATTCAAACGAAGTGCTTGTTTTGACAACCATCTTCTCATACTTTCATGCAGCTTGGGGTATGGATTACTTCCCTTATGGTAAGAAACCACATTCAAATTTTAACTCCGCTATATCACTCTTCTGGTTCCACAAGTTTTAAGGCAATTCTTGCTTCTTTCTAATTTACTAACCAAAACATATTGACTGCAATTGACTCATTAGCCCAAGTTCCTTTTGTTTTGTTGCGATTTCAACATGCTACGAATGCAATTTTTACATGGTTCAATTTCGGTGTATGTCTGTTAACACATACTGCGGAGTTTTAGCGATTACTTAAGGTTTTGTTCAATATATGCTTTCGTGGTTAGGTTAGGCAGGTTAGGTTTGGTTTTCTTAGCATTAAAATAAAGTCCCCAAATGCATTCTACTAAGGTTCCGATTTACTTCTACATTCATTCCCACGCTTCTACGATATTTACTGTCGCTTGTCGACTGAGAATATCTTGTCCATGAGAAGTGCGTAAGGTAATTTTAAAGTTGTTTTTTTTTTCAACATAAATAACTTTTTTCGAGTCCAAACAGTGT
This sequence comes from Lepisma saccharinum, assembly GCF_977018435.1. Lineage (NCBI taxonomy): Eukaryota > Metazoa > Arthropoda > Insecta > Zygentoma > Lepismatidae > Lepisma > Lepisma saccharinum. The sequence goes on along the minus strand of NC_139247.1, from coordinate 4,632,015 downwards.
TCATTACTTTAAGGAAGGTTCAAATTTCGTGTGACAATGATTTCCAAAATTCTGCGATAATTAGTCTTTGTGCTAGGATAAATCATAAAACAATTGGAACCGTTACCGAGTGACTTTAGAAATCTAGATTGTGAAGGTACTTGTTTACTATCCTTCGGACACATTTATTTTTACAGAAGAAACTACTTACCGTAATAAGTTCCTGTAGCATTGTCGAACATTGGGAAGGTGTTTTGTGTGATGTGGGAATGTTCCATAGCTGAAATTCATGTTGTTAGTTGAAAATTAATTCTCGACGCGTGGATAGGTTAGTTCTGTTAGGTTAGGAAACATAGGTAAAATTTGGTGTTGTGTTAGTATCAGGATCTAGAAATTGGAAATAATTGCGAACCATTGGCGCGTGGTTAGGTTAGTTCTGTTAGGTTAGGAAACATAGTTAAAATTTGGTGTCGTGTTAGTATCAACAACGTTGATACACTTTCAGGAATGTTCCGCGAAGCAGATACGTAAGTACGAATGTCAAAAATTGATGAAACAAAAAAATTAGAGGTGTCCGAAGGATAGTAAATTTTTACCATAGTGAAAATGCTCTGCATTTGTGTTAGTTCACTAGTAAACTTATTAAAAGTATTTCCAGTTCTCAGTGGCACATTTGCTTGTGTGCAGGACCCAGTACTGATTGCATTTGGGCAGCTAGTAAAAATAATGCTACAACACATGTTAGTCACTAAAATAGGTACTTTAGTATTATACAGACTGCCTCATTTCAGACCGTGCTTTTAGGGACTTTTTTTTAATGCTAAGAGAACCTGGCCTGCCTAACCTAACCACAAAAGCATAGATTGAACAAAATGTGGTTAGGTTAGGCAGGCCAAGTTTGGTTCTCTTAGCATTAAAAAAAAGTCCCTAAATGCATGGTCTGAAGTGAGATAGTCCGTATAATACTAAAGTACCCTAAAATATAAGTGTTTTATGCAACCTCAAGATTATTTTTTAGAATATTTTTAGTGCTACCTCAGTGTCTGAACACATGAGATAATCTCATAACCCCTTTATGTCAGAGAAGTGACCCATAATTAGAAAGCTTTTAGTACAGAAGGGACGGATTAACTGATAGTTTACTGGTTTCATCCACCCTCACCTTCGGCCGTGATCAAGAAAGTGTGGAATCCACACCCCCTATAAGCCTTCATGGGAGCACTTTTTTTAAAACTTTAATATATAGGCTCAATTGTCATACCAATCCCATGTTAGAGGTTAAAATGTCATCTGTCTTCATTATAAAATTGAGTGAAGTTTTATTCCTGGAACTTTTGTTATGTTTACAAAGAGGAACAGTTTCGCCTATGTAAAAATAATAATTTACATAGTTTTTCATTACATGTCTGTACTGTTATAATGATTTGGAGACAATAATGAAATAATTTTGAGTATCTGTCTTTGTTTATGTTATCCTTTCTTTACTTACCTATTGTTACTGCATTTCTCCACAAAAGACCTACAGTCGAGAGTCGTCGGCTATTAGAGGTTGAGTGTTCTGCACTGCAGAAGTGTGTCAAATGAAAAGTGCTACTGTTTCATGTAGAAATGGCTGTGCGCTCAATTTAACATACTATAATATATATATTTACCTGAGTTCAGTTTCATTTAAATATTGATGAAAGTACTTTCTTCTACATGCAGAACACTCAACATACATCCACATGTAGATAATAAAAATGTAATTAGTACATTTACTTCTTACTGGGAAAATATCGTAAGGAGGATCTGATGGAATTTTGTGACACATATATTTGTCCTGGTCAACATTATATGGATTACGACTCAAATTCCTTTATCTTTTTTTCTTTTTCTTTGTTCAGTAAAGATGTGAACATGCGAGTCGTGATGAATGGGATTTATTTTTAATTGAATTCAGTTTACATTTTTTACATGGATGATGATGAATGATGCTTTTTACCCTATCATTGAGTTTAGAACAGTGGTGTATTCATCCATATTATCTAGTCTACCATTGTTAAACAAGCTTTTTGCATACATGTGGAAATTGCCTCAAAATTTGAAGCTGTAATTCAATACTTGTTTTACTTGCATGCCTGCATTGGTATTTTATTTCTTTTATATCAAATATATAATAAACATATACAATAAGCAAGAATTGTTCCGGTAAACCAGGTAAAATATTACGAATACGCCACTGGTTTAGATTTGCCTCCAGCTATGTGCCACAGGAAAAAGCATGTTACAATTACCTGGTGATTGGAATATTTAGATCCTATGTGGGTCAAGGTGGTAATGTAATGCAAAGCTAAATCCTAGGCAGTGCTTTTTTTCTGGTGGTATGCCATACCGGTATCTTTTTACATGTGAAAATAAACAATAACATCATTTTATTTTAATGTTAGAAGTTTGTGTGTAACTATATGAATGCAGGATCACATGTGAACATACCTTACTATTCTGGGTAGTTCTTATGATGAACACAAGAACAAATTTTTTGGAGAGTACTGGAACCTATCTTCCCAGAAAAAAAGTACTGGTCCTAAGTAAGACCAGGTGATTCTGTGCCAAAGTTTGAGGTTTAAGCCAACTTCATGCTCAGATAGGCTAATTTTGAATTTAAAATTGAATCAACCACTGCATTAAGCCTCCACCCATGACTTCTCCTGATTACAAGTCAACATCATCAGAGAAGCCGAGATTATCCTTCAGATCACTAATGTAACTGCCCAGGGTGCGAAATCATTGAAAACTGGTGGGGGGAGAAAGTTCTTCATCTACAAACCCCCTCCCCCACAAACAAGTGTAAATTATGTGATACATATTTGTAATGTTATTAAAAGTAAAAATAGTAGTAGATTTGTTAATGATCTCTTGAGAGGGAATGCATTCAATACTCACAACTACACTAATTTGTGTGTGTTTTCGATATTATTCTTAGTAAAGTATATTTGAAATTAAAAGTAATTGCTTATCTTTTGTTTGTTATAACAAAAACTTTCCCTGCCTGGAAATTTTTGAGGCCAATATTGTTGGTGGGGGAAATTCCCTGCAGGATTTCGCACCCTGTAATTGCCCCACTTTATTCGAGAGAGAGAGAGAGATGAAATTATTCATTTATGGAATTATTTACACATTTTCAGAAAGTAATGTGTCAGGTAAGGGTTTCAAATTTCTTAATGTTTATTTTTGAATACATTCTTGCTTTAACTGTACAAGGTGTTTAGGAATGAGCAAATCATCTTGAGGTGAAATGTGTGCATGGTCATCAGGAAGGTGGGACCCCCCCCCCCCTGCAAAATGATTATCAACTTAAATTTATATTTCACACATGTTCTGTCATTTATGCAACAGCAATATATGATAATTTTTATAAGATTACAGTCCTTCATGATGAAGGACTGGTTTTATGGAATTTACTGTTTTTTTTTTTTTGCTTGCCCCCTCGCTCCTGGAAAAATCAAAGCTGTGGCTGCATTATTACTGATGTAATATGGTGTTTGTTTTTTGAAACGTCTATGATGTGCATATGTTTTTCGTAAAATATTGCTCGCACATGAAGATACATATACAGAAAGTTCGTGAATGATTGTAAGAATCGCCTTTAGATGGTGTATGCTGAAATAAGTAAGTTCCCGTCCATTGTTTTACGTGTAATTTTCAGGAAAAATTCTAATTTACGTTTAAATTTCTACACTTAGAAAATTACAATACTCTGTAAAGAAAAAAAAAACTAGCAGAAACCTGAATTCCTAAATAGGTACATTTGTTTAAATTGTAAATGTTTTTCTCTTCGAAAGTTTACTACGTTGGTAATAATTTTCAGCAGTCAGGCAGCTTAATTTAGGGAGTCCATATTTCGCCATGGAATTTTTCCAAATATAGACACGTGTGGAAAACCGTCTGCGCAAAGCGCGTTGCTTCCGGCGTTGCTATGGTAACCGCAGTAGTTCGGGGGACTTGCGTGTGGCGGCAGCATAATCTCTGCTTGTTCCTGATTGGCCGGTCTCGTTTAAATTTCTCATTCCGGATTGGCTGTCTTGTAAGCCTGCTGCTGAAAAGTTTCCATTGTGGGTATAGGAACTTTCTTCTCTCTTTACATCCCCATTCTCTTTGCGTAAGATATTCGTTGGCTAGAACTACCAACCACTTCCCAACCATGCCGACAATCACCCAACGTTGGCCCAACAATGTGTGCTACATGGGTATACACTGTTAAAAATGGTTTAGTCAATAGTGACTAAATCGATATATTCTCGGGGGTTTAAGTCAAAATTGAAGAAGCCGTTTTCTAAAGTGAGTAAGTTTGGCTACTCAGTCTTCATCATGTCCATTTAGTAATTTGTGTAGAATATTTTATTTTAAGTTTTGCAATCTGATTGAATTCTAAATCACCCAGAGAAAATGTTTTCATCCATTCTTCAGTTGAAGCAGATATTTTTTGTGCGTACTGTCAATAGAAAGAAAGAACTATTTTTTTCTCTCGGTGTAGCTTTGTTTCTGTGCGCCCATCATTGCGCGGAAGGATACTACCACCATGCTGTTGTGCACGCTAAAGTTGACGGGAAATGTTTGTCGCGTCATGCCTTTCTTACAATTTTGCAAACCGAACTGTATACAAGGAGCTTCGAGTGAAATTCCATTGAAGAAGATCAGATTGCCTTCTGTGGAAATATTTTCAGGATCGTCTCTGAATTTAGAACGTAAGTACTTTTCGATATTGAAATCTTGGTTTGTTTTGTACTCGAATATGGCGACCACATTTCTCGGTCAGGGTTACTTAAGTCAAGCGTATTTTAATCACTGCCTTGTAAAACTCGAGAAAAATCAACTCCATTTTTTTAGGAAGTACATTTGTACAATTTTTGCTGGTTTGCTGCACAGGAAAAATTAACTTGTTCAAAAGTAGCAACAAGCAGCATTACCGACATGTTCGATAATATTATCCGACTCACCTCTAGTTTTCTTTAAATATTTTTTCACGGAGATTGCCGTGTTTAAGCAGGTTGCATGTATATTTCGTTTTCAATAAGTTCAGCTGTAAAGTAAAGATATCCTAAAACAAAGGATTTTACGAATGTTTGTGTCCACGATTTGTGTATTAATAATTTTTCACTACCTTTAAGCACTACATCATTTTCCCACACAGGTACCACCGATATACGTTATATATAATGTGTGTGTGTGTAGTGGTAAAAGTGTTAATTGTGTGTGAACTGTTTGTGTATTCATAACTTTTCACTACCTTTAAGCACTACATAAGTTTCCCACACAGATACTATATAACATTATCCATAATTTGTGTTTTAGTGGGAAAAGTGTCACCAAAAGCATTTGATTCCTTGTAATCGTGTAGCAAACCAGCACAAGCTTGTAATGTTCACTTTGATGGTCAAGTATCATACACATTTGTCTATGTATTTTGAACACTGTTCCCTGTAAAAGACTGTTTTTAATGCCACTTGGAACATTATTGGAGCTCTCCATGTTAACAGGGTTATTGGTTGAGAAGTATAAGGGTGTATGGAGAATATGCATGTTTAGTATAACATTCTATGAAGCTAGAATCCCAGGTTCGAACACTCTGTAAGATATGTATATACCAACTTTCTATGCTGTATCTATTACAAACAGTTTCCATGAGTATGCAAAAGGAGGGAGATATATATATATAACCTCAAATATGTATGTTTATAGTATGAGGGGCTACATGTATGTATGTTGTATGTCATCCATGCTACACAAATTTAAATAACACTGGCTGACATAACTGTTTTTGGATATCTACATCATAAAAATATGTTTACATTTAAGTTTTTATTTATATTCTTAAAATTTGAGGTCATTACAATAATGAGAAGAAGACACATTCACAACTTTAATTTTACTTAGCAAGCAGCAAATATTTTTCATACATTGATTGTTTTATTTTTCTGCATGTTGTTACTGCTAATCAAGGTGTTGCTCTGCCTGCAAAATACAACTTTTATAATCATTTGGAGTAGTATTGGAGCTCTTCCTTTTATGAGTGTATAGGCTTAATGTGTTGCTTATTATGAGAATTGTTTCCTAACCTGGAATATACATGTTCAGTAAATGAGGGGCTACACGTCTGTATGTTATATGCCATCCGCACTGTGCAAATTTAAATAACGCTGGTTGACACAACTGTATTTGAATCTACATACTGAAGGATGTTTTTACATCAGTTTTATTGATTTAGTTTTGAAATTTGATACCATTGCAATCAAGAGAGTGCACTTTGTTCACGGTACAAGAAATATTGCATTATGTTTCACAATTTTAATTTTTCTGAACAAGGAGCAAATTTTTTACATTCACTGTACAATTCATACATTCTTTATTTCACATTTCAGGGTGTTGATCTGTATGGATAGTTTGTCTATTTGTGAAGAAAATGTTCTACATTTTCCCCTTCTTTTTATTTCATGCTTTGCTGCATGAAGTTGCATTTAAATTTAATTTCAACGGAATGTTGCTCATGTTTAGAATATAATATCTCCCTTCTTCCACTTGCATAGCAAGACACTCAGGGGAAAAACTGCACTGATGGAAACTTAGTAACAGATCTACTTAGAAGCAGAATCATGTTCTTTAAAAAATGATGAATGTTTAAAATGCTATGGAAAGTTGGTATATACATGTCTCAACCAGTGTTCAAATCTGGGATTCATGGCTTCCTACCACATGATCCTAACCACTCCCACAAACAGGCTAATTTCACAGATATAATCAGGTATAATTTTCTTCTTTCCTGTACTACAATGTATAACAAGCTCAGAGTTAAATCATTATCACAAACACTCATGTAATGGTAGTTATGTATAATATAAACATAGAATAGTTTTCTATGATATAAATAATATATATTTACACTTTTAACTCAAAATAGAACTCAACTGGAAACAAAGTAGGTTTATGATAGGTACAAAAAAGTATACATCAATTTTGCATAATCTCGATGCATCTTAACTAAGGCTGAGCCGATACCACTTTGAACTGATGCCGATACTCTCACCGATTCCCACCGATACTTGAAAATTGTAATAATTAAAAGTTACTTAGAAATTTCATTAACAATAGTGTACAAGTATTCCACTCTAATTATATACATTAATTGATCAATATATTTGCCTTAAAATACACAAAAATTACATTAGAATATTGATTTTTAGATGTTATGTTTACACAAAACTGCTGAAAACTAAAGAGAAACTTCTAATTTTGCATAATTTCCAGATAGGCTCCACAACATAGTTATGTTTGACATATTTGCTGGCACTATGTTTAAGAAAGTGAGCCAACTGCTGTCATAAGTACATAGTAAACTCAACACTAATGATGTAACTCACAGTTGTAACATTTGTATGCCTTTACATGATACCTTTTAAAAATATCCCACCTCTTAGTGCCATTCAACATGCTGGCTGTGTAAGAGCATGAAGGTATCCTCGTATCAAAACAGGGGGCCAAATACCTACCAATCAGTGGGATCATATTACTTTCCACGGAACAATTTGAAGTTTGTATTGCTAGTAGTAAATATCCTGTTGCCAGGAATATGATGCATGTTTTAAATCCAAGTGACTGGTATGTTGTGTCATATGATTATAAGAGCCATCCAGGGGGGCTGGTGGGTGACCTTTTATATAGTCCAGAATAAAATACAAGTCTCCATTATGAGTAGAACTGGCTTATATACTTTCAGTGGCCTCTGCCAGAGGACCAGATTTTTTTTGAAGGGTGAGGGGCTTATTTTGTTTCATGGTCAATAGCAGAGGACATTTTACATTGAATGAAGATATTTAAACAGTTGACGTGTGGTGTAAGTTTGCTTATTCGGATTTGTAATATATAGAATATGTGTTTCTAAATCTTTTACTCCATGTTACAAAAGTCACATCAGTGTGTGTAAATTAACTAGAATAATTTGCTGAATTTCTAGAATCTGATATTTTGTCATTTATCTCTTCAGTTGTTCAGTGCACTACAAAAAAAATATTCATTTGAAATATAGAATAGACACCATTGTTTTTCTCACATTGAAGTATTTTGTTTCACTATGTGTAGCAAATATGTTACATTTACAAAATGAGTGAGCATTATATTTTACTTAAACATCTCACACCAAGCACTATGTCCAATACTTACTATGAGCTATCTAGGTGTCTGTACTTTTCACATTCATGCTGTGCATATGCCCTAATATACAGGCCGGGTACCTTATTTCGCTACCTTAGTCACTTTGGAATGACCCTGAATAGGTTGATGAAGAAAGAGATGCAATAAATATTCTTTAAAAAATTGTTTAATTGTATGATGAAGAAACATTCTTGTAGAAACATTCAATTTATACCTTCAGTTTGGTTCCTACATTTTAACACAATCTCTTTGGAATATTTTAATTTGATTTGGTGTTTTAAGTCAACTTTATGCACAGTAAGGCTAATCGGGACTGGACCTACAATTCAAAGTGGGATCCGAACCACTATGTGCCTCCACGGTGTATAGAACTCCGGACCCCTTGATTACAAGGTGGCAACGCTACCATTGCACCATTGGGAAGGTACCTCTCTTTGGAATATAACTAGTGGGATGGAATATTGACAATTTATTAATTCTATATCAATTTTGAATAAGAAATACATGTAATTAGGATTTTTTTTGTTATCATCCAAGTAATGGTTAATTTTGGGTTCCTGCATAGCCAAATGGTTATGGCTCATAGATGATTTTAGTACAAACAGTTTTAATTTCAATTTCCATTAGAGCCAGTTTCAATTAGTCTGTCGTAAGCATATAGTAGGTTTCAACTTTGTGAAGAAACACAGAATATTTTGGTCTTCAAAAAATATTAGGAATAATAATATACAAAAACCTGGCAATTGGGAGGGGTGAATGCCCCAATCGCTCTCCCTGTAGGTGTGTGCCTAGACCCACCACTTCTTTTTCTATTTTTATAATGCGAGCATTTTTAGTAAAAGTTGAAAATAAATCACACTGTTCCCTAGGGTGTTCCCAATGTTTATGTAAGCTTTGTTTATAATGTCATAAAGTAACTCGCATAGGAGGAAAAATTCAATTGGTGGACCTGTGAACACCCCCACCTTCTTGCGCATGGCAGTGACAATGTACAACTGGTTGGTAATTTTTGTTATTATTATAGTTACTATGTAAACTATATAGACATTAATATGATTTTTTGAAGTTTAGTGAATGATAAAATAGTGTACATTCTTTCAATGATTGGTTTTTGTTTTTTTTATTAATGACAGTAATTCTTTAATTGTTATAGTATAATAGCATCTAACTAAACAACAAAGAAATCAGTGATTCAATAATATAATGGCTTTCAGTTTAGAGTTAAAAACAGTGTAGACCTCTGAGTCTACCTCTGAGTTGTACCGCAAGAAAATCTGATGAAAATTTTAAAACATCTAAATGCAGTAAATGCCTGATATAGCCTGGCCTGCTAAAGGCTACAAATGAAATTGAATATAGGGAAGTATCATAATGATGTTCACAGCAGGGAGTAGGCTTATAAGTCCAGGTCAGCACTACAGCAGGACCAGTGAAAGTCACAAAAAAATGTTAACATTTTGATTTTCTTTGCCTACTTTTACAATGCTATTTTAGTCTGGTTTTTCAATTTAATGATTTGGTTTTATTTTTCCTTATTTTTATTTATCTTTATACTTTAGCCTACATAGACATTTAAACACAAGCAACTTCTTGAGTTATTTAAATGTAGCCTACCTATTAGTAAGAAAACATACTTTTTATCCATAAGGTCATTTTCAACTTCCTTCATGTCACAGCATTTGTTTTTAATGTTTGAAACATTTTGCAACTATAAAATGAAACATATTGTAGCTGGGTATAGAGCATATTAAAAATAACATATATTTTTTGTTCAGTCTCATGTTTGAATTGAGAATTTGTGGTTTACTGTTGTTACTTATTGAGCAGTTTGTTATGTGCGAGTTCCAATAAATAAATTTCAAAATGAATTGTCCATTTGTTTTAATTCACAGTTTTCTTCCAATCCTCCCGTTATTTATGTAATGATTTTAATGTAATATTTTATTCCAAGAATATTTCCAAAATACACCTAGTTTGTTATTTTTAAGTCGTAAACAATGGTGGTGTCTGTATGACTAGTGATTCTCTTTTGTGTGTGTGTGTGTGTGGTGGATGATCTAGGTTCTACCTAACAAATGAAGCACAATAATTTGATGTCATTTTTCTGCCTCTTGGGTTAAGCTGGATGAGAATGAATGTCTGATTGATGAAATGTATGAGGCATGTACCATGCATCCATGTCTTCTACAGGGTTCAAACAAACTTGAGACCTCATAGCTCTTTTGGCACATACCACTGAACAGTTAGCCAATTTGTAGCCAACCTATCTTCTTTTATGAATTAAATTTTCAGAATAGTTAGTTAGAATTTTTACTGTCATAGAATGTAGTTCATATAAAGAATTTGAGACACTTGACTTTTTTTTTCACAAATGCATATATTTCCAATTGATGGTGTAATGCTTGTTAATTTTGTGTTAAATTAAAGAAACTACTATATATTCTCTGCACATGCTTCTTCCACATGTATTTCTATCTGAGGTAAGATAATTTTTTTCAATTACTGCAAAGTTGTCCAGGAACCCTTTTTTCCAGCTTGAAAAAATATTATTACTACAGACTTACTAAATAAGAAATTGTTCCTTAGTAGCATACTCAGGGATACATACTTTTTCACGTTCCATTGGTTAGTCTCAATCTTGAAATAAACTTGTCATTTTTCAAGCAACTGGTCTCAAATATAGGTAACTTGAAAAGTGACAAATTTATTTTTATATTGGAAAGTGGTTTTTCTTTAATTTTGACTAAATCTACTTCAAGCTTGAGAATCAATACTTATTCAATTTTGTCTATATTTAAATAAAAAATGAACAAACTGACCTCAAGCTTGAGAAGCAATACTTATTCTATTTTGACCTAATTTATATCAAAAATGAATAAACTGATCTCAGCCTTGAGAAGCTGTAATTATTCAATTTTGACTAAATTTTAGTCAAGAAATGAATAAATCCACTTCAGCCTTGAGAAACAGTAATTATTCAATTTTTACTAGATTTTAGTCAAAAATGAATAAATTGACCTCAGCCTTGAGAAGCAGTAATTATTCAATTTTGACTAAATTTTAGTCAAAAAATGAATAAATTTACCTCAGCCTTGAGAAGCAGTAATTATTCAATTTTGACTAAATTTTAGTCAAGAAATAAATAAATAAATCCACTTCAGCCTTGAGAAGCAGTAATTATTCAATTTTGACTAAATTAGAGTCAAAAAAAAAAAAACCCTTGATTACAAGGCGACGACGCTACCACACACTGTACTCGTTATTTCAAAAGTGGTAATGGAAATTTCCACAAGCGAAGTTGCAATATTAAAAAAAAAAAAAAAAAAAAGTTTTTTGAGAACTGAATTTGAAAATTCAGGCGCCAGTTGAAAATGCCTATATTTTACATTCCCAATTTCGCCTTCAAATAAACACTCAAAGAATCTGTTAACAAATGCATAGGAAAGACAATCTTACTTTCGAGTAAAAGATTCCGAAGAACTTTGCGGTGGCGGAAATGCATCACCCATCCCATCTCTTCACCCCACCCCTAACAGCGGTGCTTGGAAGGGAACCAGCGAAAAAGAAAGCCCTTGCCATTGGTAACAGCCTTGCTGGGACACAAGAGATGTGACCAATAAGGACATTTGAAACCCATGTGACTGTCACCGAAAGAGCTCTCCCCCCAATTTGTGCTGGAAACAGCAAAAGAAGATGGCTGCGCCATCTATTGACCACCGAAGGAACTGCAATTTCCAAGCGCAGCGAGGTTTAAATGTAGCTTCCACTTCTATTACCTAACTTTTCTATGGTAAGACTGATTGGGACTGGGCCTACGGTTTAAAGTAGGATCCGAACCACTATGTGCATGCACCGGGTATCAAACCCGGGACTCCTTGATTACAAAGTAACGACGCTACCACTGCACCATGGGGGAGGCCCGAAAATATTTTTACGTGTCGTGCATGTGTTGACTATATATAAAAAATTGAAACTGTTTATAATCATTCAGAATTGCAAAAATTATAATTTTATAATTTAATGTAATCAATGTAATTTGTAAACTTTATTAGTATTTTTTTACTAACTTCTAAAGTCTTTTCTTGAACGACACTTCCAAATGTTAATAATAAAATACAATAACTGTGCATTTAAGTATTGTAACTGTTGTGCTGGATATGCACTCGAATAACATTAATAAATAAATAATAAGAAATTTCAAATAAAATTTGTTTATATCATTAGTTTACTAATTATTTATTGAATAACATTTATAACAGTTGTAATTGTTATTATTATTATTTCTACTATTCTACTTTTATTGCTGGCCTTTACCCCCTACAAAAAAATTCTGACTACGCTCTCTCAAAAAAGCCATATGATAAAATTAAAGGGGCTGTGTTTGACTACACAATGTCGAAAATTATATATTTTACTCTTGTAAAATTGAAGTATTTCAATGTTTATAATTTATGCAAGCTTTATTTCAACCCGTACAAGTCCTAACACGAAACTGTTTGCAGAAGATCAACATTGTCTTGGAAAATACTGCTATTTTTCCGTAAATCTTCATCCAAAGGATCCGGGAAATGGACATTTCCACTTTGACATGAAAAACGTTTTAAATCCATTCATTTTACAGATAATGACACAAACATGAAATGTGCAAAATATCTCGGCGATATTTGTTTTGGTTCTCGAGAAACACGTCTTCACACACCGCTGAAATTCACCTCCTATGTCACGGATTTGAAAACGTCCTCTCCACAAACACGAGGTCCTCTGACGTCATCACATAGAAATGCGTGCAGGTAAGGCTTCTGCTCGTCCCGTCAACTTAGCATGAGCCGCGGAAGTGACAGTAAAGTCACTTGTTGCTGTGTAAAACAAGTATCGTCTAACTTCCAGTGCAAAAATCTGTGCTCCATTTCTTGGAGATGAATTATGCCCTAGCAGTATAGCAGTATTTACTATAATTCAGCAACTCAGTATAGGGTTTTCCCATTAGGGTGACAAAGCAAACTTGTAACAGTCAATGGCTGAACACGTGAACAGCCCTGTTCAATGCTAAAACATAGGTTGGTTCTGACTGGCAAGAACTTAATGTTATAGGAATGCCTTTTCTGGAATTACAATTATTTTCGTCATAATATTTTCTTCGCAAATTTTAAGATAATACGTTTAGAACACTGGTTTACACGCCAATTTCTGCAATATAAGAGGTGATACGGTATAAAAAGGTACGGGGAGTTTTGAAATTTCCTGCAGTAAATTACAGTTTTCTTCAGTTAATATATATATATTGCAAATTTTTGTATTTAGCCTACTTTTACATTGCTTTTCCGTCACTTTGTTTAACTGCAATGATGAGAACGCATGGTTAATTTAGTATGTATCTTCTCTAACATCACATTTCTTCCCACTTTTGGCTAATTGCTACAATGAAGATGAATGACTACAAGCAGTATTCGAAGTCGGGATGCAGGAGAAACCCCCCCCCCCCACACACACACACACTACCACCACTACCAACAAGCACAATCTAAGTATCGCCCAACCTGCCATGATACGAGACGAACTTTTTCTTCTGTCCCATTTCATTTCGAAAACATACACTTGTCCCATCTCCTTTTATGAGACGAGACATTTTGCATCTCGTGAGCAACAGTAACATTAACAATAGAAGCATCCCCTTAGCTGTCCCCAAAGTCTCGAGTAAACATCCTCCCATGTAACAATTTCCAGTTCAATGAAATGTCACTCACAAGGAAACAGTCATGCCCAGGTCGAGAGTCAAACCTGGAACATGCGACTTCCTCAGATAAATCATGAATTTTGTGTATAATAATTACAACGCCAGTCCATTCCTGGTAATTCTGAATCTGCGGTTTGGTTTGCATATATAAGCAGGATAATATTCAGTTTTCGAGGGCTCGTACCGTCGAAACGAGGAGTAAAAAAAAACATATATATATTAAGAAAGGTTTTTTTATAATGATAAGCCTTTGCATACGTTGTTAATTCTATATTTTTCGAGACTTGAGACGAAAACGAGAATTGCCCTCCCAAACCGAGACGGATGTTTATAAATAGAGACGAGACTGTCAATGAGACATTTACAAATAAACACGAGACAGACATTTACAACTCTCAACGAGAACGAGACCAAGGCTGCCATGTCTCGTCTCGATAGGATCCCTAGTGGTGAAGTTGTGAACCGACCAATTAATGCGTTCGGGGTAAGGAGATGAGGTGGCTTTTTTCGCAGTACAAAATTCAAAATATATCGTACCATTTAACTATGGGATATTGTTATACACATGGGCGTATATACAGTTCACGTGGGGGGGGGGGGATGGATCAACTTTTAGTATGATTAGGGTTGCTTTATTTCGTAAGTGAAAATCCAGGACACTGCTGGCCGGAAACTTGTTGGGGAGCAGGGGGTGCTGGACCCGACAAAGTTGTGTGTATGAAAGTCACGAAGTTACGAGAATTGATAGTTTTCTGTTCATCTTGTGTCACTGCGTTTAAAAAACCCAAATATCTTTAAGATGACTCGAGGGGGAAAAATAACTGATTTGACAGTCTCAATGCAGTTTCTTATTGCAGAAATTCCGAAACTATCAGGAAATTGCAGACATTTGGTCTGCAGTCCCATCTGGTGTGTGGAATTACGTAATTTGCTTCCCATCCGTATCCCGTCCTACGTCTCTAATTAGGAGAATAAAATAAGCCTGAAGAAATTTTTATGAACAAGCGCATGAACAGGTAACTCTGCAGCGGCGTATACTCTGGGTCATCTAGGTAATCGCAGATGACCCGGCTGTATTTTTTTTTTAATATATATATACATTTCTTCGCAATATTCTTCCAAACCAATTTCGATGCATAAATTTCTTTGCTTCCAGCATGCGAATGCTTCCAACCGTTTGCCACTGAATGTCCGGGAACCTTTCTCCAGCCGGTGGAATGACTTCAGGGAATCTCACCCTGACGTCATTCCTCCCGCTTCCCTTACAACCCTTGGCGAGGAGGGAGGAGAGAGGAAATAGAGGGAGGAAACACTGCTTCTCAGGCGTGCTGATTCCGTGCCCAGGGTAACCTCCTTCTTGTGAGAGTCCACCGGTCGCACTCTCAACCTTCAGAGCCTTTACCGTTCCCTCCGCTGAACTAGGGAAAACATACCTGGTAGAATGCGAAGAACAGGAAAATTGAATAACATGGGCAAACCAATTCTACGCTAATTTTCACTTTACATTTGCTTCTGTCTTGCTGATTTCTGTTACTTGAACATAAATTTATTAAAAGAAAAAAGCTTAAATATTGAAGATTAAATTAAAATTCAAAGCTTAAGCAATTAGAGCACCTAGATGCTGACTCCCCCCATCTTTGTATTTACAAACATAGTCATTGTTTCTCCTCTCTAATCTTCAAAAGCAGCTAGAATACTTCGTTCACGGAACTGAATATTTCTTAAAGGGAAAGATATCAAAAATAAATTTTATATATATATATATATATTAGTTAATTTAAGTTGCTATATTCTGCCTCTTTAGATTAATGGTGATGAAGATGAACGAATTAAACATAAAACGAAAAAACACTTCAGGCACGTAGCCAGGTGAAGGACTCGGGGGGCTGAAACCCCCCTCCCCGAAATCCTACAAATATCTAATTTAAAAAGTGTATAGTGGTAATTAATTTTACTTCATTCGCAGGATTAAACACCTTGCATAATACGTTGTAATAATCTGAGATTCATCTTCAGGACTTCTAACCCCACTGTTTCAACTTTTTGTGGCGGCTGCTAATAAGGGATGATCCCCATCCCGAAATAAAATTCTGGCTCTGGCCTGCAATGATTCGAACTTTTAAAACCTGTCATTTCGAGCTCGTAAAGGTATTTTTTTTTTTTTTTTTTTTTTTTATCATTCATAGGGAATTTCATTCTGAGCCAGGAACACAACAACAAAAGTTTGGCGCGTGAAACTGAATATGTGTAGTCGTTGGCTTTGTGCTGTGCTTTGTGTTTATTATTTATTTAGGTGTTAGTGTTTGTCGTGATAGTGCTGTGTTAAAGGGTAATGGATGTGATACAAGATTTGCTGGTGAAACCTTTTGGAACAAGATCTTTTCAGGAGAAGTTGCAAATTGTTAATACAGGTAGGCCAGTGTCATCGCTTGAACTTATTTCTACACACAAAGACAAAAATCGGGAATATGTGAGGCATTTTCGCAAGCAAATTATGACAAAACACCATGGTTGACAGGAAGTATAAGTATTAATAAGCTTTGCTTTTTTGTTTGCCGTGCTTACTTTTCAGGGCTGAAAAGAATGTATGGACGCGTGGCGGATACTGTAATCTTTGCAATGCTTGTGCCAAACATGAAAAAACCAAAAGTTACATAACTTCCCTTGTTAAGCTGCAATCTATCGCCCAGACACGTATGGGCATGCAACTGCACAAACAGCATGCTTTGGATGTGGTACGGCACAAGTAATCGGGTCAGTAGAATGACAGCACTTCGTTCCTACGTGTCAGCAAAAATTCGATGCGACTGGTGTTATGTTACATCCTGTTGTAGCGGGGTACAAGCTGTTTTATTGTTGAGTCAGCATAACGTGTCTGATCACGTTGAAGACATCGGAAGCGGTGGGGGAGGGGGGTCAATGGATTTGTCACGTTGTTTCTTGATGTATGCTAACCTAACACGTGCGTATGTTTGTGTGTGTGTGTGTGTGTGTGTGTGTGTGTGTGTGTGTTTGTGGAGGAAATGCTCGCGCAACCATTGCGTATGATGCAAAGACATGAAGAAATGATTTAAAGATGATGCCGAAGGTGCTGTACCCCGAAAGCTTAGCGGCTAAGGTTATTGCTCTGTAAAACAAGAGGCGTCGAGGGTTCGATTCCTGGTAGAATCAATATTGATTGATTGATAGATTGAGTTAGTTTTTTTTAAGTCCATTTTATGCACGGCAAGACTAATCAGGACTGGACCTACAGTTGAAAAGTGGTGATTTGGACCACTATGTGCCTCCACCGAGTATCGAACCTGGGACCCCTTGATTACAAGGCGACGATGTCAATATTGAATGGTCTCGATTAGCCTGTGTGTAAATAAAGCCAACAAAATGGTTGAGTTCGAAAATCGAGTTGGGTTTGTGGTTAATGTTGTCACCTGGCAATGAAGAGGTCGCGGGTTCGATTCTCTATGTAGTTAAATTAGGCCAATTGTTTAGTCCCGCCATTATAGGTCCCGATTAGTCCATCTGTGCATAAATAGTGTTTGAATAAAATCAATATGGCGGCTTTGGTTTAGTGGTTAATGTTGTCGCCTGGTAATGAAGAGGTCGCGGGTTCGATTTTCTAGGTAGTTAAATGAGGCCAATTGTTTTGTCCAGCCATTATAGGTCCCGATTAGTCCATCTGTGCATAAATAGTATTTGACTAAAATCAATATGGCGGCCGCGTTTTGTGTTTAGCGGCGGCGGCGGGGCGCGGCACGGCGCGGCGCAGTGCGGAGCGGCGCGGGTGTTTTTTATTCCACGAGATGTTTCAACCAAGTGGTTGAGGGATCGATTCCCAATGTTGGTGAAAATTGGATATTCAATTGTATTTGTTTAAAAGTTCCGATTAGCTTTTGTGCACAAAGAGAAAATGAACTAATTGGAAATAGGATGTTTATGCTGTAATGAAAAGGTCCTGGGTTCGATTCACAATGTCAAATTGGCTGATAATGATGTTGTTTTTAAAATAAAAAAAAAAGAAGTGTGTTGAGTCCCCATTAGTATTTATGCAGGAACAGATATTAAAAATCAAAACAAAATGGTTGACACTGGTGTTTTGTATTCGAGAGGTTCCAGGTTCGAGTCCAAATGTTGGCAAATTTTTAATTTAATAGTTATAATTTCTTTTTTTAGTTTACAGAATTAGTCTCCATTTATTGCATTTTGGCGAACACGTCCTCCCCCTTTGTGGCATTTGGACATGTTGGAGATATACATAGAAATTGTTGTCAAAGTGCCTAATAATGATTTTCTGTTTAAATAAAAAATAAGTGTGTTATCAGTCCCGATTAGCACGAACAGATATTCAAAAAGCAAAACAAAATAGCTGATATTGTTGTTTAGTATTCAAAAGGTTTTGGGTTCCAATGCTGGCAAATTTGCAGAATAACATTGATTTGTTTAAAAAGTGAGTTACTATTCCCGATTATTTTTGATACACAAATAGAAAATGGGGTGATTTTGGAGTTTTGCAACCAAAGGGGGTCGAGGGTTCGAGTTTCACTAGGGGCTAATGTTGGCGTTTTTAACGCAGTCCCGATTAACCGTAATGCATAAAGCTGTTTCAACGAATATCGAACCTGGAATCTTTTGATTACAATGCAAAGACTTTACCACTAATGTATGCTATGTTTTAAAACCAAAAATAAATAATAGTATCGAATTTTTTAAGAAATGCGTTACCAGTCTCGATTAGCCATTATGCACAAAGAGATGTGTTTTGAAACCAAGGGGGTCGAGGGTTCGATTACAACTGGGTATGTGTGTTGAGGAAACTAAAGGTCAACAGGCATGGAAAGTTTTTACTCGCCATCTCAAAATAAGTTTTTGGGGTTGGTACAGGTAGCTTTTTGTAGAAAGCCCCACAACGGCATCAACGTGGCTACCATCTGTGGGGGCCTCTTTTTTTTTTAAGTTGGAGAGGGGCACAAGGCCGCTTGTACCATACAAGTTTGCACCGAAGAACCAACTTGTCAACTAGTCACTCACTCCATCATTAAAGTGCACAACATAATATCAGATTTGCACTGATAATAAGCAAAAAATTATAGCGGCTGCATAATTATATTTCAATGACAGCAAATGGTTTCAAATGAATGGTTTTCACTTTATTTTTTTACTAAGTAACAGATTTGGTAATGAAAAGCTTTAACATTTGCATATAATATGAGATTTCTTTTGGTATCCAGTTTGTATGTTGACCAAATCACAGATATACTATTACTAAGGATAACATTAACTTAATCTAATAAAAATATATTCCAGTGCATTACAAAATTAACTCATTCTGTTTTCTGTTGTTTGAATCCATATGGTAAAGTCTCGAAACTTGATGCACATCTTTTTCTTTTGGTATATACCACCTGAAAAACCCTTATTTCCGGCTTACTAACAACGGAATGTCTTTTTGTGCGTACGATTTTGTTCGAGTTGAGTAAAGTTAAAGAGGAGGTGTTGTTGAGAATAGCATTGGTGCGCAAACAACGAAATTGTTTAGAAGCCGCAGTGCGCAAACAACGAAATTGTTTAGAAGGCCGCTTTATGCATAGATCGCATAATCGGGACTGGACCTACAGTTTGAAGCGGAGTTATATCTATCAATTTAAATTAGTTTTTAAAACCGTGTTACCAGTCCCAATCAGCCGCAGTGCGCAAAAAGAGAAATTGTTTAGAAGGCCGCTTTATGCACAGATGGGGGTAATCGGCGCTGGATCTACAGTTTGAAGCGGAGTGATATCTATCTATTTAAATTAGTTTTTTAAACTGTGTCACCAGTCCCAATCAGTCGCTGTGCGCAAAATGAGAAATTGTTTAGAAGGCCGCTTTATGCACAGATGTGGGTAATCGGGGCTGGACCTACAGTTTGAAGCGGGGTGATATCTATCTATTAAAATTAGTTTTTAAAACTGTCACCAGTCCCAATCAGTCGCTGTGCGTAAAAAGAGAAATTGTTTAGAAGGCCGGTCCCAATCAGCTATTGTGCGCAAAAACATGAACTGTTTAGTAGACCGTTTTATGCACAAAAAGGGGTAATCGGAACTGGGCCCACAGTTTGAAGCAGAGCTATATGTATCTATATAATTTTTTTTTAAATTGTCACCAGTTCCAATCAGCCGCTGTATGCAAAAAAAAATTGTTTAGAAGGCTGTTTTCTGCACAGATGGGGTAATCGGAACTGGATTTCTGTATTTGTTTAAAAAGCCATAATATACACAGATAGGCTAATTGGGACTGGAACTACAGTTTGAAGCGGGTTCGATATTATCTATTTATCTATATAAAACCGTGTTTGTAAAATTGTCTCCAGCCCCAATCTGCCTTTGTGCAAAAAATAATAAATAAATAAATGATTGTTTAAAAAAGCCATATTATACACAGATAGGCAAACGGGGATTGGTCCTACAGTTTAAAGTGTGTTTTCAACGCATTCTTGTTGAACTGTCAACCATATAGTTTGATGTTTTTTTTATGTAAATACATATTATTCACAGATAAGCTATAAAGGGGTGACTCTACAGTTATTGTGTATTTATAGAAAATAAAAACACATGTTGTTAGGTAATTTTGAACTTTATAATTTTCAGATATCTTCGAAAAATGGAAACTGGAAGTACTACTAATTTTGAGAGGGTTATTGAAATAAGCACCCAAGAGGTGTTGAATAAAATCAGAAATGAAATCGGAGAATTTAGTCAATGTAGCTGTATATCCACCCAGGTTGTGCTCAATGATTTGGATTTGGCCTTGGGTACAGCTGGGGGAAATAATTCGATTGACAACATAGATACTCAGGATATTTTTGTTGCTATTGCCAATGAATTGGGGGAAAAAAATGCTAATAAATCAACTGGGGTTGATTATTCACAAGAGCATAATAAGCACAAACAAAATGTTTCTCCTACTGTTCATAGTTATGGTAGTTATAGTGACTACATCCAATCTACGCCCTCCACCTCAATGGAAAATGCAGGCACTGCTAATTTTGAGAGGGGTATTGAAATAAGCACCCAAGAGGTTTTGAATACAATCAGAAATGAAATTGGTGAATATAGTCAGAGTAGCTGTATATCCACTCAGTGTATGCTCAGTGATCTGGATTTGGCCTTGGGTACAGATGGAGCAAATAAATCGATTGACAACATAGACAAATCTGTAAACATTGATACTCAGGATATTTTTGTTGCTATTGCCAATGAATTGGGGGAAAATAATGCTAATAAATCAACTGGGGTTGATTATTCACAAGAGCATAATAAGCACAAACAAAATGTCTCTCCTACTGTTCATAGTTATGGTAGTTATAGTGACTACATCCAATCTACGCCCTCCACCTCAATGGAAAATGCAGGCACTGCTAATTTTGAGAGGGGTATTGAAATAAGCACCCAAGAGGTTTTGAATACAATCAGAAATGAAATTGGTGAATATAGTCAGAGTAGCTGTATATCCACTCAGTGTATGCTCAGTGATCTGGATTTGGCCTTGGGTACAGATGGAGCAAATAAATCGATTGACAACATAGACAAATCTGTAAACATTGAAACTCAGGATATTTTTGTTGCTATTGCCAATGAATTGGGGGAAAATAATGCTAATAAATCAACGGGGGTTGATTATTCACAACAGCATAATAAGCACAAACAAAATGTCTCTTCTACTGTTCATAGTACTGTTCATGACCTCAACCAATCTACCCCCTCTACCTCTACTGCTATTAACAGCAATCAATCCAGACCCTCTGTCTCTATTTCTAGTGAGACCAACCAACATGTTGAAATGTTTCTTAACAAGTATAACAACCAGGATACAGAGATATTTGGGTGTATTGGAACAACCGATGAAAAATGTGGAGATATTTTCCATTTAGAATCTGTTTTAGAGACTAGAGAGTTGGAGCAATGTACAAAGGTCCACTTTTTGGTTTGAAACAAATCAACTTATAATTAATGAAAATAAAACAGAGAAAATATTTTTTACATTAGGAAATGGCCATGAATGGACTTCTGTAAAACTTCTTGGTTTACACTTAGACTCCAAATTATCTTGGGAGTCGCAAACAAATCACCTATGTTCCAAACTTGCCAGGGTGGTATTTCTACTTAAAAAGCTTAGAACATGCATTAGCAAGGATTTGTTGCTGCAATCATATTATGCATATTTTCATAGCCTTCTGACTTATGGAATTCTCTTGTGGGGAAACTCATCTGGTGCTGGGGATGTATTTATCTGGCAGAAAAAAGCTTTACGAAGCATGGCAGGAGTGTTTGATCAGTCTGTTTCCTGTAAAAATCTCTTTAAAGAACTAAAGATAATGACTGTGCCAAGCTCATATATATTTACCTGTCTAGTGTATACAAAAGAAAATGTACATAATTATAATGCAAGACACACTGTGCACAGACACAATACAAGATTCTGTTACAAGCTCGACACACCATCAATCAGATTAAGTAAAACACAAAATAGTTATAAGTATTTAGGAATTAAGTTATACAACATGTTACCAGAAGCTGCTCACAGTGTCTCTTTAAAAAAATTTAAAAGTGTACTTCAACCCTGGTTAAAAGAAAAGGTCTTCTACAATCTAGAAGAATTCGAAATCCATCCCAAAAATGATTTAATATTCTAGAATGTATTGTATTGTTTATTTCCTGTTTTTATGAATTATTGTTATGTATATTGCCACTGCCATATTTATATTATTTCATCGTCACTAATATTATAATTGTCTTATGTCCATGTACTCTTACTTTATATATGCATATACTCTCATATTAATATTTATAACATATTGTAGTTCCATGTAATCCCTCTCTATATATATAATTATATATTTACATATATACAATAACAAATATGTAACCAATAACTGACAACATCTATTGCATTGTACAATGTCTAACGATGAATAAATATATTGTATTGTATTGTATTGCAAATCATATTTCGCCAGCGTTATACCAAATGGTTCTTCGGGATTGTATTCAGGAAGCGGAATTGTGCAGACAGGTAGGCGGTGGCGATGATGCAGTGTTACATCATGTTGAAGTTATAGAAGAGACAAAAAGGCGTTACCAAAGATTCAATATGGAAGGACGAATGGTGCGTGCTCGGTTGCGGGGGGCACCACACAATGAGAATTCGGTGATATGGGTTCAGAAGGGATTGCAAGAACTGATCCAATATCTTCTACGTGATGTGGCCGAGCATGACCAAGTTGGTATTACTATCAGAAATGAAGATCACCCTGATCGCCCTTTTTGGTTATCTTTTAGGGAAGCACAGGCGATAAATATGCAGATATTATGGGCAGCATTGGAGAAAGTATTGCAGAGCAATACAACATTTCTTTCTGACAACAATTTCTATGTATATCTCCATCATGTCCAAATGCCACGAGGGGGAGGACGTGTTCGCCAAAATGCAATGAATGGGGAACAATTCTGTAAACTAAAAAAAGGAATTATAACTATTAAAAATTCCGATAGCAGGTGTTTGGCTTATGCGTTGGTTGTGGCAAGAGGTATTAATGTTTACAAAAATGAACCTAAAAAACGTTATCAGTATGTTAGACAACATAAATGTGTTATGGAAGAAGAAGTGGATAAACTGTGCAGAGAAGCTGGGGAAAATTTGAATGGTGGTGGAGGAACTACCGAAATTCAAAAATTTCAGGACTATTTATCTGATTTCAAGATTACCGTATATAATGGATTTTCCGGGAGTGATGTGATATATGAAGGTCCTTTATTACCTAGGCGCGAAAATTTAAATTTGGTGTACATAAACAACCATTTTAATGTTATAACATCTCTTACAGCTGCATTCTCCGCTAATTTCTATTGTGAAACTTGCCATAAAAAATATGATCATGTTTCTAGACACCTACGATCCTGTACAGCTGTTTGTTCACAATGCCAAGAAAAGCCCAAATGTACTGTTTCAGAAACCAAAATAAAGTGCACTGATGGTAACAGATTTTTCTATGGTCAAAAATGTTACAATAGAAAAACTCTCTTTGTCAGACAGTAAAATGTTGTGAAAAATGCCTGAAAGCGTATGCTATCCGTACAAACAGAAATCCTCATATATGTGGGGAGAAATTCTGTGTCAGCTGTAAAAATATGGTACCATCTGAACATCTATGTCACATCCAAAAAATTTATGGCAAACAAATATCTTCTCTTATATCAAAAAAAGCAATGCTTGTTTTCTACGATATTGAATCGAGGCAGGACACAAAACTAGAAGGCACTGAAAACAATTTTCTGCATATTCCAAATCTTTTGGTGTGCCAAAATGTATGCTATAATTGCATTGAGAACAAAGATATGTCTCAATGGTGCAGTGTATGCGGGAAAAAACAGCACATTTTTGATAGTACAGAACCTGTTTACAATTTTCTGCAATTTGTTTCAGCTCACTACACCAAAATTAACAATATTGTGTGTATTGCACACAATAGTAGAGGGTATGATTCGCACTTTGTACTGCAAACTATGATCGAAAAAATGAAATGGACACCGTCTGTTATCATGAATGGAGCCAAAATATTATCTTTGAAGATGCACAATATCCATTTCATAGATTCTCTCAACTTTATTCCAATGGCGCTCAACAAATTACCGAAAGCATTTGATCTCCAATGTCCAAAGGGTATTTTCCTCATTTTTTTAATACTTTGAAAAATAAAGAATATGTAGGATGTATCCCTGGTACTGAATTTTACGCTGTTGATTCTATGATGGAGAATCAGAGAACCAGTTTTTTGTAATGGCATAGTAAACAACAGAAAACAGGGGTAGTTTTCGATATGCAGAAGGAGTTGAGAAAGTACTGTGTAGAAGATGTTAATGTACTACGTGCTGCCTGTTTGAAATTCATGACCACTTTTGAAAAAGAAACAACAGTGAACCCATTATTGGAAGCCATCACCATCGCTTCAGCTTGTAATAAAGTATTCCGTAAAAGATTTTTGAAAGCAGAACATATAGGAATTATTCCTAAAAACGGATACAGATGGTGTGATATTCAGTCTATAGAGGCTATTCAATGGTTGGTATGGGAGGAAAAAAAACATAAAATCGAAATCCAACATGCAGCCAGAGAACCAGAAGTAAAAGTTGGAGGAAATTTGAAAGTAGATGGATATTTTAAAGATCAAAAGGGGCAAGAGCATGTATTTGAATATCAAGGATGCAGAACACATGGTTGTGTCAAATGTTTCCCTACTTCACGTACAGAACCTCTTTATGATGACCCATATGATACTTTGTCCTTTCGGTATGAAAGAACAGAAAATAAAATTACCAGATTAAAAGCACTTAACTACATTGTCCATGAGATGTGGGGGTGCGAATTTCACCAGCAGTTAAGAAATAACAAAACCATGAAACATTATGTTGAAAATCATCCGTTATCAATTATAGCTCCCATAATTCCCCGGGAGGCGTTTTATGGTGGTAGAACTAATGCTACCAAACTACATTACACTGTGAAAGAAAATGAAACAATTCAATATAAGGATGTATGTAGCCTGTACCCTTATTGTTGCAAAGTTAAAAAGTTTCCAGTTGGCCATCCGGTGAAAATTTATGTGGGGGAAGAATGCCCCGATATTTATTCTTTTGAAGGGCTTGTCAAAGCAACAATACTTCCTCCGAGAGATCTGTACCATCCTGTGTTACCATATCGAACCAATTCAAAATTAACTTTCCCTCTATGTAGAACTTGTGCCGATGAAATAAACCAGGCGGAATGTAACCATACTGCTAGGGAAAGAGCTATAACTGGAACCTGGGTTGTGGATGAAGTTCAGAAGGCAGTTCAAAAGAAATACAAAATTTTAGATTTACATGAGGTATGGGAATATAATGTTGAACAATATGATCCTGCAAAAAAATCAGGTGGTGTTTTTGCAGAGTACATCAATACATTTCTCAAAGCAAAAGTTGAAGCAAGCGGCTGGCCATTGTGGTGTATTGATGAAGAATCCAAAAAAATACATAGCTGACTATTTTGAAAAGGAGGGTGTGTTGTTCGATGAAAACAGAATATGTGCTAATCCTGGATTACGAAGCTTAGCAAAACTTATGCTGAATTCATTTTGGGGTAAATTTGGACAGAGAGAAAACCCTGGTGAAGTTAGTATTATCAACAATCCTAAGGATTTTTTCGATAAACTAGAAAGTCCCAATGTTGAAGTACATTAAGTTATACCTATAAATGAAGATATGTTGATAGTTCACTGGCAATATCTCGAAGAATCTGCACTTCCATTATCGACTGTAAATGTAGTTATTGCAGCATACACTACAACCCATGCACGATTAGAGCTTTATGAATATTTGGATACATTAGGCGAAAATGTATTGTACTATGATACCGATAGTGTCATTTATATTCAAAGGCCAGGTGATGTTGATCTGCCGGTTGGAGACTACCTAAGGGAGTTAACAAATGAACTAGAACTCTATGGGAAAAATGCTTATATCAGAGCATTTTCATCCAGTGGGCCGAAAAGTTATGCATTTGAGGTAGTAAATCCAGACAATACTAATGTTACTACTGTTTGCAAGGTGAAAGGCATATGTCTAAACCATAAAAACAGCAGCACAATCAATTTCGAATCACTCACCAATGCTATTCTCAACAACACCTCCTCTTTAACTTTACTCAACTCGAACAAAATCGTACGCACAAAAAGACATTCCGTTGTTAGTAAGCCGGAAATAAGGGTTTTTCAGGTGGTATATACCAAAAGAAAAAGATGTGCATCAAGTTTCGAGACTTTACCATATGGATTCAAACAACAGAAAACAGAATGAGTTAATTTTGTAATGCACTGGAATATATTTTTATTAGATTAAGTTAATGTTATCCTTAGTAATAGTATATCTGTGATTTGGTCAACATACAAACTGGATACCAAAAGAAATCTCATATTATATGCAAATGTTAAAGCTTTTCATTACCAAATCTGTTACTTAGTAAAAAAATAAAGTGAAAACCATTCATTTGAAACCATTTGCTGTCATTGAAATATAATTATGCAGCCGCTATAATTTTTTGCTTATTATCAGTGCAAATCTGATATTATGTTGTGCACTTTAATGATGGAGTGAGTGACTAGTTGACAAGTTGGTTCTTCGGTGCAAACTTGTATGGTACAAGCGGCCTTGTGCCCCTCTCCAACTTAAAAAAAAAAGAGGCCCCCACAGATGGTAGCCACGTTGATGCCGTTGTGGGGCTTTCTACAAAAAGCTACCTGTACCAACCCCAAAAACTTATTTTGAGATGGCGAGTAAAAACTTTCCATGCCTGTTGACCTTTAGTTTCCTCAACACACATACCCAGTTGTAATCGAACCCTCGACCCCCTTGGTTTCAAAACACATCTCTTTGTGCATAATGGCTAATCGAGACTGGTAACGCATTTCTTAAAAAATTCGATACTATTATTTATTTTTGGTTTTAAAACATAGCATACATTAGTGGTAAAGTCTTTGCATTGTAATCAAAAGGTTCCAGGTTCGATATTCGTTGAAACAGCTTTATGCATTACAGTTAATCGGGACTGCGTTAAAAACGCCAACATTAGCCCCTAGTGAAACTCGAACCCTCGACCCCCTTTGGTTGCAAAACTCCAAAATCACCCCATTTTCTATTTGTGTATCAAAAATAATTGGGAATAGTAACTCACTTTTTAAACAAATCAATGTTATTCTGCAAATTTGCCAGCATTGGAACCCAAAACCTTTTGAATACTAAACAACAATATCAGCTATTTTGTTTTGCTTTTTGAATATCTGTTCGTGCTAATCGGGACTGATAACACACTTATTTTTTATTTAAACAGAAAATCATTATTAGGCACTTTGACAACAATTTCTATGTATATCTCCAACATGTCCAAATGCCACAAAGGGGGAGGATGTGTTCGCCAAAATGCAATAAATGGGGACTAATTCTGTAAACTAAAAAAAAAAATTATAACTATTAAATTAAAAATTTGCCAACATTTGGACTCGAACCTGGAACCTCTCGAATACAAAACACCAGTGTCAACCATTTTGTTTTGATTTTTAATATCTGTTCCTGCATAAATACTAATGGGGACTCAACACACTTCTTTTTTTTATTTTAAAAACAACATCATTATCAGCCAATTTGACATTGTGAATCGAACCCAGGACCTTTTCATTACAGCATAAACATCATATTTCCAATTAGTTCATTTTCTCTTTGTGCACAAAAGCTAATCGGAACTTTTAAACAAATACAATTGAATATCCAATTTTCACCAACATTGGGAATCGAACCCTCAACCACTTGGTTGAAACATCTCGCGGAATAAAAAACACCCGCGCCGCTCCGCACTGCGCCGCGCCGTGCCGCGCCCCGCCGCCGCCGCTAAACACAAAACGCGGCCGCCATATTGATTTTAGTCAAATACTATTTATGCACAGATGGACTAATCGGGACCTATAATGGCTGGACAAAACAATTGGCCTCATTTAACTACCTAGAAAATTGAACCCGCGACCTCTTCATTGCCAGGTGACAACATTAACCACAAACCCAACTCGATTTTCGAACTCAACCATTTTGTTGGCTTTATTTACACACAGGCTAATCGAGACCATTCAATATTGACATCGTCGCCTTGTAATCAAAGGGTCCCAGGTTCGATACTCGGTGGAGGCACATAGTGGTCCAAATCACCACTTTTCAACTGTAGGTCCAGTCCTGATTAGTCTTGCCGTGCATAAAATGGACTTTAAAAAATCTAATTCAATCTATCAATCAATCAATATTGACTCTACCAGGAATCGAACCCTCGACGCTTCTTGTTTTACAGAGCAATAACCTTAGCCGCTAAGCTTTCGGGGTACAGCACCTTCGGCGTCATCTTTAAATCATTTCTTCATGTCTTTGCATCATACGCAATGGTTGCGCGAGCATTTCCTCCACAAACACACACACACACACACACACACACACACAAACATACGCATGTGTTAGGTTAGCATACATCATCAAGAAACAACGTGACAAATCCATTGACCCCCCTCCCCCACCGCTTCCGATGTCTTCAACGTGATCAGACACGTTATGCTGACTCAACAATAAAACAGCTCGTACCCCGCTACAACAGGATGTAACATAACACCAGTCGCATCGAATTTTTGCTGACGCGTAGGAACGAAGTGCTGTCATTCTACTGGGTCCTGGAGTAAGTTGAATTTTGCACTTAAATTAATATTGCGGGTTTATATTTCACTAGTGCACGTCTTTCATTTTATATTTCACAGGTTGTTTTTTTTATAGCTTTATAATACTGTCTTGTTTTATTATTTGAAATTCTACACGTATATTAAACAGCAATAACGAGAATTAATTGATTGTGGTCGTAGCAATAAGACATTCCGACACAATATTCCTAAATCCAATATGGATCCTGACATAAATTGCACGGAAACTTTTGGAGTTTGAGGATCAAGGGTCGGAGATTACCCACTCGTTAGAACCAGCATACGCCACTGTAACTCTGGTAATTTTGCTGAACCAAAGGGGGTTGGATCCGTTGAACCCTCCTTAAATACGCCCTTGGTTATATACATTATTTCCTTGTAATAATTATACATAAACTAAGTATTAATATGTAATGTGCAACTGATGTAATCTTCTCAGTGTATTTTCTCTTAATTTCCCAAAAATATTTGATCAAAACTTGCGCAACAGAAATGAAACTCAAACTGAAATTGCTTTATGGAAAATAAAGTAAAATAGGCTTTATAAATAAAGTGAAGAATGTGAAAATTCTTACTTTGCACTACATAGGTTACGGTAAATTTCGATTAATATAAGTTTAAAATATATATATTTTTGAAAGTTTGGTCAGCAACCAATTTTACAAGCAATATTTTTCGCATGACCTGAGAACCCGTACGCAGCAGAACCCTTTCATTTATCTTGCACGTGAGCAGCAGGGATATTTCATGGAAGAATTATCATTACAAAGCATAGCTTTCCTTTTCACTATCGCTCCTTCCATTATTTAAATCTGGATTTGTAAAACTGCTGCACATGTTCGCTCACCGTGGGCTACCCGCAGTAAACTCAATGAGTAAACTGGACGCTCGAAGCAGACGACAAACGAGCTCTCCCTAAGTTTATTAACATGGCGGCGGCGTGTTTTCAGCGCAATGCTAGCCTCGCAACTTTGGACGTCTCATTTCTGCCTTAAACTGGACGCAGAGAAACGCGAGAACTTGCAGGGGTCATTTTTCCAGGGTGTAGTTTTTAAAATTGTTGTAAAAAAAATTGAGTGGAAATGTCCATTGCCAATCTCTTATAGGTTTGTTTGTTTGAAATCTTTGTTTCTCTATATCACTAAAGAATTTCAAGTGATCAATTTTGTATCCGATCTTTTATAAGAAAATAAGCTCGGTGACGTTTTGTATTCCACTTGTTTACATTGGAAAATTGCCCAAACCAGAAGTTCTTTCCCCGCCATCTATAATCGAATTGTCTGATCGATTATTTTTTGTTTACTCAGTGTCCAGGTAATTCTGAGGTATCACGACAAATGCCGGCCCTTCCTCTTCGCACAACAGTTTTGTTACTTTGTGTTCTGACGAGGAATGCGTACGAGGTTAGGTTAGGCCTGTTAAGTTAGATTCCATTAGCATAAATACAACAAACAATTATTATTTAGGCTAACAGAACTAAACATAGCTAGCCTAACCTAAATTAAAAAAGGCCGAGTCTGCTGCCACGCACGTGTCAGCAGTAAGAATAAGCTTCAAATTTGCTCCGGCCACGTAATTCATCTGCTAAGAGGGTGTTACAAATCTTAAGAATAGATTAAGACGAGAGAAATGCAAGTTTATGATTAGTGGAAATGAATGTACAGGTAATTTAGAACCCTTTTCTTTAGAAAGCATTTAACGATATTATTTTAATGCTAACAGAACACAGAACTGGATATCTAGTTGGAATGCCCTATACGACGCACGGTTTTAGAAGCGATATCGGGCGGAGCTACGGAGAGCGTGTCATTGGCGACCAGCCAATAGCAGGAGTGCAACGTTGTACAGTTAGGAAACTGCGGCGTGCAAGTTAGACGCCGTGTTCTGTATTTTTCTTGCGCGCAAGAAGTTTTCATAAAACTCGCCACTTTAAGGTTCATCATACGATGGGGCACCACATTTTGAATCTGTCTGTCCAAGTCCCATGAATTTCCGTCGCCTAAAGCCGGAGTTATCGTTTGTTGAAGAAACGGGGAAAAAACGTCTTTCTATACACACTCAATGACCCTTTCGTTTTCCTTCCGTGTTCCGTCTGTTGTTTTTTTTCGTTGCCACCATGTTGATCCCGCTGAATGTGTCTTGGTAAAGCTATGGGTGTCAAATTCGGCTGAATATATACAATGGTCCTTCATTGTCGTGGGCTTTCACGAACATTGCGAGTCTGAGTCACTTTCAGTTCAACGTTTTCGTAACAAGGACGGTGTAAGATAATTTTACTCGTAGGACACGAAGAACAGTTGTTAGAGGTTTCAATACAGCCCTTATTGATTTGATTTATTTACTTCGCTTTTCTGCCACTTATGGCTAATCGCGAAGATGAGGATGGGTGATGATATGATAAAATTGATGAAGGGATACAAACACCTATTCGAATCCGGGACCCCTGGCGTCGTAGCGCGCTGTGCAATACAGCCCTTATGTTCGATAGTTGTGCAAGAGCGTGTGTTCCGTGAGTGTTATTTTAATATTGTCGCGCCGGCCCCCGTGGTGGAGTGGTTAGCATATTGCGCTACGACACAAGGAGTCCCGGATTCGAATCCCGGCCTGGACATAGATGTTTATGAATGTCCATTCATCAATTTCATTACATCATCACTCATTCCCATCTTCGCAATTAGCCAAAAGTGACAGAAAAGCGAATTAAAATAAAGCAAAACAAATCAAATTATTAATGTCGCTCTCGAAACCTAGTACTATTGGTGAGCCCAACTTAAGAGTTCAGTATGGGGCTTATGACGACAGTGTTGCCGCATGGTGCGCAGTGGAAGAAGGCTCCGGCACGCATCGAACGTCTGCTGTAGTACACGCCGCAACAAAATTTGGTGATCAACGGAACGGGTACTGTTCAATACAAAAATGTAAATCCTTTCGCCATGATTTGATGGGAAGCTGTTCTTCCATGCGGATGTGGTACAGAGTAATGACGGTCCATGGAGGGAGATTTGCAAATAACTGTTCCCGAATATACTTGTCATACGTCTTGCTGTCCATTTCATCGTGTACGTTGGCCGTGTTTTTTTCTTTTAAGTCCACTTTTTGCACAGAAAGGCTAATCGGGACTGGACCTATAGTTTAAACTAGGATCTGACCCACTATATGGCTCCACCGGGTACAAACCAGGACGTTACCACTGTGCCATCGGGGAGGCCTGTTTCATATTTATCGGCACACTGTCTCGTTTGAGACAAAACCGTGTTCATTACCGGCATGCACCAAAGCAAATCTCTCCCGCCGACCTGCAAGTGCTCGCAATCAACTCGTAAGGCCGCACAGAAAGTCTTGTTGTGTCTTTATTGTTTTGTCACTCTATTCGTTTTCCACAGCAGCATCTCGCCAGTCATAGGCGGGTCTAGATTCTTTTTACTGGGACGTGCACAGAATATGCTGTAAGCATTACGTAATATTGGAAATACACAGTATAATGTGCAGATTTGCAACTTATTCGACACATCAAAAAGTGCCCTTATATCAGTGTTGTGCCCAGTGTTTTCGAAGAGGGTAGGGGGGGGGGGGAGTTAGTACATTTCCTTTTTAGTAGCCGGTCCTCATATGCCATCTTCTCCTGCCGTTGACCGTCTTCTTTTAGGAATACTTATCCAAGGGGGAGTTATGACCAGCACATACGCCCATTGGACATGTAATGTCATTCACATCAATACAATTCCAAGGGTTCGTTCTAGGTCTAATTTGTGGTCAGATGAACTAATCGGGACTGAACCTTCAATGTATAATCCATCCTAGAATGTACCTCCGCCAGGAAACGAACCCAGGGCCCTTCGATTCTAAGGGGATAGCATTAGCAGAATTTCCGTCGTCGCATTATAATCAAGGGATCCAGGGTTCGATACCTGCTGGAGGCACATAGTAGTTCGTATCTCATATAAAACTGTAGGTCCACTCCCAATTAACCTATCTGTGCGTAAAAGTGGACTTAAAACTCAATCAATCAATTATTAGTAGAGGTGTGAAATAAAAGGAGTTCTATTGTGTTTGTACTCATATGAAGAATAATTACAGAGAGAAGGAAACTGGCATTCTTTTAACTATCTAGGGAAAACGACTCGATCATTTTGTTTTATCTTCTAATATGATGCTATTAATACTTTTCATAATACTTAGTCATCATTTTGGGAGGGGCAAGTGAACCTCCTCCCGAAAAATCCGCCAATGTATTATATACAATGTGCCTGGGACTTTTCGCCGCACATCGCCTCGTAAAAGTTATATTCGAAGTCGTTGGATTTTGCGTACCTGTTGTTTCTTGACGTTTTTCTGTTGCAAGAGGACCTTTAATTGCCTCGCTATTAATTTTGTAAAAAGTTTTCAACGAAATTGCAGTCGTTTCAGCATTTTCGTTTGCAGTCCAACTAACACTTTTAGCAGGATTTTTCTGATTTAAGTATACAATAATATTTATTACAACTTGTCTCTCTTTACTTGTAAGACTCTGAACACTTTTATGCTTAATAATACCACCCCTTTCCATTTTGCTGTTGTAGAATTATTATAATAATAAATTCCTTCAAGAAATACCCAAAATGAGAAAGCGCGCACGCAAACAACAAACTACTTGGCCCTCGACAGAAGCCTATTCACGAACTTTTGCCTGAACATTCCCCACTCCCTTCCCTCTTCCCACCACGTGTTTGCAGCAAGTGGCAACCGTCGGACGGCTGTTAGTTTTAACTCCCCAAATCGCGGTAAACACAAGAAAGGAAAACGTCTTGTTTTGATGGTTCAAATTGCAAAAGAAGGTGTAAACCATGAAAGCCTTACATTTCCTCTGGTTTGTGCTTATTTATTATTTTCTCTTCGAATGTTAACGACTTTTGTTTCTGACAGAAACACCCTTGTTTAAGGGTGGTGATCTCAAAAGTAAAAGCCCGTAAGAGCCCATACTGAACTCTTAACTTGGGCTCCACTATAGTAGTACAGGCAGCAAGGGTAAAATAATACGTTCACAAGACAGAAATCTTATTTTTGAAGCAGTGGCGGCGATTGGGTTACAAAACAGGGGGGAGGGGGCAAAGCCCCAGAATTGGGGGCAAGCAAAATATATTTCCCTTTGTAGATAAGTTTGAGCATAGTGCGGACACCAAAGTGGCGAGAAGTGGGGGGACAACTACCCCCCTCGCCCCCCCTAATCACCGCCACTGTTTTGAAATGTATTTTTAGTTCAAGGAATTGGCGTCGGAAGAAGTGCGTGCTGAAACAGTGTTTTCTCATAGTCGAGAACTTACGGCTAAAACGTGTGCTGTATGGTGCATACTGTGTTGCGTACTATAAAACAGGTCAAAGTATCTACCACAGAAATCGGTGAACCCCTATTTCAAATCTCTTGGGGAAACATGCCAGAAATAAGAATCGAGAGCGATGATGATGGCCTTGCAGTTCCTCTACAATAAATAAAATATCTTCAAACTTCTTTCAGGTACGAGTTTCTCTTATATGCTGCAGTGATATGATATGATACAATCCTGTGTAGAATTCTTTACTATATATTTCATTGTACTCATATATCACGTGCATGCACATGGACGTCCGCAGGATTTTTTCCAGGGAGGGGCAAGGAAGGTATTTTTTTCCAGGGGGGCAAACAAGGCACATTTTCCCCAAAAATAGTATTGTTCCCTAAAATAACATTGCTTAAATTTGAATTTATGGTGTTCATGCAATAATTAACACATATTATTGTGGCAAAAATGAAATTATATGTGTGAAATACATAATTTTTGGTTGACTTTCATTTTCCAGGGGGGGGGGGCACGGCTCCCCCTTGCCCCCCCTTCCGGACGCCCATGTGCATGCATTATATATAAAAAAGCTGAATATTGGACACAACGAATTCTTTGTGTTTCTCTTCCGCTAGCAGTTGGTTTGGCAAGAGCGCGACAGCACTGGCTGCGTATTGGCTGAACTCATGTTCCTTCTAAAAGCGTACGCCTTATTCGCGATTAAAATTACCACCTGAGCGCTAGTGTCGCTTCCAATATGGCCGCTCTAAGTAGGATAGATCTTTGTTTACATTCAGCAGTAGTACAAAAGAGCAGCGTGTTGTCATGACTGGTATGGTAGAAAACGTTTAAATTACGCATTATTTTTGAATATTGCGAATGCGATGTGAATTCCAGGTACTCTAACAAACGTGAAGCTGTACTGAGAACGAAGCATTTAATTATGATAGGCAAAAATAACACGGAAAATGCAGACGAAACTATGTATACGCACTGGTTGTCCAAAGCAGTGCTGTATCATCTGCACGTCATATAACTGGGGTTCTCGGAAATTATTTGAAAATAAAGGAAATTGAAATTGTCCTGTACTTGAAAAGCTGGGACAGGAGAAAATTGCGAACATATCCTTGCAGTTCTATCTCGAAAGAGAAAGGCTGGTTTGATAATAATATTCACTATTTCATGACCAGGCTATACTCACTGAAAAAGGGCATCGTACTGAATGAAACAGTAACATTAGCATATCCACTTTTTTTCTGGTTACATTTGACATTAATTCATTCTCAAACTATTTTCATCTTCCCTCTTAATCGACTTGCACCTGTTCCAAATTTCACACATACGTAACACCGGTAATACATGGACGCATTGGTTAAGACGCTTCATGATTTTTCGGAAAAAAAAGCTTTATTTATAAAGTACAATTTAAAACTTTACTTTCATGGAAATATATATTTATCTCTCGATAAATAAAGTAAGCAGACTCGTGCATTCTTCGTAATTTCCTTGTCGAATTACAGTCTTAGCCTATATCCCCCATACCAATCTTCTGTGAATTACGTTTTCCCTGATTTATTAACAAATTTCATTTTGTTGATTCCACGGGGTGGAAACACATGAAAACTTTTAATTTGTTCTGACCCATAAAACTATTTAGAGCAAAAAAACAAACAAAAAAAAACCTGAACAGTAGACCTTACTTTCTCACATATTCACCATGCTTTAAACGACTTCAACACAACGTATCCTACTTAGAGTACTTCCTGAAAATCCCGGCAGATGGCATATCGGTTAATTTTAATCGCGAATAGTTGGCGATGAACTGACTTTCTAGGTAGAAATCATGGCCACCTGCCTGACTGCTTCACTTGTTTTGAGGAAAAGGACATGTTCTATGGCTACTAACTTTCTTC
Source organism: Lepisma saccharinum (assembly GCF_977018435.1). Classification (NCBI taxonomy): domain Eukaryota; kingdom Metazoa; phylum Arthropoda; class Insecta; order Zygentoma; family Lepismatidae; genus Lepisma; species Lepisma saccharinum. Next base: position 4,595,622 of record NC_139247.1, on the reverse strand, counting down.
GACTAGATTCTGTGGAACAGCCAATCAGAGCAAAGTTTGGCCATGTGAGTTCGCAAAGCAGCGTTTTTTGTCTGTGGTTTCCGAGTGCATACAGCACGAAAGGCATGTTTACAATTGAAAAAGCTAAAATATTCTTCCATACGTGTATAGTAAACGTTGTAAAGTATTTATTTTATCAGCGCCGTTTTTCTCTACCTAAAACCATTTAATACGAAGCGATATTCCTCTCGGTTGAATAGTTATCGTATTTTAAAAGTGTGAAGTGATACGTTGTTTACATCTCGCGCGGCCGCCAGCGAATTTTTTTTTTTCCAGTCAACTTGTGAATGAGGTTTCATTTCTTGCTCTCTGATTGGCTGTTGGAAAGTTACGGTGCTGTGATTGTGAGAATATCTTATTTGCGCTGTACACGATGATGTAGGCGACTTTAGCAAGTAGTAAAGAAAGTGTAGAGAAACTGATCATTTGAATAATTATTAATTATGAATGATAAAGTAAGAAGTATTACACACGTGAATAGAATCAGATATAGAACTATCAAATTCAATTGTAAAATAATTTATTTCCTATTTTTCATCGCAAATTTGCAGCTTTTTTTACATCTGGCATAAATGTAGCAGTCTGTTTTCTTGAGGGGGAAGGGGAACTTGCACACTCGAATTAAACACACACACACACACGCGCGCGCGCGCTTGCATAGATATATATATTAGTCATTCCATTTCTTTACAAAACGCATTGAAAAAATGAAAAAAATATTGTGTAGATATTGGATACAATATAATCATACCCTGGTCTACTAAAATTACACACACAATTTTATTTGTCGCACTAATCTGTGTTAATATTCGAAGGAGCTTTGGGGAACTTTATAACGTCTAAGCTGAAGGGGTGCCTTTTAAGGGTGTAATCACAGACTGGTGTAATGCTACTATGGTGGAAAATATGCTTTGTTTGTTCCCTGACGTGGCAAAAATTGCTTTGTTTGTCTCTCTCTGGGGGGGGGAAATCCTGCTGACATCCATGAATACAATGCCATCTCCTAACACCAGTGATTTAAATATTTTAAAAAAGGGCAAATTTATGGTTATTTTTGCTCGAAAAATACCTAAATTTGAACTTACACTCCCCAAATGAAAAATTGTCTAACACAGGTGCTTATCCAGAATTTTCCATCTCAGAAGTGTAACAGTAAAAAAATAGGTTCAGAAAAGGGACATCTGAATTTTCTGTTGTGGTGCAGCTTGATTTATGAAGCAATGTTTAGATTTACTATTCCTTGATAATGAAAATAACCACGAAAATTTTGTATACTATGTGTAGAACTAGGATAGATCTTGCTACAATAATTGCTATTTGGAAAGTAGTTTTTTTTTCCTTGGTTAATCTTGGTTCCGAATTTTATAAAACACAGTATACAGGTAGGTACTGGATTGTGGGTATTAAAAATTGTGATTCATTATTCCCTTTTCTGTTTAAAACTGTATTATGGTATTATGTAAAGGTACATAGAGAAACATTAATCTCGCTGATGATAACATGCAAGTATGTTATTCTTGCTTGGATTTTTAATATCTACCACCATACGTTGTTAGAAAATATAGGATGTAGATAGATGCAGTAATTCTGTTGCAAGGATGTATTATATTTAGCATTTGTACAATTTTATTAAAAAAATGATTTGCAACACTGATAAAAATGTTAAAATAAACCATAGATTACACTTAGCCCCTGTACTAAAAAATTAATTCAAATCAAACATGGGCACAAGTCACATAAAGATGGTTTCCCCACTGAATGTGTTATGTATATGGTTTATTTTAGTCATTTGTTATGAATTTCTATTTCTACTTTGCTACTCTACCACCTGGTAATAATGTACATTGATGATAATATGGTGAAACAGAGAGTTAATAATCGCACCCTGTACCACTCGAGATAACTTTAATCTCTTTTGCTAAGCTAACTACCTACCATAGAGGATAGTTTCCGACTTAGCTGTGTTTGTTACATATAGTACAATTACTAACCTCATAATGTTGCAAAGAATAGGGTTTCATCAATCATCACTGTTAATTTTCAATTTTATGGAATTCAACAACTGTCATGTAGTCAATTGAGTTCAGTGTTGCACTGCACTTTTTGACACTCGGTATAGTACAGGTGTATTCCAGTGTGCGAGTGGTGCAAGGAAATGACGTTCAACCAAATAGACGGAAAGCGGTGCTCAAATTCAGAAGATTCAACAAATGCCTGTCTGCTGCTTTAAACGTTCATTTGATTAGTTAGCACTCACCACGTGATCATATGACACATATGCACTGCAGTGGCGTAGCATGATTCTATGAAAGGTGTAAGGCCTCCTTAGATAAACCTGACCTGAATATTGGATAAAGAAAACCCAAAAACATTTTAACTAAATAGAATCTATTTGAATCTAGGCCATGTATGGGCATACTCAATTTCAAACACAAAATGCACACACTCTATGTTAACAATAATAGCATATGTATTACTTAATGAAAATTCTCATTTATATTGTAACCCGATCCGATGATCCTTTAGTCTGAACACCTCTATCACGTCGTCGTAGAATCGGGAGTTTCTGGTCAATGTCTTTGGCAGCTCCTTTTCAATGGATATCAGTGCAGAAAACGACCTTTCCACCGACGAGCTTGAGGCAGGAACAGTGAGGAACAATTCTGTTAGTTTGTACACTTGTTCAACAGCTTCATTCAAATGGGTAGTACGCAAGTACTCATGAAGTTCAAACACACTCTTTACTCGATATTCGGCTTCAGAATAAATTTCCTGTAGCTCAACTTTCAACTGGTAGCAATTGAACTTGCATACAGCTTAGTTTAGGACACAAACTCTTCTTCTGGAAAGGTCATGTCATATATTTTTATTCTTATTGTGGGAAATGCGTAGAATACAATTTGCAAATGCAAATGCATTCGAGAATATTACTCATTATCATGGTTACGATATTTGCGCACATTTTGAAAAACATATGAAGCAACTTAGTGAAAGGAAAAGGTAAAAAAAAATTCTGTAAATCATAACGCTAAGTATTACGCGCATGCTTTAACATTACGGGTAACTGGGATGCACGTGCCAAACTTTGCGAGCGCTGCCGGATCTAGGATTGCCAGACATTCCTCTTTTATCGTTAACTTCGCTGCTTCTAATGGAGGTAATATCTAACATTAAACCATCTCGTTTGTGAACTTAATAGTTAGTTTACACATTAAAAATGACACCCGTTTTGTTACACCTCCCGTCAAGCATTGTTGAAAAAACACGGGAGTCGAATTTCCTTGTTCTCTTCCGACCGTGGCAAGCATATGAGTCATACGCAGCGGCAACCATGCCAACGTAAGCTTCGCCTGCCTGGGGACAGATATTCTCGCCAGTTATCACCCACTGGTAATGCGCATTACATCTGGCTCAGAATCGGGGTGCCCTGTCATTGGTTGAGAAGATACTACGTAAGCAAACACACCCGCCATGGGCGAGTCCAAATCATTTCTTCCATTCACCTACACGTAAGTCCTCTGAAGAAGACTTACAGAGAGACAACTCGAATCAAAACAAGTCCTCAAATATTTCATTAAAAGTTCTACTTGCAGTCCGATATTTCTGTGTGTGTTCAAGCGATAAATACGGGAATGAAATAAGTTTTCTTCAATAATTTCAACTTGTAAGGTGGACTTGCAAGCCTTACGTGGGCACTACGCCGCTGATGCACTGACCCAAAATGTAGTGCAAATACCAAATACACTACTTGACTCCAAATCATTGAACTAGATGACTTGGTGTTGCACTGTGTAACCAATTAGATGCTTCGGTGCAAAGAGAGTCAAAAAGTGCAGCGAACTAGATGGGGCTAATATGGAGAATGCATTCCCAATCTAAGAAAACTCCAATATGACCACCACTTGCATCTTCATTCCCTCACACCCAGAAATTGCCACTTCAAGTATTTGGTTCAATTTGAGAAAATTCCTATGCCTCAGTTCCTTGAATTGTACAGCATATATATCCTTTTGATGCATTTTTTAAGAGTATTGCAATTTTATCAGTTGAAACGTCCACTTGAACAATACCACTGTTACATAGTCAGTGGATTTTTTCTGGCAGTATGCTGTATTAACCAAAGAAATATGTATGTAACTACATGGATGCATGATCATTTATGAAAGTACAACATATTGTCCCCGTCTATTTCGATACACTTCTTAACGCGTGGTATAGTGCAGGCGTATCTCAGTGCCAGGCTGGTGCAATAAAATGACATTTAATCAACTAGACGATAGCTGTGTTCACATTCAGAAGATTCAACAAATGTCTGTCTGCTGCTTTGAACGCTCATTTGATTAGTTAGCATGCAGCACGTGATCATACACCACACACTCCATAACATAGTGCAAACACCAAATCAACGAAGTAGATGAGTTTGTGTTGCACGCACAAGTGCAGAGAGAGTCAAAAACTGCAGTGGACTAGATGAGGCTATTGTGAGTTAGTTCCTATTGTGGACACAACAAACCACCTTGAAGAGTGTTGGAACCTTTATTCCCCGAAAAAAAAAAGCACTCTACATAGCTACACCTCTTTTTTCTATTGATAAAGGAATATGGTAATATGGACAATTGTGGATAACTTAGTTTACTTGAATTACCGTTTTAACCACTTGCCTTACGACTTTTTTTCCAAATTGATGTCAAAATTTTACACTTTTTTTAATTTTATATTTTACTACTACTTTACATGCAAAATTACATTAACAATGATTTTTGGCACAACAATCAAAAATAATCAAAATATTCTACTCCAAATAGGCATTCCTTTATTAACCCGAGTATACTCGGAGCTGTTAAATGTGATATAAATTATGATATTTACTAACAATAATGCAACGAACAAAATGGTATGTTGTTTATGTTATAAATGATATAATATTGATTTCAAAAGACAAAAGAAGTAATTATTCAGGATCAAGTTCTTGCCACACTCGTACAGACGTTAAACTAACATCAGAATGCGAACTTTCGATTGAAGTATCATCAGAGTCAGTTAGCGTTGTTTCACTGCCACTAGCACTTACACTACACTCTGATGCACTTATGTCTGTGCTTATATCACTCATTTTGCTGCCAAAAGGACGAGAAAGTTCCAACCGAATCAACGCTTCCGAACAATGCATTCTTGCAAGCAACCGAATGTCACGCAATGCAGAAAAGCTGTTGTCTTTATTCACTTCTTGGTGCCTCAAGGCAGGCACAAAAATTAGTGCACGCTCGAGACATCTGTTGGCCGGACTTGCAACTAACTCCACCTACCCAATTCATCATGAAAGTTCCGCCCGACTTAGTACGGGCCGGTAAAAAAATTACATTCAAACTCCTCAGGTTTCCGAGATAACTCGGGATAATATTTTGCCGGAAGAGTACCCCATCCGAGATAATTCGGGTTAGTAAGGCAAGTGGTTAAATATTGCTTTGCGATAACTAATTGCGCTGTAAAATTAAAGTTTTTTCTGACCATAAATTCTTTTGCGGTCGTTCTATAACAAAAGAACTGAGTAGATTGTAATATAACTTAAACATAATTAAAATACCACATACCAGGAAGTACATTGCCTACCAGTAGTAAAAATTTGAGTACAAACACTAGTTATAGTGATTTGTGTCATGCTACTCAGAAGACAAGATATCCCATATTTCTCCATTCTGTTAATATGTTTTTCTGTCTACATACTTTTCTCCATACCATGTTACTGATATACCAAATAATTTCCTCTCCTTGCTATCAAATTTAAAAAATCAATTACTTCCTATGTTTGTCTAATAACAAATCAATGCCAGTGCACTACAAATTTAAGAATTAAAATTTAAGCTTGGAATGAAGAAACTTGCCAGTTTCACAGATATGTATTATAATAATGTTACCTTTCTTCCTGATTGTATTACATGCTAGTATAAGATTACATAAAAAGTTCAATTACTTTACAAACTTGCAGTGCAATAACAATTTAAATTATGCATGCACCGGTACCCCCACCTAGCATTTCGTTTTTAAACTTGAAAAGAACTCTAGTTTCTATTTGTGTTATGCATTGAAATTAAGATAAAATATAAAAAAAACTATAATATCTCATTGCCTGTCAAGTATAACAGATTTTACTATACGGCGCACGCTTTTAGAAGGAACATGAGTTCGGCCAATACCCAGCCAGTGCTACTGCGCTGTTGCCAAACTAACTGCTAGCGCAAGGGAAGGACAGAAAATCCGCGATGTGTCCATTATTTTGATAATGCTGCACAGTATATATGAGTGCAGTGAAATAATATAGTGAATATTTCTACACAGGATTATAATATCATATCACTGTAGCATATACGAGAAACCCATACCTGAAAGAAGCTTGAAGGAATTTATTCATCATCGCTCTCGTCGTCTTCCTCGGTCTCTGTGTCACTGATTTCACTCATTTCCGAGTCACTCTCCTGGAGGTTAATGCTTAGATTTTGCACCCTTGGTGCCTGTACTAATGGTGCTAGGTTTAAAGAGTGACATTATTTTTTTAAAAAAAGAACACACGGAACACACACTACTGCACGAAAGGGTTGTATTTAATCTTTTCACAAACTGTTCTTTGTGGCGCACGAGTGAACGATAAGCGAATAAGTTTACACCTGGCTTGCTACGAAAACGCTGAACTCAAACTGACCCAGACTTTCAATGTTCGAGAACGCCCAGAACAATGAAGTTCATTGTTTATATCGAGGCGAATTTAACACCTACAGTTTTCCCTAGACACAACAACTCAGCTGCGTCAACACGGTGGCAACGAAAAACAGGCGGAAGAAATTGAAAGGTGATGTTTCCCTTGTTTCTTCAAGGAACGATAACTCCGGCTGTAGGCAACGGAAATTCATGGGACTTGGACAGTCAGGTTCAAAGTGTATTTCCCCATCTTATAATGAACCTTAAAGTGGCGAGTTTTATGAAAACTTCTTGCGCGCAAGAAAAATACAGAACACGGCTTTTAACTTTCGCGCCGCAGTCTCCTAACTGTACAACGTTGCACTTCTGCCATTGGCTGATCGCCACGCACACCCTCTGAGTAGACCCGCCCGATATCGCTTCTAAAAGCGTGCGTCGTATAAGTGCATATATGCGGTGCAGAATAGAATTGTGGCTTTACGGGCCCCGAAAAAAAATCATTTATAAATCAAATGTGAAATACACAAATTCTCAATTTACACCTGAATGTAGATTTCTGAAACCCAATAAAAAATATAAGTAGTATAGTACTTTTCAGCAAAAATTATCAAACAACCGTTTTGAATACTGAGCATAGGCAAATGGAACAGATAAACATTGAACATATTGTAAAGTAGTTTACTGATGCCAAGCCTTGCAAGCAAAAGTTTTAGGTTTTACAAATTGTCTTGGCCTGAATTTACTATTATTATTTCTTGAATATTGGTTGTTCAATGTGTGTTAAATGTACAATCATGAACACTTCTGGGTTGTAACACTGCCAATAACATCCATTTGAATCAGTGAAATGCAGAAGTGTGTGGCTGGAAATTCATTAATTGAAGGGCTCGGGTGTAAAATATGGTAAGTGACATTTTTGTCATTTCTGAGTTCATTAAGAAAAAGGGTTATTAGAAGCTATACTGTAGGTAAATTGTGTTTGTGTTGTGTTTACCAATTTCAGAAGGCTTCACCGAGTCCAATGCAAATTGTATGAAATGGCAATTTCACTCTAAAATTGAAGGATGGCACATTGTACTTTGTAACTAAAAAATTACCAAAATATCACACACCATGTTTTACACCCGAGCCCTTCAATTGCCTTGATGCAAAATACATAGTTTTTTAAAGCATCAGCCTCACAATGTGGATTTTCTAGGATTAAGTATGCTTTCTTAACCTACAGGTACTTAAAGAACACTATAAGTGATGTTTTGTACTCAATGCATAATTGCGATACTGCCTTCATAATGCAAGAAATACTGTCGCTGACGTACTGGCAAAATCATGACTTGTGTTGGTCATACTTCTTCAACATAAAGGGTTAAAGTACACATAAGTGCCTTCAATTTAAATGGATAATTAATTTAAATGCTTGAAGGAAGTGACTGGCCAAAAAGATGGCAAGATAAGACCATGTGAAAGAATATGACAGTAAGGAAAATAAGACATACTGAATACATATTTTTAACGTGTATTTCAACAATAAATTTTTTTTTTTTTTTTTTTTTTTTTTTTGGAAAATTTCTCGATATAACAATGTTGCAAAAATTGAAACATACATAATTGATTGGTTTGAACTAGAAATTTCAGTGCACTCCATATTGTGCAATTAAATGTATGATTAATCAATTTGCACAAGAAAAAACAAATGTATCGGAGTTACAGATTCAAAACATGACAGATTTATACTTTATAATTCTATTGTTTTCAAATGTACATGTTAGATAACTAATCATTGTTTTAGGTTATATGCTGAACATAAATGCACAAACAGTAAATATGTATTTACACATGCACACACACACAAAGTTGAAAATTCAATTTATTACAAGCAATGCAATAATCATCACGGGTTAGCATGAAGAATCATATCTCTGTGTACATAAAGGAACATGGGAAGCAAGATTATCATACATTGAAATAATTTAATTTAAAAATAACAGGCATATACTTTTCAAAGCACTGAAGGTACAATTATTTGTACAGATCACAGTACTTACAATCAATACTATAGGATACTAGTTTTTCTTCTTTCAATGTTTTCCGTCCAACATCTGGTACAGGAGCCATGTGAATGAACAACAGGAATGAGGATTTAATTCTTCATACCTTTTAACTTCCTCTTATCCTTTATCAATTTTACCATTGTTTTAAAACTACACTTGTTAAGTTCATAAAGAAAAGCATGTGTAAGACTGAAAGGTTGAAAGAAAAATACAAAGACAAGTACAGTATAGTATGTTGTTTGATCTTCTTTACGACAATTTTGAAGCAGTGTATGTAGATTACCCTTTTCTAGGTAAAGCAAGCGTTCATGCTGATTTCTTGTGGTGAGTTTTTCCAAGAGCTATGTTCCTTTCTACACATGCATTCAGAGCATGTGGTGCAGCCTTCCGTTTGGGTGTTGGTAATTCTGCCCACGTAGAGAGATTTCTTCTCTTCAAAGCATATGCATGTTCTGGAAGTCTTTGTGCTTTGGAAGGGCGACCTGTGTGCTGAATATTTCTCCCACCGAGATATGTTGTCCTACGTGCTACAGCTGTAGGCTGTACATTTATTTTTCGTCTCCCAGACACAGGTCCTCCATATTTCCCACTAGAAACCAAGAAAGAAGAAAGGTTTGAGTCTGACATTTTAAGCACATTTGAAGCAAATTTGGATACTGATTTTGCTAATTCCTCATTTGCCTCTAAACTATCTTCTATTTTCTTGAATGCTAAAGAGAGCATTCTTTTGGCATCTGAAACTTCAAGTCCATGTTCTGCTTGGTATCTTCAGTATTTTGTATAGCTGGCATTGTATTGTCGAGACATGATGTTTCTGGATTGTTTGGACCTTCTGAGGATGACCTGAGAGACTTATACCAGTTTGGGTCCTCTGGATGAGAGCCTGTCAATATTTTATGGAAAACTGTTTTTGTTTCCATGTCTCCTTCTACCTGAAAGTTGACAGAAGGCAATGCAAACTGAACTTTCACGTAATACTGGTGTTTGCAAGGAGCACCTTGAAAACCTACAGGGCAGGAACATGTATCAACATATGCATCTACAACATATTCTGTGCCCTTTTCTCTGTTACTCACATTGTATTGATCATCTGCAATTTTTTCTGCATGGAGGAATTTCATTTGTGCCTCATACTGTTTCATTCTCTTGTCAGCCTTACTCCTATTGTTCAAAGTATGAACTACTTTTTGTTCATAATAAGATGTCAATTTTACACTCAAGAAATCAAAGAGATGTACAATGCTGTATGCTTTTAACCTGTGTAAAATGTTATCTTTCAAAACTCGGAATGCAGCCTCACTATAAATATTTGTATTGTGACCTCGTATCAAAAGATTCTTTCGTCCAGCAAGACTCCATTCATCTCTTCTCTCCATCATGCTTTCGAGGTACTTTACAACATTGGGATACTTTTGACTTAAAGTACTCCCCAGAAGTTGAAGGTATGCCTCGTCTAAGTCTTCATCATTTGGAGAATTGACCATCATTTTAAACATGGTAAATAGCTCTGGACGATCCTCTTTTAATACTTTCTGTGAACTGTTCCATATATAGCGCCAGAATGCCTGAAGCACATGGAACTTGCATAACAGCATTGCACTATGCGGATATTTAACTTTAATGGCATTTCTTAAACTACGGCTATCATCAGTGACAAAAATATGTGGGCCCTGTCTCCCTTTACCAAAAAAGGCCTCTGAGGGAAATAATAATGACAGCAGCTCTAAACCTTTGGTAATAACAAACTCAGATTCAGAATCTGTTATTACAATACCTAATGGCAAGCCTCCAGAAATGCTTGGAGCCATCAAAACGAATACTCGATTGTTGTTCTTATCCATGTTACCAGAGGAGTCAATGAACACAACTTCCCCAGATGCTTTCAGAAGCTGGTGGACTCTCTTCATTAATGGGGAACAAATAGCAACAATCAGATGGTCATCTGATTCATCCAATGTGGCACATACATCACCCACTTTGTTGTTGTATTCCGTTACAAATTTTTTCAAAGATTCGAGCATTTCTGGTCCCTCAGAAGCTCCATATTCTTTTGAGAATATTTTATAATATTCTCTGTAACACCACTGCAAATCTGGGCATAAGGAACCATCAGCAGCGATCTAAAAGAAATTAAGACAGAAAAATTGAAAACATTATATTATTCTAAATTTCTTATAAATTTAGATTTGGAAGCACATATAGTGTGTGCATTTGAAAGAGTAATATAGAATTGGACCGGTTGATTCTTGAACAGGAATTTGACGTATCATCGGACCACATCATAACATATCATATTTATATAACAAAGATTGAGCACATTCATGGTTTTGGCATTGGTGCAACAACATAACTAATTTGCCTTTCTTTGCATTCCTAACATTCAGATACAAAAATGATGTGTTACATTCCATACTGTACCATACCTAAAAGGATTAAATTATTTCATGTTTACAGATGCAATTTTAATTTTTGGAACTTCTTCGCAACTTGTGTGTCCCAGAAATGTGACATGTATTGTTATTTAGATTTTCGAGACAATACTACAGCTAGCATTTTAAGGACGAATTGAGGAGTCTGGCTGAAGAAAATCCCCTTAAAAATAACTTAAACACTGGAGCTTATAGCCACAAAGACTAAAATTACCATTCAATTTTCTGCTAATTATTCTGATGGAAATATTGACTTCATTCAAATATGATTCATTAGGAACTCACACAAAATGACTGAAGATTTGACTAGTAAATACATGATATCCAGTGAAAGAACTACAGAAACAATGATTTTCATAAATGCCTTCCAATTTCGACCTATAAGCAATCATTGAATTGGTTGTCCTTGCCAATCCATGTTGATGTATAAATAATAATGCTACAGACAAGATGTATGAGCTATGATGTATGAGTAGCCACTGAAGCTTCGGAGATATTTGAACTTCTTTACTTTAGATTGAGGAGCATAGAGAAGAAAGTGATGTGTGACCATTTCACCTAACAACAAAATGGCAAACTGAGTGCAATTGGTGTATTTTTCTGTGAATTTGATTCTGACAAAAGGTGTGTGTGATTGATACAAGATACAATACAATCAATACAATACATAAAACCATTTACATACACTGGAACTTTACTCATTCTAGTATGCAGTAGCATGACAACCAAATTGCCATTTAAACAATAGATTATTTTGTGATACTATCTCAGTGAATATTAATTTTAATTTACTGCAATTGATTATTTATGACAAGCACCTGTCAATCTACTGTACTTCTGAAAACATCTTTACATGCAAGATGCCAGCTTGGTGCATTACGTTGTCATGTAACTTTTTACATTAGTTGTAATCATAATACAGAGTCTTCAATTTCATTTGTTAAGTAAGATATTATTATTACTAATGGTTGGATGTTACACATGAATTTGCTTATCATAAGCCAACAGATTTACCCTCAAACACAGTCACAAATCCGAACCAGGAACAGTGATAGTGAATTTGCGAGTGGACCATCCAATGTACTTGGTCACCAACGAAGCTAAGTTATTGCTTTATTTCAAAAAGTAAACTTTATATTGCTACATAAGATTTGTCAAATCAACTAAACTAAATATAAAAGTTATTTACTAATTATTTACAAAGAAATTGACAAAAAAAATATTATAGAATGTATTTACATATAGTGTCAAAACAAGACAAGCTACCTAAGAAAGTAGTGTACTTTGGTCATGCTAAATACATCTATTTTTAACTATTTATGTAGGTACTATCCACAAAACTCCAAACAAGTTATCATGTTAATCACTTCTTTCACTGACAGTTTTCTTTTTCATTCCCATGGAAGGCAAGTGATATATTGTCAATGATTTGTACGATTCCTTGATTTTTTCATGATAAAAGATAAAACACACACTTTCAAAGGAAGATAATGGCTTCGCCATCAATTTGCATTTACATTATTTAAAGAAAGTAAATTATTACCAACCTGATAATATTTATCACCATATTTTTCCTGTAGGTCATACTTTAATACTTCCAAGGCAGATGATGGGGAATGACCTTTTGCGAAGAGGTTTCTGATCTGCTCCTTAACGTCATCATTTGGTCTGCGATGACGAAGAGCATCAGCTGCATATACTGGATGGTTGTGTGTGAGCCTCATTGTTATTACAGTGGGATGGCTTGCTAATAGAGAATCTTTACTTCTGCAAAGAAATGAATAAAATGCCTTCAAATAGAGTATACGTAAAGTGATAAATGATAGATTGAAATTAACGTAACATTCCAATTTTTTTTAATTCCCTTCACATACACATTTACCATTAATGTATTTGGAACACATATCTGTGTATCTCTTTTTTTCACCTCAGTTTTCCTACACCCACAATAAAACATTAACTCAAAAGGAACATATATGTGTCATGCATGAACTGTTTCAATATTAAAATTCTACAATTCACACTTCAGCAATAAATAAATTTCATTTACCAGCAAAGTTGCAACACACTCTTGTTGGTTCATATAACCCAATGAAAGAACCATGAGGTATGGAAATGTTGCCACAAAGTTAAATATGGTGCTTGATCCAGGATAAATGTGTTTCCAAGTGGAATTTAAAAATGTACAAAATTTAAAATATTGTATTATGGTTAATTCATGGACTTGAAATTTCCACTTTTGCACAATGCAGCAAGTGAACACTACTACAATAAACTGCTGACTACCATGCAAGCTCATAATAGCTAATGACAAAAGTTATATATATGTTTCCTTAATACTAGTACATGCTCACGTGGCCAGAATTTGCAATGTGCTCACCTTTTCATATGCTTGTTCTTTACAGTGATTGTCACTTTGGCATTGCAACCTGTATGTTTCACTGATCTAACTACATCATGGGTAGCTGGGCGTGTATTATGTTGACATCGGAAGGTTTTCTGTAAAGAAAATATGATTAGTCTAATGGACAAGTACACAGTATGAAATCACACACATACATAAGGAGACATCACATGCAACACTTCCATCTTTCCTAGTATATTAGTAATGTTCATTATCAAAAATTGCTCCTTAAGGATGTGTAATTTAATTCTGGTTATATAAGACTGTTGTAAAATACAGTCTCAGGTTTTGGAAACTGACGAATATCAGGATTGTCATTTGAAATATTGTCTCCAAGTGAAATTTGGGAACTTGAGCCTAGAGAGTCTGAAATTATATGAATTATACTTGAATTTTGTTTGACTGCTAGTGTAGCAACCCTGTAATGTATTCTCAGTCTAGTATTCAGAAATAACAAAACAACAAAGTGAACGAACTATAAAAAACTGTAGAATTTGGCATATTCACAGATACATGTGAATGGCACTGAAGAAAAAAATACTGTATCCTGTACTGATCTAAATAATAAAAATAATAATAATAATAGTCCAGCTAAAGCAAACTTAACAATGGCCAAATAAAACTTCAAACAGGAGATCAGGCTTGTTTGATAGAGGACAATACTCCATTTACATAGAATACTTTCTACCGATTGGCTCATTTACACTTTAGTACAACTAATTCATCACAAATCTTAACATATTTAATGCAGTCTTAATATTGAAATTGCTAGTTCTCAGTAAAGTAAAACAAGGTAACAATATAATTACTGCTTTTGTCTCAAAACTTTTGGCGCTTCAATCCTATTTCTTAGTTTCTCAGGAGCTTGCCCAAGAGTTCATTTAATGGATCAAATAACCTATTACAAATTCTGGAAATATTAAATGCTTAATGTGTTGAACCATGTTAAATACTTTAAACTTGTAATGAAGACCCTGGAAATTGGATCAAATTACTGTGAACTGGTGGATCTTCAAACATTCAAGACAGTTCTTAAAAAACAGCTTTCACATGCACAGTCAAGAATAAATTGCCATTGTTACTTACTCGTATGTGTAAAAATAAAGCTAAAAAATCCCAGGATGTTACGCCCCATTCTGAAAAGAACTTTGCATCATGCATTGCCTCTAGATTTGTACAATTTCCTGGCTTGTTTTACAAAAAGGAATATAAATTATTAAAATATTAGTGTTCTTGAGTGACTCCAGAATAATTATAATTTTATCTTGATTGTAGGCTACATGTATAGTGTGTCATCACACAACTTGAGACATTACCTTAAAAATAACCAGGTTGGGAAATGTTTTGTCAACTCGGAAAGTAGTTTTGGACCTATCTTGAAAAGCTCTAAACCAGTTTTCAACATCACTTTGATCATCAATAGACATTCTCAGTTCAACTTCGAATCCTCCAGATTCTTGCTGATAAGATGTTATGTGGTAATCGTAGCCATCTGGTAGATTTTTCTGTGGAAAAAAAATGCACTTATAATTTGAAACATGAACACCTGTATTATAATTTTTCATTTATTTAGAATAGTTTTAGTTCTGGTAGAGACATGTATGGATGAGTATAAGTCTTGATTATGTTTCATTATTTTTTTTAAAAAATATTCGTCTCAATATCTAAAAAGTACAATAAAAGGTAAAAAAAAAAGGTCCTGAATTTTAGACTCAATAGAGGCATGTAATACATCAGGCAGAAAATGCAAAAAAAAAGCAATAGCAGATTTTTTTAAAAAAATGGATATAAGGTAAATATAATTTTTTAAAAAATCTTCGTTACTAAAAATACAAACATTTTGACTGTTAATAAAATCTAATTGTGTTTCTTTAATTAAGATGTAGCTAGTTTTGTTAATTAAAAGTATATTCAAACTTAATTTGGACTGTAGTATCATTCCTCAAGTCTTAATCATTATTGCAAAGTTAATTTGGCCCAAGTTCCTTTTGTTTTATTGCGATTTCATCATGCTAGGAATGCAATTTTTACATGGTTCGATTTCGATGTACGTCTGTTAACACATACTGCGGAGTTTTAGCGATTACTTAAGGTTTTGTTCAATATATGCTTTCGTGGTTAGGTTAGGCAGGTTTGATTCCCTTAGCATTACAATAAAGTCCCTAAATGCATTCTATTAAGGATCCGATTTACTTCTACATTCATTCCCACGCTTCTAGGATATTTACTGTCGCTTGTCGACGGAGAAGTGCGTAACGTAATTTTCAAGTTGTTTTTTTCAACATAAATAAGTTTTTTCGGGTCCAAACAGTGCTCATTACTTTAAGGAAGGTTTAAATTTCGTGTCACAATGATTTCCAAAATTCTACGATAATTAGTCTTTGTGCTAGGAGAAATCATAAAACAATCGGAACCGTTACCGTTAATTTTTCTTGAAAAATTAAAATGTAAGTATGAATTCAAACATTGCTGAAAAATGCTTTTCCCCAACTGTGTTTTTGATTCGACTGCATGGAAAAATTCTTATATTCCGATAAATTTGCACGATCGGGGCTTTGGCCAAACACAGAAAATAGCACAAATGTGAAGAATTTGTTTTTAAAGAATTCATTTGCCCACATGAACCTAAACTGGGTGTCAGTGTAGGATCCGAGCACTTCGATGTTTCTCGGAATTTTGAGGGAGCGACCTTTCCACCCCTCGCAGGCCATCAACCGGCAGGGTTGGGTATCGCCGTTGCGTCCAAACAATGTTTCCAGCTCGAGTAGTTTGTGACCAGAATGAAGAATGACCGCTTGTATGGCGGTAAACCGCATATATGCAAACAGTTACAAGTGGTCTCGAATCAGAGGGCAACACACGCTAAAATAAGTATAATGGTGGCAGGATGCCTATGTATGTTATCATAGTAGTAGTAGTAGTATTCGCACCAAATAGGTAACTATTCTACTAATGAAAGAGCCTAAAACACGGAACGTCTTAAAAATCTTCACAAACTGTGCGATTTCTTGAGTAGCACATTATTTCTCTCGATTTCTTGAAGTGCGATTTTGAGAATCCTCCTTAGCAAACGATGCCTCCGTGATGGTGGGTTCGATACCGGTGAAGGCACATAGTGATTCGGATCCCACTTTAAACCGTAGATCTAGTCCCGATTAGCATTACTGTGCATAAAGTGGACTTAAATCTTGTCTGAACTCCTTAACAAACCTTTCGAAGAATCAAGAATTTAAACAGGTAAATACATTTTTGTCATTTTGAGGAAAATTATCATTTTTGGCTATTTTTGGTTCATATGAATCTGCCTCGTCCTCCTCCGTGGCCGTCCGGTCTAAGGTGCTGTGCTTTGGGCTCCGACTGCGGGACGGCATGAGTTCGAGTCCACCTGGGTTGACTCTGGGTTCTCGGCCTCAGGCACGTATCTAGAAATATGTTTGGGGGGGAGGGTCCGAACCAAGTGTCTCAGGAATAATAATAATTAAATTAAAATAATTATATTAAATCAAATTAATACTAATTAAAATACATAAATTAATATTATTACATGAATAGGTAAAAAGACTGTATAAGAATAGAGATATAACAGCGCATATTCATTACATAGCTTACCTGTAGTTAAGATCAGAATAATTTACATAAAAACAAATGCGTGGCAATGAAATTAATGTCAAATAAATGAATAATTGAATATTTGTAGAATAACAAAAAATGACGTTACACGTAGTTAGAGAAAGTAATTTCTATTTAATATTTTATGTATATTATTTTGAGTAGTAGTGTACATAAATCTTATTTGTAATGTCACTCAAAGCCGTATGATTCCAATATAATACTTGTCTTCTAAAAGTTCAGAGGAAATTCATAACCATCGATTATGCAACAAATGTTAATGTTTTCATTACTTAATTGTAGTACTTGGTAAGTCTTTCGGGTAGTCCGAACCCCTGCCCCCCACTAAATACGTCCTTCCTGTCCTTCAAAGCAGTATGATCCCAATATAACCCTTGTCTTCCAATAAGTTCAGAGAAAATTATACGACAAAGGCAAACGAATACATTTATTATTATTTAATTTTAGTACTTGATAAGTCTTTCGGGGGGGATCCGAACCCCCTGAACCCCCTAAATACGTCCTTGCTTGGCCTGTATATGGGCCGGTGGCAACCCACGATCTTGAGGAAATTGGGGAGCTACAATTGAGTAACGTTAACCGGTCATAAAAATCTGCTATAACGACGGGGGGGATTCGACGTACTGACTTCACGTCACCCCATTACCGGTTGAATATCTCCACACCTCTGGGTAGGATTGTAGGAGGGAGACTGATAGTCGGGAGATAGGCCAAGGGCCTTACGGCCTCAAGGGCTGTCGAGCCACGGGTTATTATTATTATTATTATTATTTTATTATTATTATTATTATTATGAATCTGCCTCGCTCAATAAGTTTATTTTATTGAACCAAGCGCAATACCCAACTCTTACAATGAGTCACTGGAAAGACATGCGTGTGGTTATACATATTTAAGCATCGAAAGAATAATTATATTCTTGTGGTAAGGAGTCGTTGTCATTTAACGAACTTTATTGATTTATTCTATAAGCATTATTGAAAATATTGTGCCATGCTGAACTTAACCACTTAACAAAGGCACATTGATTGCTTAATGAGGCAATTTTCTTGTTCAATTTTTACAGTATAACAATGCTTTACACAATTTGTTCGAAGAATTTTGAGAATATTGTATGTTTTATCAAAGGGACCACAGCCGATGAAATATCTGTGGATGTTTTACAGGTTTCATCGTATTTAAAATGGTAATTTTCCGGTGCAACATGTCTGTTGCCACTCAGGCTGAAGAGACTGATGACGTGGACAAAGTTCCGATTCATAGGTTGCAACACTTACAGGCAGGAATGACCTTGGCAGGAAGGAGCTCTGATTGGCACTCTGTTCACAACTGACTCGACAAGCCCCGCGACCGACAAAACTCGAAGTGCTCGGATGCTACCCTGACCAGTGTTGCCAAGTTGGCCCTTTTGGGGCCAGAACTGGCCCTTTTGAGTACGTACTCAGCCCCAAAATTCAGCAAAAGCCCCAAGGGGCTTTTTAGCCCTACAGGGGGAAATCTTGCTACAAATCTAGCCCTTTCAGTAATGAAATGTTTTTTGGTATTTTCAGTAAAGTAAAATACAATAAAGAATTCACTTAACCGCAAGCTCGTCCTGCGACCCCTCTTGGGGAGCAGGTAGCAAGTGCACATTGTCACTTTATCCCCTTATTTCTGGTTTTGGTATGCTGTGTAGCCCGAGCCGAATTACGGATAGCGTCGATTCCAGAAAATGCGAATCTTTGTTCAGTTGTATTCCATCTGGTCCTTGAAAGTTCACAGAAATGCGGTGCGGAATCGACGAATCGTTGGTAACAGTGAGGCTCGACCAGAGACTATTTCTTGCGTGCGGCCGTGTGTGTGTGTGTGAGTGTGCATGTGCATATATATGAAGGAGGAATATGCCGAAAATGTGTAATGCTTTTGTGTAATCTACTGCACCACAATTTACGGGGGAAATAAATTTTTTAAGGTTATTTTTATTTAAGGTAAGAAAATTTAATTTAGTTGAGCTTATGCCCCTCATCTTGACAGTTGATTAGTTGTGGTTCTTAAGTTTCAGAAATTTTGCACCAAAACACCCAAGAATTAAGAACCAGATTTTTTCAGTACGCAGCCGCACCTTTGTAAATCTAGCCCCTTGGATGTGAATTTTAGCTCCATTTTGGGTGCGATTTAGCCCGTTTTTCTCTCGTGCTGTTGGCAACACTGACCCTGACATCAACTTTAGCAGATATCGTCACCAGAATAGAATTTTTAATTAAATAGTTTGTTGTTCTTTTCATTGGTGACAAAAGTCTATCGATATGAAAATTAACCTATGTACACAATTTTCGATGGCGGACAAAATATCTGTGTATGTCCTGACTTAAAATCTGTTTATAGTGAGCATTTGTTTTTCTTTGTGGGATAATTACTAATTACAAGAGCCAAACATAACAGTAACTTACCTTTAAATCGACATTTTTCTGCCATTCTTCTACCATATTTTCTTTACTCATGGTTGTCTGTCTCGTCTTCAATCTTCTTATCTAACACAACAAAATCTTCACAACACAACGAAAATAAAATTATGAACATCAATTCAATAAAATCTTTCTCGCTTCCAGATTATGCGTCTGCGGTAAGTAGATAGATACCATAAGCACCGTAACTTTCCAGCAGCCAATCAGATGGCGAGAAATGAAACCCAATTCACAAGTTGACTGGAAAAAAAAAACTCGCCGGCCGCCATTATGGGAACGAAAGACTATCGACAAGTACCGTGTGAGGCGAAAACTAGCAAATGGGTAGCATTCCTACTGGATATCCAGTTCCGTGTGATTCAGGCTTAACTACGAGAGCATTTACGTCTGCTGCTACGCACGTGTCAGCAGTAAAAATAAGCTTCAAATTTGCTCCTGCCACGTAATTCTTCTGCTAAGAGGATGTCACAAATCTTAAGAACAGATTGAGACGAGAGAAATGCAAGTTTATGATTAGTGGAAATAAATGTACAGGTAATTTAGACCCCTTTTCTTTAGAAAGCATTTAGCGATATTATTTTAATGCTAACAGAATCTAACCTAACTACGAGAGCATTTAGGTTTATATTAGAAGAATTCTAAGGGACATAATCTTAAAAAAAATTGTGAAATAATCGATACAAATTCACAGTATGTGTTACAGACGTAATTGTATACATAGCATGATGAAATCACGATAAAGCAAAGACCGCGTCTGCTCCCACGCACATCTTTTTTGAGGTTCCAGCAGACACGACCATTAGGGGCCGTATTCATAGTTAAATCTCAAGACACTGTGTAAGAGATTCTTAGCCAAGCCGATCTTGGGAAGGTAATCTCGTCTTGAGACAGTGTCGTTTCATAGTCGTATCTTGGGAAACTCTTGGCTAAGAGCCTCTCTTCCCAAGGAAAGAAACTTTCTCTTCGCCAAGACGACGATCCTGAGATACGATTGCCTGAAGTGATACCAACTTAAAAGAACTGCAAGAGAAATTGTCAAAAGAAACAACAAAACACATTTTGAAATACATTAATAAATTACGTGAAGTTATGAACAGAGTCGTAAAAGTACATTTATTTCGATAAGTGATGATTTTGTTACAGAAGATGAATTACTTTCCTGGCTTTGTATGTTTTTCTTGGGTTAGCGATAGGGTTGTATGTTGGTAGTAAAACAAAAGAAAATCACGCAGCGGTGTGCAGTCAAGACGTAAATTCACAGCAGGCGCTGTGCTGTAGCTTCATGTTTTGTTGTTCATATACGTTGATGAAAGAGAAACAAGAACAACAAAATAATTATCTACTCACGGATTAAAACTTATAGATACTCGAGTTTGGATTCAAATTAAAAATTAACCAGTAATTAGTCTACATAGAAACGAGTTACATCAAAACTCAGCGTACTCAATTCTGCGTTAATCTATGCTACGCAATTTTTTTTTGTCTTGAGAAAAAAGTGTCCCCCCCCCCCTTTTTTGCATACGATCGCTCTCTTTGAAATTCTATAAAAAAGAAATGGGTGGTCCGATTCTAATGAAATTTTATTACGGTGCAACCAGGAAGGTTTTAAACAATTCTTAATTTTCAAATTTTTAAAATTTGTCAAAAAACTATTCTTATCAATTTTTGCGAAACTACTTCTCTAAAAGTATTGTAGTCCTACAAATACAATTTTGGTCTTGCTTTGAAGGTCTTTGCATCTGTTTTTCAAATCCATCATCATTGTCAATTCATGTTTCAAAACAGATTTTTAATCAACGGAGTACAGGGTGTCTACCAAAATAACAAATCCAAAATTCTTGATCTTTCTTCCCTTTTTCTTAACCTTATTTAATCGTTCACTACTTAGGCATAGTTGCAAATTTAGATATTTTTATTCAATGAAAAACCCTTACCAGAAGGCCAGTGAAGATGAAAACTGAAGCTGTGCTTGACTTGCTTTAATTATTAATGCATGTAAAAATTATTGCTCCAGATATCATCTTAGATGGGGAATGGCCATATTACGTTATATAATATTTTTACAAAACTTTATGCATACAAAAATGTAATTCTTAAGAACCAAAGTAAACAAATTTTAAACACAACTCAATATAATTTAAATTTCCAAATATTCAATATTATTAAATCCCAGGACATGTATATAACAATTTAACTCGCTATACTGAAAAAAAAAAAAATAGCAAACATTCTTGACCACAAGCATGATTTCTTGACTGTCTTGACTGGTAGACAACCTGGAGTAAATATGTACATGGAACGTGTCCAACACTGTTAGCACTAAGAGCCTGCAGTTTCTATGGTTCAACGGACATCGCTGCATTGATATGTGCGAGAACCATTTCAATTCAACTTTTTTGGAACACAAATTTCATACATTATATATTAGAAAAATCAATTCATTTGTGAATATATATCCATAAGCATAAGAAAAAAAAAGTTTTAGTTGAGCAAAATGGGCATTTACAGCTGCAGGCATGCATTTGAGGAATCTTATGAACTTGAAGGTTACCAACCTTACCACTCTTTCACTGTAGCATCAATCTGTTTGAACATAATTTCCTTACATCAGTCTAATACTGGGAAGCTTCTCCATTTTCTACTCAAGTATCAAATTGCAACAAATTAGAAAGGGCTATCTAGTCCAAACTTACCTGCACATTGTCATGTTCTTTTCAGAAAACCATAGAGCAGATGTTGTTCACTTTGTTAATATTTACAATTTTTTTCCTGAAATCTACTTGATGTCCTCTTTCCACATACATAAAATAGAAGAAATCATGGAAGAAACTAAAAACCAGTAAATATCTGATATTCCCCGGACACCTATAACTTCTTCGTTTTGTCAATTTTTGACATTTGTATTTACCTATCTGCTTCGCGGAACATTATTTAATTCATTCACGTTTTTTTGATCAAAGTAATTGTATTTTTTTTAATAAAAGTGTTTTTGTAACTGAAGAACATACGTTTCCGCAAATGGTTTGTGGAGCTATGTGTTGATGGTTCGTGGGGCTATGCGAGAATGGTGTGTGGGGCTATGCATATTTCTTTCGAAACCAATTTTTAACTATTGTAACCTAAACGTGACCCTACCTAACCTAACCTTACCGGGAATCGTTCATGGGGCTATGTGTCAATGGTTGAATTTCCACTATGAAACATTCCCACATCACACAAAACACCTTCCAGATGTTAAACAATGCTACAGGAACTTATTACCATTAAGTGGTTTCTTCTGTAAAAATGAAAAAATCTGTCCGGGGAATATCAGATTAGAACCAAAACTACTTCTATGGATTCGAAATCCCAAGCGGAATACTCATAATGAATTTCCACAATGTGCATATAAATTGTTCACTCCTATTCTCAAGAGTATAAGCAAAATGCAATGACATAATTCAACACAAGTACAAGTAAAATTCATCAACGAAGAAAGCGTAACATCTAGAAGTTGGAATTTCAAATGGGTGGTTACAATACACGTGAACAAGATATGCGGAGCGATTATAGCCTGGCATTTATGCACAAAATGAGTGTATAACAAAGGACATCAAATATTCAGAATATGTTAAGAGCTAAACTTTTGACAGAAGACAAAATAAATCTACTGTCATTTAATGAATATCTGAGATGTATCAAAGTTTAATGCAAAAGTGTATAACAATACACTGGGTGTGTTTTTTATTCCATCATAAAACAGAAGGTACAAGATTATGGGATTCTCACATATGAGGAGATGCACAAACATTACCAAACTAATTTATCCCACTCCCTAATCACAGCCTCTCTGCCTTTGCTCATTTACGCTGTACCATAGGCTATAGAAACAAAGTGAGAGTCCATGGTCACAATAAAATGTTCCAGCGAGCTATGATCAATTGAAGGGATTGGGTGGAAAACATGGTAAGTGACATTTTGGTATTTTTGAGTTACAAAGTAAAATGTGCCATCCTTCAATTTTAGAGTGAAATTGCCATGTCATACAATTTGCATTGGACTCGGTGAAGCCTTCTGAAATTGGTAAACACAACACAAAAACAATTTATCTACAGTATAGCTTCTAATAATATTTTTTCATAATGAACTCTGAAATGACCAAGGTGTCACTTAGCATGTTTTACACACAGAGACCTTCAATTGCTTCCTATGAACATTTCTCTTGCATAAGTTACTCATTATTTTTCAAATCGTATAAAAAGTATATTTTTTTACCCAGTTAATTAGATTAACATTAGCTTGATGGTACACTATCATAAGGCTTTTTCCCATTAATGAATGATATCAAGAGAATTTGATGCACTTACTTACCTCAGTAACTCTCAACTGTACCAGGCTATACTGAATAGTTGAAAGCATATAATTCCTGTTGTAAATAATTTTTGGTGTGATACCACAGATTTTTATGTTACTTTTTTATCGATTGTCTGTGCATGTGTGCACATGGTGCATACATACTCCCTCCCATGGCTTCCAAGAATATCCACATGATACAAATTTATAAAATTGATTGATTGATTTAGTTTACTTTACTTCGCGTTTTGTGCCTCTTGGCTAATTTGCGAAGATGGGGATGAGTGATGAAATTGATGAATGGACATTCACAGACAACCAAGGCCGAGCGGGATTCGAACCCGGGACCCTTGGCATCGCAGTGCAATGTGCTAACCACTCAGCCACAGGGTCCGGCACAAATTCATAAAAGAATCAAAGGAATTAAGATAGTTAATTTTCCTAGATACATGGACATCACTGAGAAGTTAATTTTACTAGACACATGGACATCACTGAGAAACATTAAACTGTGTAAGAAATAAAAATCAAAACTAATTTACAGGTAAAGCACTAATTTATTTTGAGAATAATCTTCTTCACTGGTCATACATAAAGGAAGGTCACATTTCATTATTTTCTTTGACTAAAAAAAAGGGGAAAGAACATAAGTTAAATGAAATTATGTTGTCCACGTATACAAAATACACATGTTTTTGGTGACATTAAAACCATGTAGTAAAATGCATGGTTTTAAGGAAAATACAGTTTTGCAGGATAACTTTTTGATATTCTTGGTATCAATCAATAGTATCAATGCACACAGCACTTGGATGAATACGAATTTAACGTCATGGAAAATGCTAAAACAGCGTTCACAATAAAAATCAAACGAATCTCATAAAACTAGGATTCCTACCACTATAATTCACTGTCACACACACATGCTGATGCAGAAAATTGTGTGCGAGAGAAAAAGAGAAACATTGAAAACTGAGTGAATAGTCTTTGACAAAGTATAAGCTGACCACATTGTTATATTCATATGAACAGTCTATTCACAAGAAGCTCCTTTGCAGCTCACCATTGTTACGATGCACACGTGTAGGCTCTATTTCTACAGACATGATATCTGAGGTTCCTTGAAAATTTCAACATCGCCACTGTATATGATACCCATATTGTGGAAAACTGCACATGCGATAACAATGTCTCGAACTGTTTCCAAGTCTTCTGGACAAACGTGGAAAACGTCGCTTCCATATCCCAAAGGTACTCTCCACAACATTCCTCTGCTGAGCATGGGCATAGTTGTACCTCTTTCAGGATCAGTTGGTGGGTCGTGGAATGGACTGTAGAGGTATGGTCGAGCTGAGCTGAATATCCCTTGCCATGAAGAAATGCATCTTGTCCTTTGGAATATCGAATTATCATAAGTACTTCCTGCCCATCTAGCCACGAAGTCAAGAACTCACTTTTTGGACCTGCACTACCTGAAAAAATAACAACAAAATATCCTTAAGACTGATCTCACAATTTAAAATAAGAACATGGAAAGTTGTAAAGAAAATTCATTCCACATAAATTAATGCTTAACCACAAATTAACCCAATACACATACCTGATTATTAAAATGTCCATATCTTGTGCATTGTGAAATGCAGAAAATACTCATTTCTGAAGTTAATAACATGAAAATAACTGTGTTTGTAAAAGTTTTTCAGTATTATTCAAATCTAAACAATTGCTACATACCTGCCTAAACTACTTGCATAAGTGCACACGAGCAGGATGGTAAAATTATTCTCATCAGAAAACCTGTTCAGTATTTGCTTATAGGCACATGTAGAATATGATTTATGTAAATGCATGTGTGTACTATGAGAATATCGAAATTACAAAAGCAGAGTTTGGACCTATATTAATTTATGTCAAATAAAAATTATCTGAAGGGATACAGCCTCTTCTGTGTACACCTTTGGAATGGAGAATAGAAGAGAAATATTCATGATTTCACAATTATGCTTGTTCAAATATGTTCATGTTAAATCATATATTTTTGTGTAATCATATATACTGTAGTAATAAAATAAAATCAGCGACTACCTTCATTCACCAGGTGATGAACCAAGCTTTGGGGCTATTTTCACCAGGTGTCGTGATTTGTCACTGTGGAAATTTATTTTTAAGACACAAATATTTTCTTGTATTCTATCTTTTGCACTGCATGTTAGGGAGGGCAGTTAGGTATTCCATTTGTGTGTCTAAAAATAATCAGAAACTTCTATAGTGCACAGGTTAGGTAGTTTGATTAAGTGTTATTGCCTTGTTTATTTTCCCAAGTTAGTGAGTAATTTGACATACATACATTGAAAATGTGTGAAAGATATATCTGGTCTCACCACATTGCGCCAGTAGTTGCCCAAAATAGAAATACTAGGTACCCTTAACAATCTGTACTCCCTCAAGAAAGTAAATGCCTTGCATGGTTTATGTTAAATGTTGAGGTTTTTCACTATTTTTAGCTCGCACAGATGTGTCATTGTGAAATAAAGTACGTCTGTTATCTTCATGTGAAACAGCCTGAGGGCTTCGTGCAAGTGAATATAGCACCCAGCACGACATTCCACAACAGGAGCTAAAATTTTTCGTCGTTAAGTTAGGAGTGTTAGGTTTGGAGTTGACGTGTTCTTTCGCTCTTTTTGTGTGCACATAAACGGTTTTTTTACTAATAAAAGGCGGCGAAAGTAACCGTAGATGGAAGGTTTTAACTTACGCCGGTCATACTTTGGAATCAAATACATCAGTTATTTGTGTTTTCCGCGAGTTGTAACCAATTTAATATTACGTAAAACTTCGAAATCTGTCCATTAAAAAGAAAACAAAACAATTCTCGAGGGAGTACATTGGGTTAACGGCACCGAAATCCTATTGTATTCCATTATTTTGCTACACAACTGAGTAACAAATCGATGCACTACTTCAGAATCAAATAATGTTCATGCGGAAGCAATATTATTATAATACAGGATTACACTTTTCTTTATGAATCAATAAACCGAAGAAAGAGAGGCAGTACAACCAATTAACAAGGTTTATGTTTCCTCAAACTAAGATAATTACGTAGAGAGGAGTTCAATTTACATACTTGATGCAAAACTGAGGCATAAAAACTGGACAAAACAGCTGTTGCAATGAGAAAATCTTCAAAATATCCATCTCTTCATCATAGTTTCTAACTGCAACGTCCATTTTTATTTTCTCAAGAGAACATTCGGTATCTCAAGAGACCTGTTTCATTCTCTTGGCGAATACAGGATCTTAAGAGACCGAATATCGCTCTTATGCTGCCAAGAAGTGTCTATGAAACAGCGAATCTTAAGATGGATCTTGAGAGAGAACTATGAAACGCCAAAAGTGTCTCTTGGCACAGACTGTTCTTATCCAAGATGGTGAAGTAAACCGTCTCTTGGCTAGTATCTTGAGATACGTTTATGAAACAGCAAGGCATCTTAAGAGAGGTCTCAAGACGCTTTCCTTTCTTGAGAAACGACTATGAATACGGGCCAAAAAACTTCTTCCGTGACGTCAGAACACAACTTTGCTCACGTGTTGTGCGATAAGTGAAACCAACGACATGCCCGCCATATGACTGCAATCTTGCAATTCGTCCTCCATCACAATGCAAACAAAAAATAAAATAGAGGCTTTATTTCTTCCAACAGTTCAGACCAGATTACATTTCATCTAGATCATATGTTATGTATCAGCGATCTTAATTCAAGCTTCTTGCTAAACAAAACAGATTTCTTTTTTTTCAGAAATTACGTATCCTCTCCCTTTTGATTTACGACAATGGACAATTCTAGACATGCGCGCCGACTACGTGGGTGCTCCGGGGCTCGATCACCCACATAAATAATCTTGTGGGTGCGTCGCACACACAAGATTTTTAGTTTGATAAAAACAAAATAAAATAAATATTTCTCACTTGCCATTATCAAAAAATAATATGCAATTAAAACATTGAGATGGAAGTTAATATTTCAAACCTCTAAAACATAAATGTTTCAAATGTGCAAAGGCAACAGACAAATATATTTTTTTAAATAATTGATGTGGCTTTGGATTCGCTTAATCGTAGATTTCAAACAAAGGTTTTGGAACTTATTTCACAACTTGAAGATTTTGCTATAGGTCAAATTGGTGCTGATTGAATTCTGCAGTTCTATGGGACAGACTTTGATCATAGAGGAGTTAGGGAGTAGAGGATTATCCCACATTTAAACCTCGCTGCGCTTTGAAATTGCATTTCCATCGGTGGCCAGTAGATGGCGCGGCCGTCTTCTTTTGCTGTTTCCAGCACAAATTGGGGGGAGAGCTCTTTCGGTGACAGTCACGTGGGTTTCAAACGTCCTTATTGGTCAGATCTCTTGTATGCCATCAAGGCTGTTACCAATGGCAAGGGCTTCCTTTTTCGCTGGTTCCCTTCCAAGCACCGCTGTTAGGGGTGGGGTGAAGAGATGGGATGGGTGATGCGTTTCCGCCACCGCAAAGTTCTTCGGAATCTTTTACTCGAAAGTAAGGTTGCCTTTCCTATGCAATTAACAGATTCTTTGAGTGTTTATTTGAAGGCGGAATTGGGAATGTAAAATGTAGGCATTTTCAACTGGCGCCTGAATTTTCAAATTCAGTTCTCAAAAAACTTTTTTTAAAAAATATTTCAACTTCGCTTGTGGAAATTTTCATTACCACTTTTGAAATAACGAGTACAGTGAGTGGGCCTCCCCGATGGCTCAGTGGTAGCGTCGTCGCCTTGTAATCAAGGGGTTCCGGGTTCGATACTCGGTGGAGCTACAAGTGGTTCGGATCCCACTTTAAACTGTAGGTCTAGTCCCGATTGGCCTGAGCAAAAAGAAAAAAATAATAGCTCATAACTGAAGTACAAACGGGGGGCGGCGAATTCCATGCACCGGCGCAACAATCATTTCTTGACTGCAACAATCTTTACTCGGCCTTGCCGCACAAGAAATGAAAATGAACTGAATAGCGTGAAATTCAAATAATTTTTGTTTCACTTTGCTCGAAATAAAATCGTTTCTTTAAGATAGGGTGACCATTCGTCTCGTTTTGACCGGGAGAGTCCCGTTTCATAGGCGTGTTCCAGTTGTCCCGTCGATATTATACAAGAAACACTATTTGTCCCGTTTTTTAAAAGTCTAGGAATTAGCTTGAAAACCAAGTCTAAATTTGAGAGATTCTTAAAAAGAATGACTTTCTGTGTCTTGGCGGAAATTCAAATGTCAAATCCCGCGTTTTGTGTTAGATATTAATATGT
This sequence comes from Lepisma saccharinum, assembly GCF_977018435.1. Taxonomy (NCBI): domain Eukaryota; kingdom Metazoa; phylum Arthropoda; class Insecta; order Zygentoma; family Lepismatidae; genus Lepisma; species Lepisma saccharinum. The sequence continues at coordinate 4,566,286 of NC_139247.1, read as the reverse complement.
GATGCAACTTTTTCGGGGAGCTTTATTAACGGTTAGTAAAGAATAAAGTTGTTCTCAAGAAGATTGGTCCTTCTGCAAAATACTTCTGGCATAGTAGTCATACCGAGATTATAAAAATTAATAGCTCTTGACAACGAGAGATCATATTTTACATAGATATTGTTCATGATGTATCATTTATGTGATCCATACTATAATAAATAATAAAAAAGGTAAAGTGCTCCCCTGTGCTTTGCACCACGCCATGAAGGCGTATCTCGGCCGAAGCTTGGAGTGATGTGATCAGCACCACGCCCCTGGCCGCATTTACCTCCCAGAGTTTCCTCCAGGTATCCACTTTATACAACACTGGGCGAGCGCCGGAGCCGCATAAACAGGTGGAAAAAGTCCCGGTTCTCTCAGCCGGGGATCGAACCCGGGCCTCTCGCATGGTAGTCAGACGCAATGCCGACTTTTTTATATATAAAATAAAGAAATTCCCCTATTCGGTGGTATCCCCCGTCATTCACACACATTTTCTCAACATTCGTACATATCAGTTTTTCTCTATATTCTCGGTTTTCTAAATTTACGGACAACAGCGGTTACTATAAATAATAATAATAATACGTTAATGACAATAATTTTATAGCTAATTAGGCCTAACCAATTTTTCAGGAGGGAGTAAAGTGACCTTTGGGTCAAAATATTATGGTCACCCTACTTTAAGAGCAACATCAAATCGTACTTGACCATGTTTTTATGTTTAAATTTTTGCAGCTTTTAAAAATTAAGATATACTATTGATGAAATCCTACGAGCAATATTTGTATTTTCCTCAACCACTACAAATTTTTAATTCACCATGCTCCAAAAAACTTGTAAAATTATTGCTTTTTTTTTTTTTTTTTTTTTTTTTTTTGAAGAGTGACAATTGTCAATTCAACCTGTATGTGGAGTGAGTTGACGATATGTTCGGGGTCAGTTGACAATACTTGTAATTCTACCTTTGAAATGGTTTGGCATATTTTATTTCAAACAATATACTGCCTTAAAATTACAGATTACAAAAATGTGATTTAATGAACAGCATAATATGTAACATAAATGTTCCAAACCAAGGTGCGGAATCCCGGGGGGACGGGGGAATTCCTCCCACCAACGATCTTGTCTTGAAATTCCCCCCTCCCCCCACAAAAATTCTTCCAAGGGGGGAAGAGTTTTTGTTTTAACAACAAATATAAACAATTAGTTTGAGATTCGAATATACATGACTGGAATAATATCGAGAACATACAAAAAGAACGGACAACAAAGAGCCTCACCTCTAAGGACACTAAACCCAGCAATCCCCAGAACACAGAAATTGGACCGACTTGTTACTTCTTCTCCATTTCTCATCGTCTTTCGTTAGCAACCACGAAGTACATAGATATATTAATAAAACACGTAATAGCATTTATATGTGAATTTTATACATGAAACTATATCATCTTAATATATCTTATTTTTTATCCCTCCTCCCTTATGCACATCATTGTTCATCTATTTGCAATTATACATTTTGATTGAAAGACAGTCGATATAATATATTGTATATATTATAAAATAATTTGAGACATTTAATGACATTATATATATAAATATGGGTCGGGTCATTCATTCCATGTCAAATCAGGCAGGAGTTGACCCTCATAGTCACGATGTTGATGATATTTCGGACACAGCTTTGCTTTGCTCCAAAACCTGTGAAAGGATTTTGCTGAAATATGATTATTACGAATTATATGAGGGTTGTTCAAAATGTCAGTTTTGAGCATCATGCTCTTTTCAATTAAGTATATCTCGGGAACGAACGAAGATACAGAAGCGTTCTTGAGCTCGTTGTAAAGGGGAAAAACGGTTGCATATTATGAGATGATAAAATGTTGAAACTTTGTAAAATTTGAACACACTGTTCAAATGTTCAAATTTCAAGTTTGAACAGCTCAAAACATCCCCTCATCGATTTTTCTCATTTTTGAATATTTTTAACTACCATCCTTCCTCTTCATACTAATAAAGTTTTATGAAGGTTTTTTTTTTATATAAGAGAGAAAAATGAATTTGAAATTTGTCCTGCATCAGCAATGAACTGAGCTATAATGAGACTTTTCATTTGTGTCGCGCTAGAGGATATACATACGTACTGTTCAGGGACAGATGATATTCCTCTTGATAATAGCCTTTATTTTGTGCTGTTATTGCTAATTTATACGTTACTGTTTTCATATTTTTAGCCGCGTTCATGGGGACGAGATGTGGGAGTGTTGTGAAAACTTCTGTGTTAGCCAAAAAAAAAAAAAAATTAAGTTGAAAACGACGAATGTTGGGAATGATTCCGTAAAAGATGGATTTTGGTCAGTTGTTAGACCTCTACTAGAAGAAAAAAATCTCAAAAGTTCACGTCCTTCTCCCCTGTGCTTCCCCTCAAGCATCGGATTCACAGACTCTTAGTTACTGGCTTATATCTAAGCAGTTATTTTTCTATTAAACATTTGATCTTCATTAGATAGACTGAAGAAAAGGTAATGTTTCGTTGTTCAATAATGCGTAACGATCTGTAGGATTTTATGTTTTGGTAATGAACGATGCCCCTATAAGATTGGATCACATATAAAGACGAATTCAAAGGAATTATTTTCCGGAGAGGGGCAGCGTAACGATCTGTAGAATCTTTTAAATGTAACGTACAACGAACTCTAAAATCCCAGACATTTAGCCATCACTTTCCAAATCAGGAAATTGCTAGAACCATCTAAGGAATGTCTTGTTAGACATTGCCGAGCTTCCTTGATCGCCGTCGTTGCAAACAGGTGTAAACGATCGCAATCAAGGAAGAGTCTACAGATAACTGAGTCGGCATTACTTAGTAAATTCGATTGGAATAAATGTCTGGAAGGAGAGAGGTCAGTGGTTAGTTCTAAGTCAGTCAATCGAGGAGCAAGTACGAGGATTACGAAGAGAGATAAGAGGACGCCTTGGGAAGACCGTGTCGAGACGAGTCGCAAGTCAGACTCTTTGTATAGTCTCGAGCGTAACCTCTCATCGCATATCTTCAGTAGTGCAGAGACAAGTATACCCTTTCCAATAAGCCATGTTGATCCAGTCTTTGGGGGTTTAAAACTCAAGTGGTGTGTCTTGCCACACGTAGGGTTACCAGACGTCCGGTTTTTCCCGGACATGTCCTACATTTTAGCCTTATGTCCGGCGTCCGGGAGGAATTTGAAAAATATCATAAAAGTCCTACATTTTGAGCGTCACAAAATATTAATTAGGAAAATAGGTAACAGAAAGAAATCATGCTAGTTACAAGTCTATGGACTACGCTTCCAAACTCAATAGTGAAATTTATTTTGCTTCAGTCATTGATGTCCGTGTGCACGAACGAAGATCAAATTTTAAACTCGGATCGGGAAAGGATCACTGTAAAATTCCATTGCACGAAGACGGTTCAACACTTGTTTGCCTTCTGATCGGCCATTCGCGACCGTTTTGGTGTGTGATCCTGGTTCACGATACTGACGCTTCGACTGCAGGCAGTTGTTTTTTAATATAAAAAGAGCGGAAAGTGATATCGAGGGCGTGCAAACGCTAGAGATGTTGGATGTACAATGCTAATAATTCGAGAACTATGTAAACTAAAAACTGTTAAAATAATAATAATAATTTGTGGTTCTGTGGTGCAAAGTTGTAATATTTATAAATACTGTACTTTCTATCCCAGAACACAAAACATATATAAATGTCATATATTACGCGCAAGGTAAATTAGAACACAGCAATGTTTACGATATTGCTACATGGTGTTGGAAATATGATTGTATAAATTTACGAAAATACATGTTACTGGCTATTTACACGACACGACAATATAAATATATAAGAATTAAGAAATGAAAAATTCAAATAGTTACCACAGTACAGTAATAATAGAAATAATAATAATAATATATCTTTATTGCGGGCGAGGTTCAGCGTACACTGTTCTCTCAAAATCGAATGTATTTCGTAAGGCATTAAAGTCCCGTAGAAGAAGGTTCCATGCTTTCTCCTCCTTTTGTGTTGTGCCGTCAGTTCTTTTTTAATATCATTATTTCTTTACGCTCCACTACATCCTTGTACATATTGACAAGGTTGATTAGTACATCTCTCAAATTCAGAGAAGTTTGCAGCCCGAATTATCTTCTTCTCCTACATGTTGATACTTTACCACATCACATTACTCTATGGAGTTCTTGGTTGTGATTTGTGTTAGCCAACCAATCAGGTATAGCCTTACAAATTAATCTCGGATCAGTTGAACGGAACCTCCTGAACGTCGTTTTTCGTTGGTGCAATGCAAATCCTTAAACCAAGTTCATTTATTGTGGATTAAAATTGATCTCGTTCATCTGAACTTCGAAATAATCGGAGTTGGTGAACGCGGCCATGAGTCATTGCCCCCCCCCCCAAAAAAAAAAGTTTGTCCTGCTATTAAACAAACAGGAAAACGGAAGCACTTAATGAACAAAGTTTTGGGACCACTTTCTGATAACGTCACTGTTCAATGCCTGAGCAGAATTTCTTGCCTTAGGGTTTATACTGATGGAACAAGGTCTTGCCCATTCTGATTCAATATTCAATACAATTTGATTGTAAAGCAGGGGTATAGATAACAAAATTATTCATGGTGTCTGCCAGTCAAGAAAGTCATGGTAGTCAAGAAAAAGTAAATATATTAACAAGTAGGTCAAGAAGTCAATAAAAAGGCAATAAATTATTCTTGTTGTCAAGAAGTTTTGCTATCATAATGACTGATTGGTTGATTTAGTTTATTTTACTTCACTTTTTTCTGTCCCTTCGGCTAATCGCGAAGATGAGGATGAATGGTGGTAAGATAAGATGGATGAAGAGACAGTCACAAACATATAGGGACAACCGACACAAGCCCCACATGAGTAGACGCCAAAGCCTCGCTTATCTGCCAAACACAGTTCAGGCCCTTTAGTAGGGTTTTTCATTAAATAAATATTTATTTTCTTAATTACTAATTTTCAACTTTACCTAAGTAGCGGTCGAATAAATAGACATTAAGAAAAACGGAAAAAGGTATAGAAAAGTCCAGAAAAAGTCAAGAATTCTGGATGTGTTATTTTGGTAGACACCCTGGACACTACTCAAGATGAAACTTCTCGAACCATTTTCAATTACGGTAACTGCTGAATATTTGTTTGCCATTACAGGTCATAATTCAAATGTTGAGAGAGTACTTTCATTACCATCAGCACAACAGACTCACGAGAGAAATTATTTTTTCATGAAGTCTGTAAAATGTTTGTTTGGTACTGGTCCCTATAATTTCAAAGAGTTTGACTGTCCACTCTAACATAAATATAGTTTGGCTAAACCTGAAATTTTGATAAAGATTGTCTCCTCTGAGAAGTACCGCTTAAATCATGTAGTGAGAGGTGCATTGATTAGTATGATTGCAAGTTTTGAAATTTTGCATTTAAAAATTCATTAAGAATTATTTTTTTTAAAACTGAAAAGTGTCACTTTTCAACTACTTTCTAAAGTGTTCTATAGAAATATCTATTATTTATTGAGAATGTTTTGTGTCCTACCTACATTTTGGATAGCATGTCCTATATTTCCCTTACAGCGATCTGCTAAGTGCTAACCCTAGCCACACGTATGTGTTTAGTCAGTACCACTTGCACCTTACCATCAGGTTTGCCATGAACAGCGAGTATGCCAATAGTTGGGGGTGATGAATGATGAATGAGCTACATTACCCGTAGTACGATCCCACGTGGTGATAGATGTGGGATATTCATTTATTTCAATTCGAAATAAATGAAAATTGGAAGGATAGGCAATGATACGAATGTAAGTGGTTTTCACGTTATGTAAGAAATCATCTTTTAAAATAAAGACAAGTCTTGTCTTCCCCTGTAAAATAGAGACAAGTCTTCCTGTACTTTTAGAATTTTCTCGATTGTAACTATCAGATAAATTATGCGACAGAATATTATTTGGAATAAAAATTATAGCCTAATTTATAAGCGTTAAACTGATATAACTTTTAATGTATTTAATCAAAGAATCGCCATAAGATGTGTCTCCAAATAGAGGACTGGTACCCACCATCTTGATCACTGTCCAGCGGCTAAGTCCCTAATGATTGACGAATTGTTACACTTTTTGATAAAAGCAAGAGACTTGGTAGTATAATTGTTATGCCATTTAAGGAATTTTCAGTCGAGGAGCCAATCGCTATGTGCGTGCCGATGCCTCCCATGTTCAAAATAGTCCACCGTATTAGATTTATTTTGGTTTGATATTTCTCGGGAACGGTGACGCCTATGAATGTCTGGTTTTCTCAGAAGTGCTCCAAATAGTATAAACTTTCACACTAAATCAATAAATCTATTTTTAAAAAATAAACGATTATTTTGTGAAATACTCATTTTTAAAGTATTTTGTGAGAATAACTGCATATTGAAAATTTTGTTGATGGTTATGTTCTTACATTTTCAGTCATATAAATTAGAGCTCATTCCAACATCTCGAATTGAGGTCTCAAGCAATAAAATTTTGTATAACTGTCATTTGTCCAGTAACTTTATAAATATAAAAATAGTATTTTAAGAGGAAATCATGCCCCTTGCCCGAGCGCGACCGTCTCCCCCTCCCTTTCCTAGAAAGACGAGTTTTCCCCGTTTATTTGTAAAAGAAGTAATCAATTCCACTCCTCCGTAACTATTGGACTTACGACCTTCATATTTTATGGGACACTTTTTAAAGGTTTATTTCATAATCTATTCACTCAAATTCTCTGTAGCAATAATGATTTCATACTTGATTTTAATTATATTGAGTTTGGTAACAGCGTACAATTGCCTCACTAAATGGTCGGCTTCTCACTTTCCGATTCCGAGGGTAAACAAAACAGGTTTCGAGAATCGACGGGACCGAGCGGGCAGTGGTTTCTAGTGTTTCGCCCGATGGGAGGGATTGAGAGAGGGGGGGGGGGGAGTGAACTGCCTCCTCCAGAATAAATAGCCTCGTGCCCGGTTCGCTCAACCATCTTTAAAACGTTCTTAACGAGTTGATAGTTAACGCATCACTAAAATCTTAGCAGCCTGTTAAACTTTTAATGTTCGCTCAAGCGATTTTATAGGCCCGTTAACTAACGACATGTTAGAGACGTTTTGCTTTGATGCCTTGCTATTCTCATACTTTGATACGAGAAATGCAACGTTTTCATTGGTTGCACCGTGGAGAGTAGACTGTGCGTAAGCGGATTTTTTTTTGTATGAAATCCCAGGAACAAAATAACAAAATAAATAAAGTAATGTGTAACACATAAATATATGTTTAAGAAATGAATGTTAGTTAGGTATTTACGTCCGCACACCGAAAATGTTATGTATTATGATTAACAGTAATTTCGTAAGTTAGATTTAAATGAGTGCCTACCGACTGCCGATAAAATATATAAATAAAAACTACTGTTCTAGGTTAGAGTAATCTGTTTGAAGTTTGATAAATTTAATTATATTAAAATGGCATTGTAAAAGAGGCCTAAAGGTGGAAATGAACGCGTGTTTGCTATAATAATTTTCCTCAACAAAAGAGAACATTTCACGAAATGTACACCATGCATAACTTAACTTACTGTGCCATGGCAATTAAATATGTAAATATTGCAAGTCACTTCTATTGGCATTGATGTGAATGTGGCATTGCAAACAAGAAATCTACTGTTTCCAAATAATCACTGACAAAAAAAGAAGGCACGTAAAATGTTTACCAATATGTTACCGTTCATGCATATGTACAAGGGACGTTTCTGAATGGTTGTGTTTTTGTTTCGTACAAATATTTTTCAAAGAAAAAAAATATATATAATACAATACGATATTTTATATTTGATTTATCATAAATGGTAAAAAGGACAAGTACGCTGTTAGACAGTATCCCCACCACTAGTACGACCGTACCGTGCAAAGAATAATTTCCGAATGCGTGGAAGTGTATTTTACAAACAAATATACATACTTTTACAATGTCCATGCACGAAACTATATTACCAGAAACAGCTTAGGATTAAGCTTTTTTCTTAATGAAACATACATGTGTAGTACGATACTTTACATTATGTTTGGTTATTCATTATGTGATGAAATTGTAGTCATTCAGAAAATGTACCTTGTACATGGAACGGTTGATTAATATGATATTTTACATTTGATTTATCATAACTGGTAAAAAAAAAAAAAAACCAAGTGCACTGTTAGACAGTACCATTACCACTTGTACGTATGTACAAGGAAAAATTTCAGAATGGATGTTAGTGTGTTTTTCAAACAAATATGTATACTCTTACAATTTCCATGCACGAAACGACAACACCTTTAAACTGCTTAGGACCTGAAGCTTTTTTATCTTAATCAAACATACATGTGTAGTACGGTTCTTTACAATATGTTTGGTTATTCATTATGTGATGAAATTGTAGTCATTCAGAAAATGTACCTTGTACATGGAACGGTTGATTAACATGATATTTTACATTAAATTTATCGTAACTGGTAAAAAAACAAAAACAAGTGCACTCAGACAATATCATTACCACTTGTACGTATGTAGAAGAAATAATTTCCGAATGCATGGTAGTGTGTTTTATGTCACTGCACAATGTCAAAATGTTACAATGTCCATGCACGAAACTATATACCTGAAACTGCTTAGGACCTCAAGCTTTTTTCCTTAATGAAACAACATATGTAATCTATATTACGTGATGAGATGGTAGTCGTTCGTAAATGTACCTTGTACATGTAACGGATGATTATTTCTTTCAATTTTTAAGTGCTCTTTCAGTTTGTTATGAATACGATTTAATTTCCATTTGCACCATTATATATGTCAGCCCATTTTCAATATACTGCATAATAATTGTTTTGATTTTGTGATTATATTAAGACTCACGTTATATTAAACAACATGTTTTATTCTACAGTACTTACGTACAGCTACGAGCTAAATAAGTAAATAGGTTAGGCAGGTTTTCTTTATTTCTGTACTTGATTAGGTTAGGCAGGTCAGGTTTGGTGCTTTTAGCATCTCCAGTTTGCTACAGCTGTCCCTAGCCGCTTGTGATTCAGAATATAGAATCATGAACATTTGTGTCGAGCATTCTCGTCACTGCAAAATCATTTTTTTCCATTATGTTAATTGGAGTAGCTGGATAATAATTTGAAAAGTTCGAAAGAACAATTCCCTACTACTTTGAAATATTGCATTCTACATTGTGTAATGTCACAAATTTATTTTACATTAAATGAGAGTATAGGAAGTGTATTGCCTATTTCTAGGACAGTTGCTTCATTTTAATTTTATCTCTTACGTTTTCTGACATTTTTCAGTATAAAAAGCAACATAAAATTGGAATGGTAGTTATAAGCAGACATAAGCATAAACACAAGAAACCATGACTTTCTCCAGTTTCTATGTGATCCACTGGAAAACGGCGTGGACGACGACACCGAATATTTTGGTGAATAACTTCACCTTATACAAATTAAAATATGTAAAAGGTGGTTACATTATTTTAAAAAGTCATGCGATATTTTGTGTTTATGGTTACAGTGCATTGAGGGTGGAAGCTCAATATGCATTTTAAAAACATCAAGTTCGTATAATTAACTATAAGCATATATTTTTGGCTCGACAGGCAAAATTAATAAAATTTGAATAATGTGTGATGATCACGATGCCATTATTGACAAAACTTTAAAAAGTACATTGATACAATATTTCTCATTTAACTTACATGTGATTTCTGATTTGCAGTACGAATTTATAATATGAAATACGAAATGGGGAAAATTATTTTTGCTGTAGAAAGAAATCGAACTGGTGTATGTTTTGCGATGGTATGCAAATAATGTGTTTAAATCTGTTTGGGATAACCTTCCAACACAACAGCTGGCATACGCAATTTCGCCATTTCATTTCCGACACAACACAACGCGCTGTTAAGCACTTTAATGAAGCAAAAGAGTGCCTTTAGATTTAACGACGACATTAGAGGTCTGTTAGCCTTAACGAAGGTTGGAGAAATGCCTCAATGTGCTAATGTAGCGTTAACTTGATTTAACGCTTCTTTAAAATTTAACGCGCGTTGAGCGAACCGGGCATCGGTCTTTTACTATAGCCATGGGCAGGGGCAGCGTGACAAAATTCACAGCAGCTTCTATTCTCCACTTGCTTGTGTCCATAGGAACACAGAGCAGATGGTAGGTTGGTTACTCTATCCCAGTGGTTCTCAACCTTTTCGAGACCTCGGCCTAGTATTTTTTTATTTTATAGGACGATGCCCAATCCCAACAAATTTATTCGTAAATACTTTTCATTTTTTTTATAGTTTATACTAACAATTGGAAAGTGTGGTATAATCATAAAGACTGACAAATATAAATTTAAATTAGTTACCAATCACTGGAGCAAAGCAATATTATAGCATATAAGTTCCTCAAGCCATCATCATTAAATTAATTTCTGTTCATTATTATTGACAAACCCCTTTCTGATAAAAAATATATAATATTATTCCGTATAAAATTGATTATTGTTTTATTAAATTGATTGATTTTAATTGTGTAATTAAAACTGCCGGCCCCCGTGGCGGAGTTCTTAGCACATCGCGCTACGACGACAGGGGCCCTGGGCTCGAATTCCGGCCTGGGCATGGATGTTTGTGATTGTCCATTCATCAATTTCATCATATCATTCCTCATCACCATCCTCGCAAATTAGACAAAAATGGCACAAAAAGCGAAGTAAAAGAAAGCAAATCAAATCTATAATTTTAATTAAAACTGTACTCACTATAGAAGTCAATTAAGCAGGAAGCCAGCAGAAGAATGACAGCTTATCGGCGAAACCCTGTCCTATCATATACACACAACAAATATGTACATGCGTAAAATATATAATTTAGTCAATAAACACTAGTTCAACACTAATACCAGGCTGTCCCAGAAGTCCTGCACCATCAGCACACTGAGCCCTAAGAGATGAAGTTTGCGAGGGTGGGTGGCGCCACCGGTGAAAGGCTGTTGGCAGGCATAGAGGACAGGTTCGTGGGATCAAGTGAAGGCACGCGCAGCATGTGTAGCGAGTGTTCCTTTGAAATTAAAGTGGGCACGATGAGTGAGGACCAAATTGCACTTCGTGCAGTGCTAGCTTTTTTTTATGGAAAAAATGTCTAACAGCAAAAGCGGCAGCGGAGGAAATTTGTCGTGTGGAGAACGAAGAAGTGGTGAATCGATGGACAGCTTCCCGTTGGTTTAAAAAATTCGCTTCGGGTGAAGTACGCCTCGCGGACAAGGCCCGCACGGGGTGACCTCCGATGGACATTAACGAGTCTCTGCAGGATGCTGTGCATGCTACACCACAATCCAGCACACGTGTTAGCCAGAGTGGTTGGGGCATCCAAATCGACAGTAAAACTTCGCTTGCATGACATGGATTACACCAATACACAGTCTCGACAAAGTCCACACGAGCTGACAGAGGTGCAGGCCCAGCGCAGAGTTGCAATTTGCCAGACATTGCTACAAAACCCGCATGATCTTCGTTTTAGGAGGAGAATTGTGACAGGAGACGAGAAGTATGTGTTTCTGAAAACCCCGATACACGTAAACAGTGGGTTACAGACACGTGTGCTAACAGACATTCTTATATTGTGTTTATAATAAACAAAGAAATATAAAGCTGGTGTAACCTTTCTTTACATCCAGCAAGCCCTAAGATATTTTGGAGTCTGTGTTCACCGACTGTTTAGAAAGTTAGCACCCATGGGCAAACTTTTGCTGCCCTCCTAATTAAAGTGACTAGAGTATTGAGCGCAGCCTGTATTGCTGCATTGTGTGTGGCTGAACATTGCAAACAAAGTTTAAGTAAGTTACGACAGTACAGAATTGTCTGAAAATGTAGTAGCACATCAGCAATAGCCTGATACAAGGTTGAAACGTTACTCGTTAAGTGTGTTTATTTCTTAATAAATCTGCCTTGGTCTGCAACTTAGTGTTTTTAATATGGAAACAAGGCTTAATTATATTACTTACTTACCTGCATGGGGAAGGGGTCAGGTTTCTCAGAGTAGCACACATTTCTTTATCACTGAAATTCTAGGCACTATTTTACAAGAAAATTGAAGTAAGTTACGACAGTACAGAATTGTCTGAAAATGTAGTTGAAAATACCTGGAAAACTTTGAAAAATCCGTGAATTTACTTTGGAAAATGTAAGTGGGAACCCTTGTATGTAAATACCACTTGCATATCCATTTGGTAGTTACGCAGAAAGAAGCAATCTATCCTAATCCAGTTAGTTAATTTATCTGTAATTTCTTTGATCACAGTCAATTTCTCCACCTGTCTTGTAGCTTCATCAGTATTTGCCTGGTATAATAATTGCAGTGAAAAAAGTGCACCAAGAAATGAACTGCAAGTGGATTGGAAGATGAACCTAGCAGACATGTGAAGAAATTGATTGAGATCAAAAACTGAGTGGAAAAATGAACTGTAAGTGGATTAGAGTTGGAAACCCTCTTATGCCTCTTTGGTTCAAGTTTGTGTGTGTTTTTCTTTTAATATGTTAATGTAATGCAAAATATCTGTTTTGAAAGTCCTGTATGATTCTAAAAACATATAACTTTAAAACTAATAGTTATATTAAAACAAAATATTCTGTATTGAGGATTAGGCACACACAGGAGATGTATTACGTAGAAAATTTCAGCATAAAATGCAGGCTCGACCAGGACTCGAACCCGTTGCGGTGGCACTGGTAGAGACGATTCCACGCAGGTAAAGCAGCGATAGCGAAAAATCTGGCAAGGCCAGGCCAGTTCGGTAGCTCAGTGGTAGAGCAATGGCACGGTATGCCAGAGACCCATGTTCGAGTCTTGGTCAAGCCTGCATTTTTTGCTGAAAATTTCTACGTAAAATATTGTTTGATATGCAGAGGAAACTTTAAAATCAATGTTTGATGTGGTTTTGTTCATCGTCAGATCTCCAGGTTGGCATCATTCATATGCAAACACTCTTGCAATATTCGTTTGAATCCAAGAATTGTGTTCTGACAGTACTCATCCAAAATGTTGTGAATCACTTCACATACCTTGAGCTTCAGGCCATCAAGATCTGTTGGTTTTTGGGCATATTCCTGGGTCTTGTCATGTTCCCTCAGACAATAATTACAAGGTGTAAGGTCTGGTGGCATTGTGGACTAACAGTTGCAACAGTTCTTGACTTTAAATGGAAACGCTCTAAAGTTTGTCATTCCTTCACATTGCATGAAGTTATAAACCCTGAACCAGTAATAATGTAATACAAGATAATATTAAATCACTGTATTTATGCACTCCTCAATTGTTTGTTATTTCTCTGGCGCAGTACTAATTCACAAGTTCAACGATGTTCTGTGATTGTCAGGACTTTAGCCAAGACCTTTGTTTTCATTTACCTGTCATATGTTACATTAACATAAATTAAGAATTTATTTGTCATAAATATGTTCTTGAACAGGATGCTGTAATCAAGGGGTCCAGGTTTGATACCTGATGGAGGTACATTGGACAGTGGTTCAATTTCCACTTTAAACTGTAGATCCAGTCTCGATTAGCCTATCTGTGCATTAAGTGGATTAGAATGTCAATGCAAATATACATTCAAACAAGATGTTCTTTGTTGTTTGCGCTCTTTACTGCAAACCTAAAATATATGTTAATTTTCTGTGATACACCCACAAATTTTATGTTACATTAAACGTTCAACTCTACACATTTCAGAATTCACTTAACTTGTTTCTGCATCTTCCACATTGCTATAAAGATGGTGAAATGACATATCGAAATGGGCAAGAATTAAAAAATAAAAGAAACATCTGTATCGATAATTTATACATGTAGGATTATCCCACTGGAAACTTAATGTTTTCAGTGTTCTGTAAATGTGGAAACATCAGTTTATTTTCTTGTTTAGGTGCTTAAAAATCATTATATGTAGGTCGTAGATAAAATAACATGAAATTTAGATATTAGTAAAACTGTATTTTATCTCACAGATATAGTATTACTTTTCCATATGCACCTGATGAACTGTTAAAGCAATTATGGATAAGTAAACCAGAATCGTAAGATACATGATATAGGGTCTTGTTCGAATGTGTTGCCATTAGATTGAACTTCATTTTTCTAAATGGAAAGTGGACATGTGAGATGTGAAAAGGGTCTAGAATATTACAAGATACATGATGATGTACTTAATTCAATTCAACTTTAAACATTGTGATATTTGATCTGATTTAATTTAGCCAGAGTATTTGCATGAATTATTATAGAGGACTGGAAATTGCAAATGAGACAGGTGAAGGAAGATCAATACAAGAGAGCAAAATTCCAAATTGAAGGAGTTTTGTGGAAAATATCTCGCTTGCTGCTCTCAACAAAATTCCTTCACCCCCCTTTCCCCTTAAGAAAATCCTCGAACCACCTTTTAGTGGACCTATATTTTCAGAAGTTCTTTACTTCTCCAACCTTCTATTGGATTTTCTCTTTTGATGCCCTTTTGTTCAGGTAACAAGTCTCAGCTCCCACCTGTAGATTTGTTGGTTGATTTGGTGTTTTAAGCCTCGGCTGGATGTTGAAAGAAATGTAAATTTCGAGGGTGGTCTTAGTTCCATTCTAGCAGCAGTACCGAGGAAACACGAGGGAGGCGCTGACGTTGCTTTTAAGAAATTCCCCTTTTTACTAGCAATGCACCCTCCCACATTATCTTACCATAGATTCCCCAGTTTCGGAAACCCAACCTCGATGCTTTTAAGACCTGTCAGGGGAAAGGGGTGGGAACCGGAATGGTGGTGGTCACTGGCCCTCACAGATGTGCATGAACCCTGAAGTATTGTTGTTTTCCTTTCCTCAGTTGAAAGGAAGCTTTCATCGTCCTTTGAGATTACCAGCCTATGCATTGTCATGCTGCATGTTTCTTCGTTTCTTGCACTTTTTTGTTTCCGTCGGTACATTCATTTCGTTACAGTAAAATGGCCAACTAACATAGATTATGTTGTAAATAAATTCTCTTCTTTGGAATTAGGATTCTGTTACTGTTCTCGTGCAAGAAGCTTCACACTTTGTGTTATCAGGGCCTCCCCGATGGCATAGTGGTGACGTCGTCGCCTTCTAATCAGATTCGATACCTGGTGGAGGCACACTCCACTTTAAACTATATGGCCAGTCCCGATTTGCCTTTCTGTGCATAAATTGGTCTTAAAACAAGTTTAAACAAACTTTTTGCTATCAGTTCACAATTATTTTTGGCTGTGCTCTAATAGTTGGAGATATTGATAAGTGTCTAAAATGAATAGATGCACGTAAAGAGTGAGGTGTTTGCAAAATTTCCGGTAACTATTCTTGAAGCATCGATATATTATAAATTGTACATGTATAGTCTCCCCACAATAACGAAATATTAGCAACCAGGTGGGAGGACTTCCCCTTCCCTTTCAAATACCATTCTGTACTTAACCGCCGAACTCGGGACCCCTATTACTCAAGATTAGTCAAAAGCAGGCACGTATCAAGAAATATATTTGAGGGGGGGGGGTCCGAACCAAGTCTCAGAAATAATAATATTATGAAATTAAAGTATTCATATTAGATTAATGACATTAATTAAATATGTAAATTAATTAATGTATTATTATTATTACTTGAATAGGTAAAAAGACTGTGTAAGAACAGTGATATAACAGCACATATTCATTATCTAGCTTAGCTGTAGTTAATATAGCAAAAAAATTGAAATGGGAAATGAATGTCAAATAGATCAAGAATCGAATATTTATTGAATAACAGAAAGCATGTTAGATCCAGCAGACAAAAAGTAAAGTTCTTGGTTAGTTCCAGTGTGCATGAATCTTCTTTGACACTGGCCTTCACAACCGTATGTTCCCAATATAATCGTTGCCTTCCAATAAGTTCAGCAGAAATAAATAACCTTCGAATATACAACATACACTAAAAACTTATATTTTTGTTATTTAATTTCAGTACTTCATACCTTCTGGCACTGGCATACGGAGAATTAGAAATTATAATTATATTTTATTATATACCCTATTTATATATAATATATGTTCTTTTGGGAGGCTGAACTTGTGAACTTGGATGGTGCATAAACAATGGCACACGAACATTTTTCATCTTCGTCCTCCATATTATATACATTATATTATACACACACACATAAAGTTGGGGCCTGGAAAATTCCATTTTAGAAGAGCACACATGGATTTGTTGTATTTGTTTTTACATAAATACTTTTTTTTTTTTTTTTAGAAATTATGGTTATTTTAAAAACAGATAATTCCGAAACATATAAAGCTCAAATAAATGACACCCATGCGTGTATTTAACCTTTAGGTGCCCAAGCGTCTCGATCGAGATACCCAAAAGTAACCCTCAATTGCCCAAGCATCTCGATCAAGACGCTGTGTCAAGGTCGTTTTGAGAGTTAGCCCCCTCCCCCCCACCACATATACGCCGAATTTGCAAAAATTTCATATAGTCTGAATCTCTGGTTCATTCCACGTACAACGGTATATCACTCATCTCTCTAGGGCAATTAGCTTCCGAACTACACTCATTTAATTGAAACTCTGCATTTTGCTCAAAATCGGCTTGGGCAACCGAGGCTTACTATTGAAAAAGGGCTTGGGCGTCAAAAAGTTAATGGGGGTTCAACGGGTCCAACCCCTTCCCCCTTTCAGTTTAGTAAATTTACCAGATTACCTGTAATATTCGCTTGTTCATAAAAATTTCTTCGGACTTATTTTATTTTCCTAAATTGGGGACTTATATAATGGGAAGGAAATTACGTAATTCCACACACCAGGTGGGACTGCAGACCAAATGTCTGCAATTTCCTGATAGTTCTGGAATTTCTACGAAAAGAAACTGCATTGGGACTGTCAAATCAGTTATGTTTTTTTTCCTCAAGTCTTCTTAAAGGAATTTGGTTTTTTAAATCGCAGTGCAAGAAAACCAGGGAAACATTGTAACATTCTCAAGTTGTTTGACACAAGGTGGACAGAAAAGTATCAATTCTAACATAAGTATCGTTATGCAAAATTTTATTCACTAGTTGTAGAAACTTTACAGAATTTAAAATTTGTAAAAACTTTACAGAATTTAAAATTTACTGGTTGAAGAGAAATATTTCAGCAAGCTCTTCAGCTTCTTCACTATGTGCAATCTGGTGGGAGTTTGAAATATCTCCACTTGTTCTAACCAAATAGAGATATTCAGAAAACTACAAAAAACCCAGAGATTTCTGTCTGAGAATTTTAATGAAATTTATTCCAAAGCAGGGAAAGTACAAAGAAACTATGATGAAGAAATGAAGAGACCTAGAACACCCAGCCATCAAATAGGAAGAATAATGCACCAGCTGAGAGCACAAAATAATATTTCAAAGTAAACCATTATCGTCCATTTTTTAAAATCATTTTGAGGTAGAATTGAACTCATGTTGCTCTGAAAACAGTCAATAGATTGCAAAATGCAACAACTCATTCCAGATATGTGAAATGGCTATCTCTCATTCATTGCAACAGTGTGTCAAAATGTTTGATGGCCTGATTGATAAATTGAATTTTGATAGCTTGATCATACCTAGGCCTGCTATACGTCCCACATTTTCTGGGATACGAGGGTCACTATTTATATTTTGAGCCTTCGCAACACTGATTGAGGTTAGGCGCGATTTGACATTTGCACGGAATCGTCTGGCATTATTGACCATAACGTACTTCAAATGTTTTGTCAATAGCTTCATTTGTGTTGTTTATGTTGCCTTGGAGATTGTGCGACAACAATAAAATGGAATTAACTCGTGAACATTTTCATGCGATGATTTTTTACGATTTTCGATGTGGATTATCAAGACAAGAGTGCATCGATCAACTTACTTCCACATTTGGTGATGAAGCCCCATCCTTTGCCAATGTGAAACGCTGGTATAACGAATTTAATCGTGGCCGCCATTCGCTCACCGACGAGATTCGCGAAGGTCGTCCAAAATCAGTCGTTGTTCAAGAAAACACTGATGCTGTGCAAAACCTAATACTGCAAGATCGTCATGTGACATACTGTGAGATTGAGGCAACCATAGGCATTAGTTCCACCAGCATATATAAAATATTACATGATCATTTAGCTGTGAGAAAGGAATGTTCTCGTTGGATCCCACACAATTTGACAAAAACTCAAAAAGATGCTCACGTCAATTGGTGCAAACAAATGCTCAATAAATACAATCGTAGTGCTTCAAAAGACGTATATAAGATTGTAACAGGTGACGAATCATGGATATATGCATATGAGCCGGAACGTAAACAGCAGTCGACTGTATGGGTGTTTCAAGATGAACCCAATCCAACGAAAGTTGTTCGCGCTCGAAGCACATCGAAACAAATGGTCGCCTGTTTTTTTTTTTTTTCGGGAAAACTGGTCATGTGGCAACTGTGCCTTTAGAGGAACGTAGAACGGTCAACTCTGAATGGTACACAACAATTTGTTTGCCAGAGGTCTTCGGTCAAATATGGAAAACAAACAAACGCCATCGGATCATTCTTCATCAAGACAATGCCAGCTGTCACACATCTCGTCTAACAACCGACTTTATGAACAGTCAAAAAATCGAATTGATGGGTCATCCACCGTACAGTCCTGATTTGGCACCCAATGACTTCTTGTTCCTGAATGTCAAGAATAAATTGCGTGGACAACGATTTTCGTCAGCGGAAGATGCCGTTGATGCGTTCAAAAACTATATTATGGAGGTGTCTCAAGAAGACTGGAAAAACTGCTTTGACAAATGGTTCGAACGAATACAAAAGTGTATTGACCATAAAGGAGAATACTTCGAAAAACAATAAAGCAGTTTTCAATGCCAAATTCCTGTTTTTTCATTGTTAGGCTCAAAATATAAATAGTGACCCTCGTAGTCCCGGAATGATATCATTTGTCCTGGTGTCCCAAATAGTTTCTTTGGGATGCACAAATGTTCTTGAATTGGGTGGTTTGTTCGTTTGATTTGCTTTATTTTACTTCGCTTTTTGTGGCACTTTTGGCTAATTTGCGAAGATAGGGATGAGTGATGATGTGATGTATGGACACTCAAAAACATCCATGCCCAGTCCAGGATTAGAACCTGGGACCCCTGGCATCGTACCGCGATGTGCTAAACACTCTGCCACGGGGGCAGGCTCGAATCGGGTGGGAAAGAAGAAATGATTATTACTATACTTTCCTGAACGTTAGCTATGTATATTTAAATGCTAATTTTACTAAACAATCTAACTGTAGATTGAACTGCTCCCTCTCGATAATAAAGTAAAAAAAAAAGTAAAGTGCTCCCCTGTGCATAGCACCATGCCATGAAGGCGTATAGGGGGTGTGGGGGTAATGCCCCACACTTTCTTGATCCAGTCGTGAGTGGGGGTGATGTGATCAGCATCACGCCCCTGACTGCCTTTACCCCCCAGGGTTTCCCCCAGGTACCCATGTCATTCGACGCTGGGTGGGTGCCGGGGCCGCTTCCATCGCTAGAAAAGTTCCCAGATTTGAATCAGCCAGGGATCGAACCCGGGACCTTTAGCATGGTAGTCAGATGCGTTACCGACTGAGCCACCGCGGCCCTCTCGATAATACAAGAGTTACCGAGTTACGAAGATGCTTCAAAGATTGAGGAAGTGTACCAAATGCGGGCCCCCTGCATTCCTGCTCTGGATGGTGATGTAGCTTGGCGGAAATACTTGGAGTTGGTAGTTTACATTATTGTTGCTTGCAGTGGTTGCATTGCGCCCATGTTGATTACACTGTAAAAAATGTTGGTGTTAAAACTACACAGTGTGTGGTCCCGAAGGTCTACACCACATTTTGGTCAACATTTAACCTCAGTGGTGTCAAAAAGGTGTTGATTGCAACCATTTGTCTGTGTTATTTCAACACCAATGAGGGTACATTGACCAAAATGTGGTGTAGAACTCCAGGACCACACTCTGTGTCGTTTTAACACCAACATATTTTACAGTGTACTGCGTTTATTGTTCTCCAATCAGCTCGTGAGTGATTTTAGGGAAGTTGAAAGTTTTATTACTCCCACGATAAATTGCTGTACTTCGGTCATTTGAGAGGCAAATGCATCAACTCTTCTATATACTTAATCCTAAGTATAGTAGCTATATTTGTATGTAATTGGTAAGTAATGGATAGGAACATAAGAAATAATTATCATTAAAAAAACTAGTGGTCTTAAAGTGGGCCCCCACGTCATCCTAAAGTTCCCTTCTGTTGGGCAACAAGCACTGAATGCATTTTCGCTCACATTCTAATCATGGAATTCTGGTACAGATTTCAAGAGTATATGACGAGAACTGGGGCGAAACTAAGAATGTGGAATGAAGATAAGATGGCCATATAGATTCTACATGAAGAAAAATGATGATCTCGAAGAAAGCTTGAAACATTTCAGAAAAAGTTTTATTTTATTCCACAGCCTTTTATGTATCGTATTTAAGATTATATCACTATAATTTATGCTGTTTCTGATTTTAATTGTACTAAATATAAGAGGGTCCAGTTTAGGAATGTTTTCTTCCAATCTTCGAAATTGCATCTCTTCGAAAAATAGAATTTTCACAATGCAGCCATTTTTTTCTCTCTGCGGGAGGAGAAATACTGAATAAGTACATAATGTACTATTTCAGGCTCTAATATCTTTTATTTTGGCTTCATGGTTTCCTTGATATGCGTCAAAAATTAAATGGGGGCCCACATTTGGTCCACTTCCTCTATTTGACTTCACAATAGTGCAAATCTCTTCCATTGCATAGTAAGCTCTTTACTGTAAACAGTCAGTGCTTGGATGCCCGCATTTTTTTTTTAAAGAAGTGTAAAGAATGTGATAATGGATATGTACGTACAAACATACAACTGTAACGGGTCCTCCAGCACCCCCCGCCCCCCTGCTCCATAACAAGCTTCCATCCGTCAGTGGTGTTCTGGATTTTCACTTGAAATGTTGAACCCCCTCCCCCCTTTATGTGATTATGTGAACTATATATATGCCATAATGACACCCCTGGGGGCAGGGAAAGGCTAAGGGGGAGGCTGGAGCGTGGTGCAATTCCTAATAACATTTCCTCCTTAATGGATAATTCAAAAATGAAAACCAAAGGATAGAGAATGAAAGTGAAAATGAAAGTGAAAATAAAGATTGATTGATTGATTTGTGGTTTTAAGTCCACTTTATGCATAGAAAGGCTAATCGGGACTGGACCTACAGTTTAAAGTGGGATCCGAACCACTGTGCCATGTGCCTCCAGTGAAAATAGAGAGGTAAGACATGTTCATTTAACGCCGACACGTCAGTCACAATTATCGATTTTTACACAAAATATTACATTATTTTTTGTATTAAGTCCAATTTTATGCACAGATAGGCTAATTGGGATTGGAGCTACAGTTTAAAGTGGGACCCAAATCCGGTTGCTTGGTTGATTTAGTGTTTTAAGTCTGATATATGTACAGTAAGGCTAATCGGGACTGGACCTACAGTTTAAAGTGGAATCCGAACCACTATGTGTCTTCACAGGGTATCGATCCCGGGATCCCTTGATTACAAGTTGATGACGTTACCATTATGCAATCGGTGAGATCATTAATTTCAGATGAAATTCACGGTTTGGAAATAAATTTATTAAAATTTTCTTACTCCACTTCAAATTCATACAGAACATCGTCGTAATATTAACTTTTGCACTTTATACATTTCATAATAATAAAAATAATAATAGTACATATGATGATAATAACAATATAATGAACATTAATTGTAATTCTTCTTGTATTATTTACTTTTAGCCTCAATAAATTAAAATACATCAGTTAGTTCTTGGGTCACACTGCGGTGCAAAAGATTTGGTAGTTATAATTGTATTAGGTAAAAAAAGTGAAAATAGGAATCTCTGAACCCCCCTCTCCCATCCTACATTTTATTCAATTCCCATTATAATGATGCATAACCTAGATATGTATAAAAAAATCGGAGAGCATCACAGAATAAGTCAACGAAGTAACTGGCTTTCTTGTTTCGGATCAGACTTGTAAACCGACATAATTTGTGTAAACTATAATAATTGATGGCGATTCACTTCCTCGACTTGCAAGACTGTCTGTCTTGTATTTTGAAAGTAGCCATCGAAGAAATGAATGCACTTCCCTTAATTTCCAAGGTCTTTGCATGAACAAAACATAAACCAGATGTTAAAGCAAGATAAGTTTTCAAATTGCCATGCGAAACCCTCCCCACCCCTCTGCTCGGGAGAATACACTGTCAGAGGGTTGCTTGCCCAGAAGCGACAGCAGTGCCATAGGCAGAAAATCCTCGAATTTTCAACAGACCGAAATCTAATTCTTGTCATATTTTTGTCATAAAATTATGTGATTTCTCTTGAAAATATTGGGTAAACACTTGTAGTTATCAATATAAATTCACGACATTAAGATCCACAACATTGAACCTAAATGGTATAATATTTTAAAACTCTTCAAACGCCCCATTTAAAGCTGCTTTCATACCCCCTAAATGCAATTTTTACTATTTTTTATAAGCCAAACAAGAACTCCAAATTACATGTTGATAAATTACATCACATCATGCATCCTTATAGAAAAGTCCTGCAGAGTATCACAGAAATTGGAAGCATATGTTGGAAGATTTTTTCAATAGAAAGAGGAGTTGTTTTCAGCTGTTGAGAGAAAGGTCCAGCTGAGGCTTAAGTCCACTTTGTGTGCAGTAGGGTTAATCGGAAACCTACAGTTTAAATTGGGATCTGAACCACTGTGCTATGAGCCTCAGCCGAGTATCAAACCCAGGTCCCCTTGCTTACAAGGGACGATGCTACCACTGTGCCACTGGGGGACACTTCTTGTCGCTTTGTATTATTGATACAAAAAATATAAATTCTGTTGAGTATATTATTGTATTATTATATCATTTGAAGGGTCAGGGGAAAACCCAAGGTAAGTTAATTTTCTTTTTGTAGTGGTGTCCTCCCATATTTATGCTGTACTGGACTTTACAACATTTCATTTTATACACTTGACATTTCCATTCATCAAAACATATATTTATTGTACATTTTCATTTGTATATTCAGTAATGTCTTGCATTTGAGGACTCCAACGTAGTGTTCTCCCCACTTCCCCCCTCGACTCTGCTATAAATATATTTCAGCACCTTCACTGTGTATCAATCTCTTTATCTACCTTCCATGCAGGCCCGTACCCAGGATTTTTTTCGAGTGGGGGCAAACCCAAAAATTTGGAACAAAGGTTTTTTATTTATTTAGTTTATTTTACTTAGCTTTTATGCAGAGTAGGAGATCTTTGAAGACTTGAAGGGGGGGGGGGGGAATCTCAATTTATACATACATACACACTACAGCTACATCTATCTATATCTATCTATCTCTCTCACACATATATGTATAATAGTTTTTCTTGTATGTACGCATTGCTTGCATTATAGAATTATTTTCCTGTAGTTTACAGTTATTACAAGCATAAGAAAACAGTTTTTTCTTTGTGACGTTTCAGGAGAACACACGCTCCTTTCATCAGACATTTATTTTCATTTTGACTAAAGATACAGTTATAACAATGGTTAGTAATTTTTAAACAAAAAGAATCAGTTATATAATGGATGTTGTCAATGTTACATTGTTGTAATATAGCAACTTAACTGTGAAAAAAGCAGTCTCTTTTATTTTTATTTCAGATTTTTTTAAAATTATGAATCCCAAATATCATCAGGTAATTCAAATTCATCATTGTTTTCACAAAGTCTCTTGATGTTTTCTGTTACATTAAATTTTAAAGATGGTGGCTTACTCCATTTGTGAAAGAGAGAACTCCATACTGGATCTATGTTACCATTTTCTTTTATTTAATTTATTCCAGTGTTCTTCTGCGATGAACGAAGCTTCCCAGACATTCAATTCTGTGTTTCCCGTTAATCTTTTTAAAACCCTTGTCTTTTTAATCAAATGCTTCTCTTCGATGATATGAGTTGAGAAACCTGTTCTTGGGTATAGATTTAAATTGTTTGGAATAATGAGTATCGTATTGCAAGTTTTGATGTTGAAAATTTATATCCTTGTGTCCCAATAGAAGGTGCCACAGATGCATTACACAGATGGCTTATTGAGATGAAGGTTAACCCAGTAGAATCATGGGAAATGGTTCGATGGTTTACTGTATGTGCAAATTACAATTACTTTATATTTGATGGCAAAATCTATCAGCAAAGTAATGGTCTATCAATGGGAAACCCAGTATCTGGAATCATCTCCAGCATTTTCCTTCATTACATAGAATCTCCAATTGTTAATGCGTTAGGTGTGGATATCAAACTCTACATCAGATATGTAGATGATGTGCTAATTATTGCTAAAAATGAGAACACCATCATGGACGTATTTAAATTGTTAAATGAATCACATCGTCGCATAAAATTCACTTGCGAACCCATGAATAACAATGTAATTTCTTTCCTTGATCTGCAAATTAAGACAACTGACTCAACAATTCAAACATCAGTCCATAGGAAAAAATTAGCAGGGGAAAAATACATCCATGCCAATTCAGAACATTCGCGTATAACAATGGATAACATATTTTTAATTTTTTTCCTGAGAGCACAAAGACTATGTTCTAATAATGAGGATATCAAAAGTGAATAAGAAAGGCTTTTCAATATAGCAAAAGAAAATGGCTTTCACACTAACAGAATAAACCAAATCAAAAAAACAAGTCACAAAAAAACTAAAGGAAAAGAGAAATACAGACAAAGATGAAAAATCTGTTGAAAAGAAATTTGTGTGCATTCCATTCCACAAGGGATTCTCACATAAAATTGCAAAAATTTTTAGAAGTTTTAATTTCAAAATTGTTTTTAAATCACCAAGAAGTTTGGAATGTACATTTAATGAATTCAAAATGAGAAACTCTCTACCAGATGTGGAAACCTCAGGAATATATAATATAAGTTGTTCATGTTCAAAGGATTATGTGGGACAAACAGCAAGGAAAATGGCAATAAGATGGCACGAACATGATTTGGACATTATAAATCTAAACCCAAGAACAGGTTTGTCAACTCATATCATCGAAGAGAAGCATTTGATTAAAAAGACAAGGGTTTTAAAAAGATTAACGGGAAACACAGAATTGAATGTCTGGGAAGCTTCGTTCATTGCAGAAGAACACTGGAATAAATTAAATAATGAAAATGGTAACATAGATCCAGTATGGAGTTTTCTCTTTCACAAATGGAGTAAGCCACCATCTTTAAAATTTAATGTAACAGAAAACATCAAGAGACTTTGTGAAAACAATGATGAATTTGAATTACCTGATGATATTTGGGATTCATAATTTTAAAAAAATCTGAAATAAAAATAAAAGAGACTGCTTTTTTCACAGTTAAGTTGCTATATTACAACAATGTAACATTGACAACATCCATTATATAACTGATTCTTTTTGTTTAAAAATTACTAACCATTGTTATAACTGTATCTTTAGTCAAAATGAAAATAAATGTCTGATGAAAGGAGCGTGTGTTCTCCTGAAACGTCACAAAGAAAAAACTGTTTTCTTATGCTTGTAATAACCATATATGTATAATGTTACGTATAAAAATCAATTATTAACTACATAAGTTACTAAATATAGCTATAAAAAAAGAATTGAATTGTTACTTTTATATATTGCAAATATTTATAAAGTAACAAACTAACCTTTACAAACTGGCACTTGCCCAAGGCCCCCGCTTAAAAATATCCAAAAATAGTTAATTTGCAATATTGTTTTAAGTAGAACGAAAGCATGAAGTGAAAATATCATTTCAAATGAAAAAATGTAAACTCACTACAGAGTCAAAATTCAGTGTAAAGTAAAGAAAAGAGAATTATGATTTTAATTTTTTTTTACTTCAATTTTCTTCCACTTTTGGCTAATCACGATGATGAGGATAATTGATTTGCTGATATACCTAGGTATTAGTATGATGGAACTGATGAAGGGACACTCACAAAGAACACCGGGAGAATTGTGATAAGAACATCATTGCATATGATTAAAAATTGCCACTTTCTTAGATATTATATATATATATACACACTCAGTTTTGTAATTAAATATAATGAACTTCTTACCAGTGGCATATCGAAAATGAAACACTAGTTTAGAAACTTTTATTAGCCTCCTAAAATTCTTGTTTTTAACCTTCAACATGTTCCAACGAAATACATAAATTATTTGTTTATTAATAGTAATAATGTGGATGTTGTGATGATGTAGGACACATGTACTTCAGACTAAGGAACAAAAATCTGATGTTTTCAGATTTCTGAAAAATTTTGATTATCGGCCCTGCATGTATTGTATGCCCTAGGCCTCGCACCCACCTAGGGCGGGACCTGCTCTGAACTGCCATTATATTTCTACGTTTAGAAAATTATATATTTATAAAGTAAATTGATTGATTGATTGATTGATTTAGTTTATTTTACTTCGCGTTTTGTGCCTCTTGGCTAATTTGCGAATATGGGGATGAGTGATGAAATGGATGAAAATGGACATTCACAAACAACCATACCCGACTGGGATTCGAACCCGGGACCCTTGGCGTCGCAGCGCGATGTGCTAACCACTCGGCCACAGGGTCGGGCTATAAAGTAAATTATATGTATTAGCAGTGATTCTTACAATGAAGAACATGCTTGAATGTATGTGAATAAAAAAAACCGAGACATTTTTGTATGACAACTGCAGTTTGAAAAATATCGGGACAAGATTAAAAAGAATAGATTTTCCTGCCTAAATTATGTTGTTGTCTGGTAGCCAATGATTAGAAAACTAAAATGGCCTCATGTTGCAGACTGTATAATTCTCGAACTCACTTCTCCACAAAGAACCCATTCATTTATGCAAGGGCAAAATCAAAAATCTTACAAACTCTTAAAAGTTGTCATTGTTTTTCGTAGTTTTTATAGATTCACATTACAATATTTCATGGTTTGAGGTAAGGGGGTGGCTTGGGTAGGGGCCTGCTTCCATAAACATGTTAATGTACCTACATTTATATCTTGGATTGAAATTACAAAAAAAATAACAGTTCCTTAAAGCTCAACACAGATGAAAATTCACACAATCACTTAGTGTGATTTTACTCGACTGTAGTATAGAAGTCCTAATATTCTAACTTTACCTACACAGGGTGAATATTGTGGAAATTTCCATACAAACCTGAAGGAATACTTTTCACATTTCAGTGAATATATTTAGCATCAGATAATTTCCAATGTAATGCAGCAGTTATAATTTTTCAAATTTCTAAATATAGCATCTGCACTACATTTCAAAAACTAACTAATAACTATCTAGCCTTCTGAAACCTGAAGTTTTGTGGCTGCAGCAATGTAAGCTTTCTGTCTGTCCCAACCCTCGGCAAGATCAATCCAATCTTGTCTATCCATACCAATTTCCTTTAGGTCCATCTCAACATTTTCCTTCCATCTTAGACTTGACCTTCCTACAGGTCTCTTACCATCAGGTTTCCCAACAGGAATTCTGTAAACTTTTCTTTCCTTTCCCATTCATGCTGGCATGCCCACCTAAGTTTTTCGATTTAATCAGTCTAGTAATAACATATGGAGATGAATACATATTATGTAGATGAAAATTATGTAACCTTCACTCACCTGTCTCATCCCTTTTAGGTCCACATATTTTTCTAATGATTTTCTTTTCAAATAGACTTAATTTATGTTGTTCTTTCAATTTAAGGGACCAAGTTTCACATCCTATAATACAGGCAAAGTTACTGTTTTGTATATTTTAACTTTGTTTCTTAGATATTACCCAAGAAGATAAAAGTTTATGAAGAGAAAAGTAACACATATTTACTGAATTAAGTCTGCTTTTATATTTCCCCTTTCATATAATTTTAATTTGTTATTAATACCCCAAAGTACTTGAATTTGAAAACTGATTCAAGCTAGTTGTTATCAATAATTAAGTTTTGATTATCAACTTACACTTAGTTTTTGCCTGTAAGCATATGTTTAATTTTATCTTTGCAAACTTCCAAACGTATTTCTTTAGATGTTCAAAAAATATTTTAGTATTATTCATAATTGTATTCATGCCATTCCCTAGTAAGTGTACATCATCTGCATATGCTAACAACTGAATCAGATCATATAATTTTCGTTCCTCACTATTTTGTCTCGCCTTGCTAACCACATTCTAAGGCAAAATTAAATAGCAATTGTAAATTCATCAGACATTAATAATACCCACAGGAATTTTACTTTCTTTTATTATTGCATATTCTTATTATAATAGGGTCATTCCATATCAGTTTTCCCAATCAAGAACCAAAATGTCACCCACCGACATGGACTCCAAAGAAATTTTGAGTACTAGTAGCTTTGACCTTGGAAAGAAACCATATCAATTTTTTTTTCTGAGGGTCTTATATTCTGTACTTTTACAGTTAGAGGATAGTGGCCATCCTGGTAGCATGGCCTGGATGGTTTTGAACTGCATCCACATCATGTTTTGTGACATTGGATTTGTTTGTATCAGCTCGTCCATCTTTTAAAGATGTGGTTACAAGCTATTGGCCCACTGTGTATACAAATGTCTGTAAATCTTCTGAATATATATATATTTTAGCACAAAAATTCTTGCACTTATTTTCCTGTATGAGTCGTAAATATAATTATTGTTACTCTGTTGAAAGTTATAATAAATTAAGAAAAGTTTTGGTAATATGCAATATCAGTGTTTTAAATTCAAGTGTGTTCCATAAATTAGCATACATTTCGTACACAAGCCATCAAAACCCCACAACTTTTGTTCATAAGATATTAGAACATACTTGGAGAATTAGTGAAACACAAAAGCCGACAAGTTCAAAGGACTGCCTTTGACCAAAATATTAATTAATGCAATTTGATGTTATTTATAGTAAGAAACATGTTGTGTTTATGCTAAATCATTTTTGTAACAATGGAATAAAAACAAAGTCTTTGGGCATTTTTCATTTGAATCTGCACTTTTTGATTGGCTTACAAAAAAAAAAAAATATCAGGGAGCTATGAAGGTTGCATGCTGAAATATCATTATTTGATTAGAGAACTACATTCCTCCAAAGAAGAACCAGAATCAACATTAACACATCCTACAAATTTCACCTCCTGTAACTGTAAAAGTATAAGGCCCCAGAGAAGAAAAAAGTGATACGGTTTCTTACCTAGGTCAAACCTACGAGTGTAAAAACATATCCTTGAAATCTGTGTTTGTGGTTCATGTGTCTAAATTTAAATGAAATGACCCATTAACAGGCTACTTACGTATTCGAAACTAATACATTATTTATCTGTTTTAACAGAATCATATGCATTTTAAGAACAAATAAGAATAAATTCCTGATGGACATTTTGATATATTCCCATATTTCTAAATGTCTGTAACATATAAAGTCACATAGACAATCACCTACAATTTCAGTAGCCTATGGGGTAAGTTTTGTTAAAATAATGTTAGATAATATTTTATATTATGTTGAGAGGAGAAATATTCCCCTTTGATTATTGCACTTTATTTAATCACCTTTTTTAAACAGCAGAATAATGATTGATTCTTGCCACTGTTGAGGAATTTCTTCTTTATGCCACATTAAAGAAATTAGTATATGAATTTGACATATTAGCAATTCCTCACCATATTTAATTAAGTCAATGTTAGTCTTGCAATAGCATATTTAATTTCAATCAAGTTAGGTTCTGGAATTAACGGTTCTACTGTGTGTACACTATTCAAGCAGCTCTGGCACCCACCCAGTGTCTTATCAAGTGGGTACGTGGAGGAAACTCCGGGGGGTAAAGGCAGCCAGGGGCCTAGTGCTGATCACATCACCTCCACCTTCAGCCGTGGTCAAGAAAGTGTGAGGCACCAACTTCACACCCCTATATGCCTTAATGGTGTGGTGCAAAAGCACAGGGGAGCA
The DNA here is from genome assembly GCF_977018435.1 of Lepisma saccharinum. Lineage (NCBI taxonomy): Eukaryota > Metazoa > Arthropoda > Insecta > Zygentoma > Lepismatidae > Lepisma > Lepisma saccharinum. Next base: position 4,536,062 of record NC_139247.1, on the reverse strand, counting down.
CTTTACTTTTACTAATTTTTACTGTGTGTACTTCTGATATGTCTCCTACATGAACAATTAGTAGGTCATTAAAGTAGTTCTTCCATCTATTTAAAATATCGCTTGGATCAGCCAAAAATTCATCGTTTTTATCTTTTATCAAGTTTGCTTTAGGTTACCATCAATTTCTAAATCATTTAACCCATTATATAAATCTCTGATATTTTTATTGGTGCTGTTTGTTTCAATGTTGTTAATTTTGCCTTTCAAGTAAACTCTTTTTTTTTTTTCTAAGCTTGCAGTTAACTTTTCACTTTACTCTATTATAATTACTGAAATTTATATCATAAAGACTTATTTAACCACTAGCTTAGCCCGATTTCTCGATTTCATTACGTTTTAAGGTTTATTATGAAACGACGGCTTACTTTTTCTTGGTTTATAGTATCCTATACTTCCTTTAGCTGCTGATTCTATTGCATTGCATATGTTCTACTACAGCTCAATAAGTATATTTAAATATTTAATTACAAGTACATAGCTTTGCAAATTGATTACTTCTTTGTCAAACAGCTTTTCATAATTATATTAAAAGCACATGCATGATTAGAAATTTTCTGTTGCAGCTTATGCTGCCAAGAACAATTACTTATTTTTTCTTTCTTATTCCAGAGGGTTAGCGGAACCAATGCACATTGAAAAATCAACATCCACAATAAATTACCTTCATGGTGGTACCAGCAGTAAGGCTCACACTCGCAGAATTTGTGATGAAGCATTGTCTGGTGAAAGTGCTTGGAAGAGACATGTGTGCATTCAAACAGATCAAAGAACATTTTCATGTGACATTTGCAAAAAGATATTCCTGAATAATTGTTTACTGCAAAATCATTTATTAACCCATTCGAATGCTACAGCATATGTCATCTCATTGCATGAAAAATCTCAACAAAAGGATAGAGATGATGACAACTTAAAGAGATGCCTTGGTGTGAAGAAGTACAACTGTGATAAGTGCCAAAAATCATACGCTACAAAGACCTATCTGAAGTGTCATTCCCCTTGTGCAGAAAAGAAGTATGAGTGTTCAGTGTGTGGTAAAAAATTTAGACTTAAAACAAATCTAACAGATCATTCCAGTGTTCATATCATGGACAAACAATATGAATGTGAAATATGTAAAAAGCCATTCAAGCTGAAATCAAACCTTATAAGGCACAGGCGATGCCATGCAGCCGTAAAAAAAGCATTTAAGTGTGACATGTGTAAAAAGACTTTCAAGTTTAAAGACAATCTGAATGAGCACATACAGTGTCATAGTGATGAAAAACCATTCCAGTGTGATATATGTAAAAAGACGTTTAAGCTTAAAAAGCATCTGAACCTCCACATACGGTGCCATAGTGATGAAAGACCATACCAGTGTGACATATGTAAAATATATTTCAAGGTCAAAATATCTCTTAACAACCACATGATTTCTCATTCAGGTGAGAAACCATTCCATTGCGAAATTTGTAAAAAAGCTTTCATGCTTAAATCACACCTTACCACCCACAAAATGTGTTGTACACATGAAAAACCAGTACAGCATGAGTGTGACATATGTAAAAAGTCTTTCAGACATAAAAACTCCATTAGGATACACTTGCAGCGTCATGCAAGTGAGAAACAGTTTAATTGTGACGTGTAAAATGTCTTTCAGATCTAAATCAGATGTTAGAAGGTGTCATACAGATGTGAAAGCATTCCAGTGTGACATATGTAAGAAGTGTTTCAGGAGGAAGGCACACATTGCTATACATATACAGTGTCATTTAGGTGGGGAGAAACCGTTCCAGTGTGACATGTGTAGGAAATCTTTCAGACATCAGACAACATTTTCAATCCACAAAAGGCTTCATACAGGTGAGAAACCGTTTCAGTGTGAGACGTAAAAAATCATTCCGGCATAGATCACAAATTAAGCAGCACATACAGTGTCATACAGGTGTCAAACCAACTCTTGTGGGTCAAATGGTGTAGTGGTAATGTCCTCACTTTGTAAAAAAGGGGCTGTGGCTTGCTACCTGATTCAAATTCCACTTTAAACTGCATGTCCAGTCCCTATTAGTTCTTGTGCGTAAAGTGGACCATACTCTTGCAAATTTTGTAACAAGAATTTTGTGCCATTGAACACAGCAAGAACTCATTGAAATGATGTTAATTGTAAAAAAACATAATGGAAAAGTTGCATATGTCCAAATTGTAAGTTTTTTCATTATAAATTTCGAATACATAGGTATGTGAAATGTGTAAATATTGGCATTCACAACATAATTTTCTGCTTTCGTTTCAATGACGTAGATCCATTTATTTTTCTGTGTATACCCATTTATTTGATAAATGATATTTGGTAATTACATGTTTTATTACTAATAGATGATGCATCTTGACAGGAGGTATGTTGAATTGTTAGTGAAAATTAGAAAATACTGATAAAAGAAGAGCATATTATGGAGACTGGATGTTCTCATCGATTTGGAATGTAGACCTTTCAAATTCTATTACTTGCCTCAAGGGGTGGACCAGGGTGCTTAGTCCTGACTCTCAATACGTGAGCACGGAAACGACCATTTCGTTATCACCCCAACTCGTGATCGGAGAGAAAATCGTAGTCCTGACTGGTCGTTAACAAGTGCCGACTTCGATGGCTTACAAGTTCTCGCTAACGACTGAGAATTTAGTCTGTGATGCACTCAAAACAAGTTTGTCGTAGAGGCTACACCCAAAGAACCAATCAGATAGCGAGAATTAAAATCGAGAGTCGCGAAGAATCGATCGATCTTCCTAAAAATCGATTGTGGTTTGTTTACTGTCTTATGAAGTTGTCCAAATGTCGAAATTGATCTTAAATGTAAAACTCCATGGAAAAATAAATAGTGAGTTTATTACACATACTCATGTATGTGAGTGGCACTCCATGGGGATTTTTCGAAAGAAAAAATAAAACAAACCTATGCACTTATCAAATTAGCTAATAACGTTAAGACTTAAAAAAGAAAGAAAAAAGTTGTACAATGTTATGAATGTCCAGCCCAATATTTTTTTAAGATGTAATGGTAGTTTTCTTAACTGCATAGAAGGCAGGGAGAGGGAGGGTTGTTTCTTTCAAATTTATTATGAAAAGAGGTGTTTCAAATATGTGGTAACTTCTCGGTCCAAGTTCCGATTGTTTAATTCAAAATTAATGGTGCTATGGTATTTTTACACGGCTCGATTTTTTATCTGTATTAACACATGCTTTATAGTTTTAGTGATTTCTTGCTGCATCTCGTGTAAAGAACGATTTTTCCCTTCCACACATACCTACATGATTGTTTGGGAGTAGATATATATTGCAACATATTGAAGGTTAGGTTTTTCTTGGTAAATAATATTTTACGAAATTTTAAGGGCAAAAATACACACATATTCCTAAAATGAATGTTATGCTTGTCTTTGATACAAATAGCTGATTGGTTGTTAGGTTAAGCAGGTTAGATTTAAGACTCTTAGAATTAATAAAACATTCCTAAATACTTTTGTTGTAAGGTTGGGCCAGTCAGGTTTAGGGTTCTTAGCATTATAACAATATCTCTAAGTGAACAAAACATCCAGTCTCAGGCACAAAACTCCCTTCGAACCTTGATGAAAATCTGCTAAAACTCCATGTCTTACATAACCAGAAACCAAGAATGATTATTTGCTGCAAATCACAGCTACTCGTGTAAGCTCCTTTAAAAATCGAAGTATCTCGAGTAAATAATAGTTTGTGTAGAATTTAACAGTGCTAATTCATTTCTCCAAGCTTCAAACTTACCTTCACATATTGTTTCCAGTATTCCAAACTACTTTCTAATACATCTATAAAATTTGCAAAAATTAAAAAGAAAGAGAAAAGAAAAGAATATCATTCAACATTCGGAACCGTTGCCAACTTCTCTATTAATGGCAGAATATTGATTTTTGGTGGGTAATTCTGGGAGTTTGTGAATGAGGGCTGATTTTCTATGAGCGTTGTAAGAATATGTATGCATTTTACCCTAAATTTTCCAAATTTTATTTACAAAAAAAAATATATTGAAAAATCGAACGAACACATCAAACATTGGGAAATACAGGAGTTAGCCATTGTTGACGTAACATTAAAGTGCAAAAGCAACCTTTTGATGTAATTCTTTTATGGCACATTCCTGGTAAATCCAGGTTCCTCCCCTCACTAATTCATAATTTATTGAATGGAGATGGAAGTATACAGAATTTCTTTGCCAATACAAGTGTGATTTTGCTAAGTGAAATGTACAGAAAACATACCTCAAAAATGACAAAAAATATGCTGTCATACAATGAATTCGCTAAAAAATATGCCTTACGTTTTTTTATGCATTTACATAACAAATGACAGCATCATCATAGCGTTCACAGAAGATAGGAAATTTAATTTGTTGTGGAGAAATAAGCTAGGATAAAAACATGACAAAAATCTGAGGCCTGTAAGGGGAAAAAAATCTGAAAATATACTTACTGATTTCATAAAGGTGCTTTGTCAAAAATTTAAATTGTTACTTCTGGAAGTTTATGACAGCCACACAATCTTCATTGTGTACCTCAACCTATCTACTTACCGTTCAAGTTAACAGTTCTGGAGGTGTGAATATCCTTAGCTAGTTATATGCAATAGCTTATGGCAAGTTGTGAATATGCTTAACTAGATGGCACCTCCATTGCAGGAAGAACAGAGTAATTGCATGAAAAATTGTATGCTGTAACTTATTAATGCCTAACAACACCAAGAAGTTACAGAACTGGCATTATAAATTTACACAGAGATCCAAGTTGTGGAAATTATGGGAGTGCAATGCAGAGGTTGTTTTTTTTTTTTTTGTTTTTTTTGAAACTCTGTGAGCATTGGCACATAATACCAAAGACATGTTTTTCCATTTCATAAATTTTCAGTCAATTATAATGTCTCTAACATGTAAATTTTGCATTCCTAGATGCTATTTAATGATTGGTACAACAACTTTAATTCCTCAAAACTATTTATTCAGTGAAGTGTAATTTTCAGTCGTTACAGTGCCGAGACAGTGATGTGAAAAGATTTATGAATTATAATGACAATCTTAGTTTAGGGTTTCCCTTACTCTTTGAGTGGAGTGGAGTTTTAAGTCCACTTTTGTGCTCAGATAGGCTAATTGGGACTGGACCTACAGTTTAAAGTAGGATCCGAACCACGATGCCTCACTGGTTCTCAAACTTGGAACCCCTTGATTGCAAAGCAAATATGTTACAACTGTGCCATCGGGGAAGCACCCCTACCATTTGAAGTAGATGATGTAACAAAAATTATTGTGGATGCCGTATGCAAATGAAAATATAGCATCGAAAGGCAAAAATAATAATAATAAAAAAAAAGTCTCTCAAGAGACTGAAAATGAAATCCGGAGTCCCCTTGACGTTGATGTATTTAAGATTTGACTAATCTATTAATGGGGAGACTGTTCAAAGAAGTCCTCCCATTAATGACTATTGCAATATTGTTGTATGAGAACCAGATGGACCTAACTTAAATTTATGTAATTTTCACGAGTGATTATGTCTGAATATAAAAAAGTCAATAATTTGAAGATACTTAAATCCTCTTTACCACTAATGACAAAAGCTGGACATGGGTGAATCTGACTCCAAACACGGCTTTTTTAGAGTTACGTTCCTCTGGTTCTCACACAGCAACATATGACATGAGGTCGTCTTTATGCACAGAGAAGCTACAGTTTAAAGTGGGATCTGAACCATTAAGTGCCTCTGGTGAGTATTGAACCTGGAATCTCTTGATTACAAAATGGCAACATTTCCAATACACCAATGAAGAGGCTTGAACTGTCAGTGAGCAAATGAGTAAAGTAAACCAATTTCAGATAGAACAGCACTGAAAAATATATTTGCAATGAAACTTTTCTAAATCAAGTGGGAGGTGATTGTGTACATTATGAAACATGTATTCATGAAATCAGATACACACTGATCCAGACCTTTTGTACACAGAAAAGGCATAGTTAAAAAAACAACTGACTATATGGGAACTTTGCATGTAATATCAGCTTTTTAAAACTTTAGGAAAACCCTTTTGTGTGTTCTGTTACAGCTCTTGCAATAACAATCTTCTACAACAACACACTACTTTATGGCAAGAGTAACTAAGGCAATGAAGTAGATTGATATTTCATAACGACAAACAAGGCTTAAAAACTGTTGCAAAGGGGAAGCTTTAAACAGAATAAACTAAACCGTTTCATCTTGCATATGAAAATATAAATCTCCTTTCTTTAAAGAAATATATTTTAAGGTAACAGCCATCCAAGCCATATGAAATGGCTGATGTGCATTTTACTGAAAAATTATCTGAAAATTCTGGCTCAAGCAGATATTTAGTTTTCTGTTGGTTGAGTCCCAATCTTCAAAAAAACTTTCCAGCAGGTAGTAAAAATAAATAAGTGAACCATTTAAAGCATTCCATAATTAAATGAAAGAAGTGAGGATTTGGCACTGTTAACAATATTGAAATAAAGTTCTGCTGTACCGTTACAATGTTATATTTCAAAAAGAATGTCACAGAAAACCTATTTCACACAAACTTAATAACATTAAAGCACATCTGAAGATTCACACACACACACATGCAGAGTTGACAGTGGATGGGAAAACTGAATTTTCTTCCATCCCTACATCTTTGATTTTTGTTGCCATAGGAGGGCGATAGTGAAGCACCATGTTCTTTAAAAGACACCTTCATCTTTGTTTTAGGATGTCAATGGTCCATTACATTAGACAGCTATGCGCCTCGGGAGTGTTTTCACCAGCACCATCTATTGGTGTCATGACCCACAGTCCACTGGATACCAACTGTTACCTGCAAAGATAAAGAAAGGCCTGTCCTGAGTTTCCACTGTAGATAATAAATATCCCAATAACAATTGAAAGTAACTTCACTTAAAAGATTTTAAAGGATCAGCAGGAATTCAAGTATTAACTTATGAGCACTTCTATAATCTATGCCTTTACTTCAAAACATCTAAAGTGCACATATCCGGTGATGGTTCCCCCAGTCTCTTATGAAGAAACTGTATGTTAAATTTGGCAATCCTCTAAAGTGCCACATTTATAGAAATGTTGAGTACTTCGTTCAAATCACAATGTCAATGTTTGACTTCTAAAAATACACAAGTGTTCCACAAAAGCTCTATTTCCATAGCAAATGGAATGTTGAACAAATGAACAAGTAATAGCCCCATCTAGTTGCTGCACCTTTTTACACTCTGTGCAGTGCAGGTGTATCCAGTGTCAAGAGTAGTGCAAGGAAATCACGTTCAACCAACTAGATGGAAAGCAGTGTTCCAGTTAAGAAGATTCATCAAATGCCTGTCTGCTGCTTTGAACGGTCATTTGATTAGTTAGCACGCACCACGTGACCATACACCGGTCCGAAAGGTAGTGCAGATGGTGCAGACACCAAATACACTACTTGACTCCAAATCAACAAACTAGATGACTCAGTGTTGCACCGTGCAACCAACTAGATGCTTCGGTGCAAAGAGAGTCAAAAAGTGCAGCCAACTAGACGGGGCTAATGTGTTATGACTCCTAGGTGTTTTTTAAACTTGTCTACAACAAATGAGGTTAGATAAATTTATCATCCTCAATTTACATTCTACAAATTCTATTACATTTCAATATTCTTGTTATTCATATCCAAATTAAACATGTATCATATTTAATCACATGCTCATTGTGTGGCAAACATTATAGATTATGCTAACTGTGAATGTTATGTGAAGGCTTCCATGTAAAGTATTGTCTGGAATAAAAATAGTTATATGATTTTATGAAACATTCACGTAACATTTCTATTAATAAAAATGCTTCCACATAAAATTGTCCCTAGCATGGTCTTGTTGTATACTGGTAGGGTTTCTTCTTCTTATTATTATTATTACTACTTGTATCTAATAAAAAAACATTTGGATAACATTTGCAGAACTCAAATGTTTAAGTTTGAAATTTACGGATAACGCACATTTTGTAATAATAAAAAGGTTGGAGAACCGAATACTAGACTTATTGTAGAATATAGATAATTATGAAACAACACTGCACATGTATTCATAATACAGTAATGGTAATAAACATAGTGCTTCACATCTTTAATAATGCAGTTCATATATGAGATGAGTGTAATTTAAATATTTCATGGAAAATTTATTAACAATAATTATTCCAGACTTAGAACATCTACATACCTAACAGCCAAGTGTTCCTTGTATTCTTATATTGACAAAAGTATCTGGTGTTGGAATTCCTCATATGTCCACCCTGGATACCGAGAGTAGTCACAATATTTTCATTTTAATCGGATAGCTGCAAAAGAGGAAAAGTACTGTAACTTTTGCACAAATAATTGGGTTAACAAGTTGAGGTATTGATCATAATAAGATACTGCACAAACTTAATGATTTTTTAAATATATATATATATATATATATTCATGTTGTTCTGAATGAGAAATACCATCCCATCTGATGTTACACATTACTCAGTTGTTTACTTCTGATTTATTTGAAAGTAGCAACTGTTTTGAAAACCACGCAAATTCACCTTTTGTTGTGTTCCAATAAAAAATAATAAAATATTAAAAGAATATCACTCTGGAACTGTTATTGCCATGAGCACCTTTGATTTGGTTTGTCTTAACAATTATAATTGTATTGTTTTGTCCATGCAAATAGGAATACCAGATAAAAAGTGATACAATTTTGTTTGCTAATCCAGAACTATATGGATAGTATGGAAAATAAACTAACATGTTCACTTGCACAATATACCTACCTACATGGCCAGTCAGCCACTCATTTCAGTATTTATGTTTTATTACATTTTATTGTAGAAGCTGTCTAAAACCCATCACATGATGGATGTCAATAGGTGTTATTATAATGAAACAAAAATAACGTACACTATCGTACCTCCTTTTAACATCCAGCTGATCTGCTTGTATGATTGGGAACTTCATCCATTGTGAGGAGAAATAACCACCATAGCACTAAACACTTGCTCTATACACTGGCTGATGACCTATAACCATCTGGCTGGTACCTCCATGTTGTGAAAATGAGAGCTTCTAGCACCTATAAAATTATTTCAGAAAAAATAAATATAAATTCTCTTACAAGGAAACTTCTATCAAACAGTTCCCACTGACTCAAAGATTTTCATGCTTAAAATAAATCCATGCTACCCACTATCAACACATGACATAAGGTAGTTAAACTGAGTGCATTCTGTTGATGGTTTCATATAGAAAAAAATATTTTCCCCTTTTCAATTGATGGTTATGAATACAGTATGCATGCACACACACACATATATACATTACTAAAGACATTTTTGTCACAAAAAAAAGGTTTTCTCTCACCAGTGTCTGGGCAACGGAGTGGAGTGGTTAGGTTAGATTTTGTGATTACAATAAAAAAAAAGATAATTTTACATTCCCATCGTGATAAAAAAAAGATTTGGAATAAATTCTAATGTCTGTAACTCTGTAAATATACGTTTCTATGCCCCCAAACTTCTGATATAGTCCTAACAACAGTTAATCTTTCCATGGGGAATTTTTCCTGGAAATTCGAGGGAGTACGTAATTTAGTACACTCGACCTGCAATTAATACACCTTAAAACATAGTGTAAAAATTTCCTTTAAAATCTTTATCATCAGTTCACGTACTGTATAAATCATGCGTACCATTTTTCCCCCTATATATAACATATGGTAGTGGTGCCTAATTGAAGTATTTTATAGTACCGTAATTTCATTTACTGATTGCAACAGGACAATATGTTGCAGAAAATTAATTGTTCTTATTATTGCGGCATCGTTATTTTACATTTTGATGTGACGTGGGTGGAATGTTGGCATACATTTCCCAGGTGTATCAAAATATATTTTGCAGTAGTATTTTATTTCGCGATTGCTAAGCTTAAGGAATGTTGCAAAAATATCAGTTCTAATTTTTACAAAGTACGTGGAACAATGTAATTAACAATAAGAAGGAAAATGGCACGAAGTATTTAATTCTTTAGGTACATCGTAGCAACAATTCACAATACATATGTATTTCACTCTCCCCCAGATTTGTTCCAATTGCCCTTAATGTTCATACCCAATAATATTAATAACATACTAACATGACGTACTTACTCGAAATACGACTGAAACGAAGTGGGCTTGCAATTCTTCTTTCTTCAAAACCTTCCTCCGCAACAGCTGATAGTGTCCATCTTGAAAATCTGCAGCCGTGAACGAACTCGGTAGGTGCCTGGCTTGTGAGAAGGTTCCACTCGTTTTCTGTTAGCGCGTCCGTAACCGTATTCGTTAACGAAGAGTGGAGACTACACTAAATGGCATTCGTTAGCCTTTCTTGACAAAAACGTCATGAACTCGTTAGACCTTAACGTGTGGACAGTTCAAGACTAAGGCCCCAGGACACCAGGCAAAATCCCACTGTGCTCTCATGAAAACATACATTTGGTGCCTTTTTTTCTACTTACAATTTGTCACAGATTCAGCAGTGATGAAGAAATCTTTCCCTTTTCCTTCCCTCAAAACAACTAAGCAGCCTGGCACCTACTGGTCAGAAACAATACTCCAAATGATTGGTAATTATATCAGGAAAAAGAACACAAACATCTTGCTCTGACAAACACAGTTCTCTGTAGAAATCAATTGCAATAACATCCCAGTACTCCTGTCAGATGGACACTTGACACCCTTGTGTTTAGTGCTGTGCTCACAGTTGATATTTTGTTCCATTGTTACTTGCCATGAGCTTACTTACCCAGTAGACCCCACAGAGGGAAATAATGACAACGCCTTCAATTTTCGGTATGGTGATTTTTCCTTAAAATTTATCATGTATATGACATACCTTCTGTCAAAAAAGTACCGGGAATTTGTAATTTAAAAGGCCCGCACAAATGATTCTTTAAAATATCTTTTTTTCCGTAAGTTGGTAGCTCTGTACTTAATTACTGTGCCAAACATGAGTGCGACCTGGCAACCAGTTTGTTTACAGCAGCAGGTTGAATCAGTCCACTTCAGTAGTGCATAACGATTTTTACAATGAACGAAATTATTGAACAAAGAGTTTGCCTTAAATTTTGTGTTGCGAATGGAATTCTGTGTGCCGACTCGCTAAAAATGTTAGAGTGAATCAGTTTTATCAAAAACACTGGCTTACGAGTGGTACAAGGAGGGCCGAGAGATCATCGAAGACATGTCTCGTTCTGGACGACTTTCGACCTCTTCAACCGATGAAAACATCAAGAAAGTGAAGGAAATTGTGCTCGATAATCGCCATTCCAGCTTAAGAGAGATAGATACTGACCTTAACATCTCTCACGAGTCTGTTCGTTTGATTTTGGTGGATATTTTGGGCATGAGACGCGTCGCCGCACGGCTTGTTCCAAAAGAGCTGAATTTTCTTCAAATACAGTACCGTGAGCAGGTCTTTTTAGACATGCTGGATCGCGCCAATTCTGATCACACATTCATAGAACGCATCATAGACATGGGTCTATGAGTTTGACATGCAAACAAGTCGACAGTCATCAGAATTAAGGACAAAAGAAGAGCCAAAACCGAAAAAACCACGTCAAAGTCGCTCAAAAGTCAAGGTGATGCTCATTGTTTTCTTCGATATTCGTGGTTTGGTGCATCATGAATTCGTTCAAGAGGGACAGACTGTCAATAAAGAATACTATTTTGCCGCATTGAAGCGTTTGCGTGAGAAAATCTGTCAAAATTGGCCAGATTTGGGGTAGATCAATTCTTGGATTTTACACGACGATAATGCGCCATCGCATAGAGCGACAGTTGTGATTGAATTTAAGGCCAAAAACACAATAAATAACATCGAACAACACCGTATTCACCAGATCTGGCCCCGTGTGACTTCTTTATGTTTCCAAAACTAATATTGCCACTCCGGGGTACCCGTTTTGACTCTATTGAAGCCACGAAGCAAAATTCGTGGGAGGAGCTGAAGGCCATACCAGAAAGCGCCTAGAAAAAGTGCTTCCAAGACTGGAAAAAACGCTGGCATATGTGTGTTGCATCAAATGGGGCCTACTTTGAAGGTGACAAAATAAATAGTGATGAATAAATGAAAATTGTGCGTTTTGTTTAACAATTCCCGGTACTTTTTTGACAGAATATATATAATTATTTTTTCTAAAATATTAAAAAAGAAATAGACATCAACACCATGTTGCAATGCTGCAATATGTGAGATGAGGAGTAGGATTGTTAAGTAATATATACATATATATATGTGGGCGTACCCAAAAGAAACAACTAATTTTGTGGTGGTCAGAGCTTTTGTAGTACTGCATTTTGCCGCTAGGAGCGCATAGAGCGAACCTTCCTGAGTGTGTAAGCCAAGTGCCGTCGCTGAAGCAGGCCAGGACACGTTTCGGCGGAGTTTAGAATAACAGCTGTTTTGTGCGATCGTCGTTTTTGCAATGGCTGATTTTCGGGAACAGCTTGCGGTGGTGAAATTCTGCTTTTTGCTCGGAAAGAGTGGAACAGAAACTCTTGAAATGTTAAAAACGGCATACAAGGACGATGCTATGAAGAAAACTCAAGTGTTTGAGTGGTTTTCCCCTTCCAAAAATGGTGAAATGTCAATTGATGACAAACCTCATTCTGGTTGTCCTTCCACGGCCTGAACACATGACAATGTTGGAAAAAATCGTGAAATCATCAACGAAGACCGACGACGGACCATTGAACAGATTGTGGAGCTGTCAGGAGTGACTTGGAGTTCAGTGCAGCGATTTGGGAATGAAAAGGGTGGCTGCCAAATTCGTGCCACGACTGCTGACTGCTGAACAAAAACAAGGTCGCATGGAAGCATGCCGTGCTTTGAAAGAAGAGTCCCAAAATGATCCAAACTTTTTTAAAAAAATTATCACAGGTGACGAAACGTGGTACTATGCTTACGATCCCGAATCGAAGCACCAATCAAGCCAGTGGAAGACTTCAAGTTCACCGTGCCCCAAGAAAGCTCGTCAGGTGAAGTCAAACATTAAAACAATGTGAGAGGAGTTGTCCATTCAGAGTTTGTTCCGCAGGATCAGACAGTTAACCAGGCTTTCTACTTTTAAGTTTTGAAACGATTGCGCAACAGTGTGCAGCAGAAGCGGCCCAATTTGTGGCAGTCGGGTGACTGGTTTTTCCATCATGACAATGCCCCGGCTCACACAGCCCTGTCTGTACGACAATTCTTGACCAAAAATGGTATGACCCCTGTTCCTCACCCCCCATACTCACCTGACCTTGCCCCGTGAGACTCTTTTTTGTTTCCTAGAATGAAAGGAGACATGAAAGGAAAGCGTTTTGCTTATGTTGCTGAGGTGAAGAAAAAAGCGAGGGAGGTGCTGTCACGCATCACAAAAGATGACTTTAAAAAATGTTTTGAAAAATGAAATCAAAGATTGGACAAGTGTCTTAATGCAAGTGGAGAGTACTTTGAAGGGGACTGAAGGTTTGTACTTAAATTGTGAATAAATAAGTTCACAAAAAAATTAGTTCGGTTTATTTTGGGTAGGCCCACGTGTGTGTGTGTGTGTGTGTACACACACACACATATTTCCATGGTATGAGATGGCTCGCCAGTGGTGAGGTCACCCTCAAAAGCAATACAAGGAAACCCAACACCTTATATCAAGCTTCCAAAATCCACGAACTCCCCAAATTTTCCTTTTCCAACGGTTTCTTGCCTGTCTCACCTGTTAACGCCAAGAGCACAGACTGGAGGGTTACAGCCATGCCAGGGATCCCAGGTTCGAATCTTGCCTGGGCATGGATGTTCGTGAGTGACCATTCATAAATTTCATATCACTCATCCCCATCTTCACAATTAGCCAAAAGTGTCAGAAAAGAGAAGAAAAATAAAGCAAATCAATCAGTCAATGGAAGGCTACAGAATTGGAGAATACCAAAATCAATCAAAAAAATCAAATTCACCATCCAAGACCAAAGTAAAACTGATGATTCACATCAACTAACTGGTGAGGGAGCTAAACACCTTACCTAAAATCCATATAAGTGGGAGAAAAAATCATTCAAACACTTCCTCATTTTAAATACGAAGGGTAATTGTACACAACTTCAGACTAATTCTTTAGGATTTATGCAAGATGATTTTCCCCTTCAGGATTATGCAATCAAATATACTCTTCTCTTAAATTATTTGCAAATAAGAGGATAAACAATGAATTGCATTATGTTTATCTGTATTGAGTATGTAGTATATGCTCGGGTATATGTTTACTTCTACCAGTGTAACAAATAATTTCACCCCTTCCTTTTGGGTCATTCCATATCGAATCAACCAATTTTAAAATGATTGGTTGCACGACCATTTTAGAAAAATTCCATTTTTAGTACATACATTTGTACATGTTTCTAAATATCAAAACCAATGCCCAAAAAAATAATTGTCTTTAGTTCTCCTGGGGCAGCCATTTTTCCAACGTGCTGCTTGGCTTTTCTTTCTCATGTAGCAGTTTACAGAAACCTTAATATCTCAAATACCATTGCAGCTAGAGACCTGAAACAAAATTCATTTTGTAGATAATGAAGAATACTTTCTATGATATTCAAGTATGTTTTGATAAAAATTGCATCGTAAGCACAAAAATTATGGTGGAAATTTGGGTAACAATAGTTAAAAATTTGGATTTTTAAGCCTGATTTTTTTAATGAAGGGGTTTAGTCTAAGGCTTGAATTTTTTTCATGTGTATACCTAAATGCAGGGTGCCTGCAAATAAAGTATCAGTGCTTAGAAATGCAAACTTTTTTACAGCATGGGCTCAAACATGGCCGTTCATTGAATTTTGACAGTTTTCAGAGTTAAATATCTGATGGGTCCTCCTCAAAAATTCTGAAATTTAGCACAAAGGAAGCCCTGCATGAACCTAACTCAGTAAAAATCTCAACTTTTAGATTCAACTCATTTTGGTCAATATGAGGTGACATATGTGACCAAATTTTTGATGTAGCAAAGTAAGGTTAAGCTACATCCCATACTTAGAATAATGAAGCCTTTTCTTTTTTAAAGTTGGGTTGAAAAAGCCTCAGAAAATATAGTAACATAAGGTTTTAATACTTGACAATTACAAAGTATGACAATTGAAAATCGGTGAAAACTCATTGCAAAATGTTTGATTTATTAGTTACCCATTACTAGGGTTACCAGACGTCCGGTTTTTCCCGGACATGTCCTACATTTTAGCCTTATGTTTGGCATCTGGGAGGAATTTGAAAAATATCATAAATATCCTACATTTTGAGCATCACATAATATTAATTAGGATAATACATGTTTTAGTTACACAAGATAAATCATGCAAGTTACAAGTCTATGTACTGCACTTCCAAACCCAATAATGAAATTTATTTTGATTGAATCATTATCCAAAAAGAAATTAAAAGTTCCTGCTAGAACAAAAATGGAAGCAATTAATAAACAAAGTTTTGGGACCACATTCTGATGATGTTACTGTTCAGTGCCTGATTGAAATATCTTGCCTTGGGGTTTATACTGATGGAACAAGGCGTTTCCAATTCTTAAAGCAGGGTGTATAGAGAACAAAACTATTGAACTAAAAACTATCCTAGTTGAAACTTCTGGAACCATTTCAAGTTATGGTAATTAATGAACGTTTGTTTGGCATTCCAGGTCATAATGAGAGAGTACTCTTATTACCAGCAGCATAACGAAGTCTTAAGAGAAATATCTTTTTCAAAAAGTCTGTAAAGTGTGTGGTACTGGGGTTCAGTATAATTTCAGATAGTTTACTGTTCAGTGTCTCATAAATATATTTGGACTAAACCTGAAATTTTAATAAAAATTGGCTTCTTCGAGAAGAGATAAAACATGGTTACAAGTTTGGAAATTTTGCATTTAAGAATTCATTAAGAAATCATTTTTTAAAAATCTGAAGACTGTAAATTTTAAATTACTTTCTAACAGGTTCTGGAAATGTGTATTACTTATTGTGAATGTTTTGTGTCCTACATTTCCTTTATAGTGATCTGGTAACCCTACCCATTACCAGTTGGTATTGTTAGCACCAGTTTCCTATTCATTCTCTTTGTCAAATCAGGCAAATTTCTTTGTTCTTTCACTGAGTTCCTAATTAAATTATCAGAAACCTTCAGTTCATCATATATGTTTTTTTCTCGACCATGTGGTAGCAATGAAACTGATGATTCTGACCTTTTCAACATTAGTTTTCACTAATTTACATTTTTCTTCTTATAATTTCAATTATATGATTGTACTGGCAACGCAAGGGATTGTCACACTGACTTCCTTTTTTTTTAGTTCTAAAACTTTGTGAAAAGCAACTTTTAAAAATGAAAAAATTGTCGTGCAACCACCGTTGGATGTTTTTTTTATGGAAAGTTTCTGAAAGTTATTCAAACGGAAGAACGTCCATATTATCATTCCCCTTTTATTATTAATTCCCAGTATACACACACGAGAATATCCCCTCTGAAAGAGAACAATTCACAATTATCATACAGACAATAAATGGAAAACTCAGGGTGTTGTAAGTTAAGCACTTAAATAGATGAACATAAGTGTATATATGTACTTTTGTGGCTCTATGGTCCAGGATGGGCCTTGGCCTTCCTCAAGGGAGTCTGCCATTCATCTCGTCTGCCGGCAACAACTTTTCATTTATTACACCCAGCTCTTGCAGCATCCTCTTCAACTTGCTCCTCCCATCTCAACTTTGGTCTTCTTTAGGTCTTCTGCCTCCAGGTTCTGACACAAGCACTTTTCTTGCTGGATCTTTTTTATTGAGACTCATAATATGACCTGCCCACCTTAGGCTACTTAATTTTATAAATTTAATAATGCCATCATCTTGGTATAGCTGATAGAGCTCTTGATTTGTTCTTCTTCAGAATTCACTTCTCTGATATAAGAGTCCATAGATTTGACATGGGATTTTTCTCTTAAAGCAGCCTAGCTGTGATTCATCCTGCTTTGTGAGGACCCATGTTTCAGCTCCATATGTGAGCACCAGTATTATAATTGTTTTGTAGAGCATCACCTTCATGTGTCTAGGAAGGAGTTTCGTTTCCATATGCCTCATGAGTCCATAGTAGCTTCTGATGGCTGTGGTTAGACGCTTCTTTACTTCCACTGTTCTGTCATTACTTTTATTAACATTGGAACCCAGATACTTAAAATTATCAACTCTTTGGAAAACATATTTTCCCACAGTCAGATTTTCGGAGAGGTTCTCCTTCCTTCCACTATACATATATACCGTTTTCTCGTGGTTGATTTTTAATCCAATTTCTTGTTCTGCCTTTTCAAACATGGAGGTTTCCTTGAGCCCAGTCATAGTATGTGACATGATGTCAGTGCCATCCGCATATGCCAATATCTCAGTGGTGTTTTAAAATACAGTGCCTCTAGTTTGTATCTGAATCCTGGATTGCTTTCTCAAGAGCTATATTGAATAGGAGACAGGCCAGGGCATCACTCTTTCTCAATCCGTTCCTGGTCTGGAAGGGTTCTGATAAGCTAATCTGTATTCTAACCAAGCACTCAACCTTTGCCATTGTCATTTTGACTATTTTTTATTAACTTCCTCTTCTTCTCATGGCGCCACAGCTCTGAATCAGGCCTTAGCCTCCGTAATCATCTGCATCCAATTCTCTCGATTTGCTGCTGCTGCTTCCAATCTTCTTGTTCCTAATATTATTGCAGCATCTCTATTTACCACCTCCTGCAAGCGATCCCTGGGTCTCCCTACAGGTCTTCTTTCTTCAATTCTTGCTTGCATTATTCTTTTGGGTATGCTTTGATCTTCCACCCGGATTATGTCCTGCCCATTCTAGTATTTTTATTCTAATGGTGGTCGCCAGATCTATTTCATTATATAACCTATAAATTTCTTGATTATATCTTATTCTCCACCTTCCAATTTCATTCACAGGACCTAAAATCCTTCTTAATACTTTTCTTTCGAAGGAGTTGATGGTGTTTGCAGCTTGTATATTTAGGGTCCAGGTTTCACTGCCATACCATATTACTGGTCTTATCATTACTTTATAGAGAGTTATTTTCCTTTTATAATGTATCTCTTTTGATTTTAAAAATGATATCAAGGCATAATATACTTTATTGGCTTGATGGATTTTCTTCCTTATATCTTCCATTTCCTCACTGTTTTCTGTAATGCAGGCCCTTAAATATTTAAATTGTGTGACCACTTCTATTTTTTGAGAATTACTTGTTAGTTCTTTCGGCTTCCTTCTCTGCCTTTTTGTTGTTATCATTGCTTTGGTTTTATTGTTCTTTTCTAATTCTTGGAATATTTCTATTGCTTCTTTTTGTGTTCGACTCATGATGTCCAGGTCGTCTGCATATCCTACTATTGTACCATTTTGTGCTCCAATGTTGTATTTGCATTTACTGATATTTTCCTTATTACGTTCTCCAATACCATGTTGAAGAGAATAGGTGCCAGTCCATCTCCTTGTTTTAGCCCTACTTTAACTGCAAAATCGTCTGTTGTTCCAGGCAATAATTTTACTTGGGCCTTTGTGTGTATCATCGCCATTCTCGTAAGTCTTATGAGCTTTTGTGGTATTTTAAAGTGTGACATGATTTCGTAGATCTTGTTCCTGTATATGCTATCATGTGCTTTCTGAAAGTCAGTGAATATTTGTGTTATTCTCCCAGAAGGCTTCTATTATTTGTCTCACTGTATATATCTGGTCTATTGCAGTTCTTCCTTTCCTGAATCCTCCTTCATATTCTCCCAGTATATTCTCTATAAGTGGGTTTAGTTTGTCTTTTAACTGGCAAGTAAATATCTTGTATACTGTACACAGTAAAGATATTCCTCTATAGTTGTTACATTCCAGTTTACTTCCTTTTTGTGTATGGGTACTATCCAGCTGCTATTCCATTCCTCTGGCATATATTCTTCTTATACCTTTACTATGAGTTTATGTTAACTTCTTGCAAGTTCCTCTCCTCCTTGCTTTATTACTTCATTTGTTATTCTATCCACACCTGGGGCTTTCCCATTTTTTAGTCCCCTTATAACTTCTTTAGTTTCTTCTAGTGTAGGTGTGTCTATATTGATGTTGATATTTTCCTCACTCTCATAGTCATCTACGTCTCTATCATCTTCTTTTCCTTCATTGTCCTCTTTTTTTCCTTTTTCTTCTACGTTCAACATTTCCTCAAAATATTCCTTCCATCTCTTGATTATTCCTTCTTATTTTCTTCCCAGTCTTTTTGTATTTGTGTTATCTTCTCACTCAGGTATTTTCTCTTTTTGTTCCGGCATATTTTATCTGCTCTTCTTCTTGCTTCATCATATTCTGATTTCCTCTGTCTAGTTGGTCTACTAATGTACTGTTTATACTGTTTGTTCCTGTTTTTAATTGCTTGTTAGCGTTGTTCATCAAACCATGGGTTTCTGCTTTCTTTTGGTTTTTCTCCCATTATTTCTGTGACTGCTTCTTGGATTCTGTTTCTTATATACTTCCAGTTTTCTTCAATATCTTCTGTCGCACTATCCTATCCTTGTTCATTCTTCCCCAATTTTTTTATTTTCCTTTTTAATTCTTGATTTATTTGATCTTCTTTTAATTTTCCTAAATTTAGTTTTATGTCTTTCTGTTTCTGAGATTTACTGATCTTCCTTATCTTTGCTCTAAATTTTGTTTTTACTAGGAAATGATCCATCGAGCAACTAGCTCCTCTGTATGCCCTCACATCTATTATACTGGATGCAGCTCTATTTTATATTAATACATGATCTATTTGGTTAACCGTTTTCTTGTCCAGTGACATCCATGTCCCCAAATGTATGTTTTTAGGTGGGAAACATGTTAATACAAATTTCATGTTTTTGCTGGCTGCAAAATCTATCAGTCGGTTTCCATTATCATTCGATTCTTCATGTATGCTCCATTCTCCTATTGTTCCTCCGTACATTTCCTATTTTCCAATTTTTGCATTAGCATCACCTATGACCATTTTGATATCATTTGCATTCTTCTCTTCTGTTGGTGCATGAACGTTAATTATAGATATGTTGAAGAAAGTTGTATTTAGTCTTAGTACACATATACTATTATTTAACGGTTCAAAACCTAATATCTGTTTTAGTTTTTTGTTTACCGACTGCTAGGAGATTGCCTTCACCATGGCTTAAGTGATTCTCCTTCCCTCGCAGTAGGTATCCTCACTGTACATTGGACGCTGCCGTTATTCTATTTGAGATTTCCGCCGCCTACCCAGATGTGAATCCTGCTGCTGATTCACACCATGTTGACAGGTTTGTTCAAGGTTTCCCTTGTACCTGCCATCAGTTTGCTGACCCAGTCTGCCAACGGGATTGGTTACCTCAACCTTGGGCTGGGTTCCTCAGCTTAACAGGGTCCACCAGCTTGAAGGTGAGAGTGGAGTTGGAGTGGAGAGCCTACGTGCTCCCTCTTGTAGGGTAGCATACACTCGCTTCACACTCCCTTGGACCCCTTTGTTAACTTCCTCAGTATGCCAAATTCTTCCAAGCATTGTAAAGTTTTTACGGTTTATATTGCCGTATGCTTTAAAGTCTATGAATAGACTCTATTATCTGATTCAAAGTATATATTTCATTCATGGTTGATTTCCCTGGATGAAAGCCACACTGATGGCTGCCCAGTATGTGTTCTGTAATGCCAAAGAGTCTCTCATACAGTACGCTGGACAGGGTTTTTATAAGCTATGTTAAGATATGTTGTGCTTATTGCAGTTAATGGGTTGCCTTTCTTTAGGATTGGGCATAGTATTCCATGATTCCAGTCTTCTTCCATCTTCTCATCTATCTATATTGTCTGTATGATCTAGGGCCTCCCCGATGGCATAGTGGTAGTGTTGTTGCCTTGTAATCAAGGGGTCCCACGTTCGATAACCGGTGGAGGCACATAGTGGTTTGGATCCCACTTAAACTATAGATCCAGTCCTGATTAGCCTTACTGTGCATAAAGTGGATTTAAAACACCAAATCAATCAATGTTTGTATGATCTGATGTATTCTTGCTTTTAATTCCACTCCTCCATACTTGAACAGTTCAGCTGGAATGCAATCACAGCCTGGTGCTTTATTCTTCACTTTTTTGATGGCCTTATTTATTTCTTCATAGCTGGGAGGTTCTGAATTACCTTCAGTGTGCTGTGCATCCTCGTTCTCCTCACATACCTGCTCTGTATCCTTATTTAGAAGCTCACCAAAATGCTCATTCAATCTTCATAGTATATCCTGTTGGTTAGTTATCAATGTTCCATCTTTATTCTTACATAGTGTAAGCCTTGGTTTAAATCCCTTTCTTGACTGGTTTACTCTTTGATAAAACTTTCTCACTTCTCTAGATGCCTAATAGCTGTTCGTTGCTTCTTCTCACATTGTCTTTTTTTCTTTTGATGTATTTTCTTTTCATACCTCATTTTCTCTTGGTATTTCAGTTATGCTTCTGATGCATCTGCCGATATACTTCATTTTTTTCTTTGAAAATCATACCATGGGTTCCTAGAGTTTCTTTTCCAATTACTTCATCTGATACACTGTGTATTATTTCTTTACAAACTTTCCACTCTTCATCAATTCTGGTAATGGGTGAGATAGTTTCTAATTATAATCTAATTTAATATAATGCATGTTATGTAATAAGAACCTCTCTTTATATGCAAACTGACATGAGAATTCAAGGGTTCTTGGTTTGATCATGTTGTGAGGATTTTCTAAATGCGAAAGTCTGCAAGGAAATACACACCACGCAGCGTTCATTACATCTGTGAGAACTATATGTTTGTTGTTAGTAATGTGTAAAATGTAGATTAACAATGCATACAATTAATGACAGTGTTGTGTCCTCTGCAAATAGCTGTAATTCTTTACGCAGTCTACAGAAAAAGATATGAAGAAAAAGTGAAATTGTTTTGCAACGTAGATCCATGTGAACTGGCCGATAACGTAATGAAAAGGGGTGTAAAACTTTCGCCACCTATTTTTTTAAGTTTGTTTATTTACTTGACCCAACTACCTGGAACCAATTTGTTTTCGTATTTATTAGTGGTTCAGATTCTGCTTGAAATATTAAATCCAGTACAGAAAAACTGTAATTTAGACGCTTCTGCCATTATCATTATTGTTTCCTTTTAACATATGTTGAAGTACTGTAATTTAAAATCTTGAGTTGCTTGAAAGCAGTAATTTCACTCCTCGTTATAACAATTCAGGAAATGATGGCCTCCATCACAGAGTGATTAGTACAGAGAGCTACGATGTCAGGAGTCTTGGGTTCGAAACCCAGCCTGGGTGTGTGTTTTCTTTGTGGGTGTCCCTTCATCAATTTCATCATATCATCTCTCATCCTCATCTTTGCAATTAGCCAAAAGTGGCAGAAAAGTGCATTAAAAAAATAAAATCAATGAATTTGGGATATGTTT
Source organism: Lepisma saccharinum (assembly GCF_977018435.1). Lineage (NCBI taxonomy): Eukaryota > Metazoa > Arthropoda > Insecta > Zygentoma > Lepismatidae > Lepisma > Lepisma saccharinum. The sequence goes on along the minus strand of NC_139247.1, from coordinate 4,513,468 downwards.
TAACCTAGCTTTCGTGTACCGACTGAACATATATGCCAGACCTGGTTATTGAGTGTTGTTTGTCATCAGTCCAGGTTATAGCTTTCATCGTGTACGCCTCAAAGTCATAGCCATCCTTCGTGACGAGGCTTCTTGCATTTATACCATAGTGTAAGTTGTACTAATTCTGTTGTTGTGTTCGTGAATTATACACTTTTGTTTGTGTCCGCAATCATGTCGTATTCTTTACTCCATTTCCTGGTTTACCGAAGAACAGAAAGAACCCAAAACTCAACAGTGGCGACGAGGATGTTGGGAACTTCATTTCATACTTATTTCTCGTAATTCTGCATATTTCTTGTGATTGTTCTTTAACTTGTCTGGGATGTAAGGGGTGATTTTCCACATAGTACACCCAACTGTCAACCTAACTTCCACGTAGTACACCCTGGACTGCATTTTGCACACAAACGAGGCTCTGGCGACTGGCACTATGGCCAGTATAATTTTGTGTGTGTTGTCCTGTTTTTGTCCTTGTGTGTGCTGAGTGCCTCTTTACAGCCTCAGCTTTTAACAGAAGTCAGAAAATTTTAAGATTTTACTTATGCAACGTTAGAGTTGTTCTTTGTAACGGTAAGGGGCTGGACCCCGTATAATGTGACGGGTGCAAAATAGCTAAGTGCTGACGCACCCACAATTTTAAAATCAAATCAAATCAAATTTAACCTGTCTGTTGGAGGTAAGAATTTCTCTACACAATGCAAAAGTTGTCACAATTTTCTGAATTCTGCAGAGAGCAAGAAAGTATTAAACAATACTTCGATAGTCGAAGTATTGTATTCCTCCGTAGTCGAGCGGGTTAAGGCGTTCACTCGTCTTGAGATCGTTCGCTGCGGGACGGCGTAGGTTCGAATCCGGCTCTGGTCGGAATTTATTCGGCCTACGTATAGGGCCGGTGGCAACCCACCATCGTGAGGAAACTGGGAAGCTCCGAGTGAGTGAGCGTAACCCGATCGAGAAGACCTGCAACGGCTGGGGGCTCGTCGGGCTGATCCCCCGACACTCCAATACTGGTCTAAGATCTCCACGCTACAACAGGTGACGGAGGAACAGTGTGGGAGGGAGACCAGCAGTCGGTAGGTAAGCCAAGGCCCTCACGGGCTGTAGAGCTATGGGTTTGGGTTTACTTCGATAGATTCGACCATTTCTGCGAAGTTTCAGACATTCCCGACAATAAGGCTAAACATGTTCTATTAGCAGCAATCGGGCACAGAACGTATGCTGATTTGTATAATCTTATACAGCCTAAATCAAAATCAGAGCTCAGTCTCGCTAAATTCAACAAACATTGATCCGCCATTATGAGCCCAAGAAGAATCTCCTACTTGAAAGGCATAAGTTTTATCTCATTAAACAGAAATGTAATCAAAGCATTCCTGATTTGATTGTGCAAATAAAGAGCAAGCCTCAAAATGTGATTTTGGTGATCGCATTGATTCCATGTGCCGTGACGTATTTATTCTTGGTATGAGAAGTGTGTACGTTAGAAATAGACTATTGTCAGATCCTGAATTGACCTTGAATAATGCAATAGATACGGCCATGTATCTTAACGAGCTAGAATTGAATGAAGGCATTGTTAACCAAAGTTTCTCGAAGAATGCTGTGGAACATTCTGAAACTCCGACTGAGTTCACTTCGCTAGTCCAAAACAGGTACAAGGGCAATCTTCGAATGAACATCAGACAAAATAAAACTGATTCAAGGAATATTGGTAACAAATCAAACAAATATTCTGGTAAACCGTGATTTTCGGATCCGGAACCCTGGGATCTGGATCCAGATCCGAAACTTTCAGACCCAAATCCGCGGATCTGGAACTCTCAGATCCGGAACTTTCGGATCCGGAACTTTCGGATCCGGATCCAGATCCGAAACTTTCATATCTGGATCAGCGGATCCGGAACTCTCGGATCCGGATCCGTTTGGCCATCCCTACATTGGACATCATTTTGCTGTGTGTATGTCGAGGTATGCTTTAGTCTTAAATACGTTTCCACAGAAGTCGCACTGCTGGGGTCTCTCCTTAGTATGTACACACATGGGAGTTACAAGGTAACTTTTGGTAGAGAAGGATTTCCTGCACCTACACATTCATAGGTTGATTTCTTCTCATCATGAGTTTTTTCATGTTCTCTGAGGCAAGGTTTTATCCTGAAGCATTTACCGCACTAGTTGCAAGAATATGTAGTTGTAGCAAAATGATTGTTCATATGCACTCCTAAGTATTGTTTTTTGGAAAAGGTTTTACAACAAACCTCACCCTAGTATATTTTTTGTGAACTTACATGTATTCGCAAATGACTCTTCAGATAAGGTTTATTTCCAAGTTTTTTTTGTTTTTTTTTACAGGGCATTTTCCTTGTGGCATTTTACATACAGCTCCGTTTTGAAAGATTTACCACAGGTGTTACAGCAATGTTTCTTTGATTTCTGTGCACACATTATAGATGTACAAGCATAGAACGATTTTCCATAAAATGTTTTTTACACTTCAAACACTCGTGCAATTTCTCTTCCTGATAATGAATTGTATCTTTATGTATTTTCCTTTCACATCTCTGTGTGAAATGCTACTTACAAAATCTGCATGAATAAGGTATCTCGCGTGTGATAATGCATGTGAATTTCAAGATATGGTTTCCGCTTGTTTTTTTTACAAACATCACAACAGAACTCTCTCATGCACTCATGAACACCTAAATGTTTCTTGAGACCAAATTCTGCTCTAAATTTTCTACTACATATTTTACATTCAAATTTCTTTTCTGCACATAGCAAATGATAGTGAAGATAGCACTTCTTAACAAATGACCTCTTGCATTTATCACATCTGTACTACTTCTCACCTATGTGCCTCCACGTGTTCATCATATGAAATCTTATGTTGAAAAGACTTTTCACACAGAGAACATGAAAAAGGTTTCCATCCAAGTAAATGAGATCGCAATGCAAATTTGTAAAAGAATGTTCGACTGCAGATATCACAAGAAAGTGGCTTCCGATCTGTGTGAATGTCCATATGTCTCTAAAAAGCACGTTCACAAGACAATATATCGTTACAAATTGTGCAAGGAAATGGCTTTCGTTCTGTGTGAATCTCCTTCATATGAGTCTTCCAACTACTTCTAGAACACAAGGTTTTGTTACAGATTGTACAAGAAAATGGCTTCCGATCTGTGTGAATGTCCAGCATATGTTTCTTCAAAGCATTTCTATGAGACAAAGTTTTATTACAAATTGTGCAGGTGAGGGAAGTGTCAGTGGCACCATGCTGAAGTTGGTGAACTGTGGATGTCAATTTCTCCATGTGCATCGCTTCCATTAAATACCTACAATCAGAAAGATAGAAAAATAAGTAACAACTTCTACAATCATAAGCTGCAATATAAGTTTATCATTCCTACATTTGGAAACAAGTTCAAACAAATTAGCGACATTGGAAATTTTATTTCACATACAAACTAATAATTTCCAATTTTTTTATGTATAAACATAGATATTGATTTATATGAAGTGTTCTTACATATTTCAAAAAGTAGATGTCCTCAATATTTCATTATAAAAGTACTTAAGTGAGTTAGTATAGCAACTTATTGAACCAGAGGGTCTAAATCTGAATCTCATGAAGGACATCGATGTTTCACCATTCATCCCTTTCACAAATTTACTCATTGCCATCATTATCCTACATGTTGGAAATTGTTGTAAAGTAATTACAATATAACAATATATACCTAGGTATATCTTACCATTTTTGCAAATTTTTTATGGATTTATTGGAAAGAGAATAAATCTTTATTTTTATATTGTGTCATTTTAGTTGTTTCAGAGAGAGAGAATGATTTCATTCCCTCACAAATAACTAGTTGTAATCTAGATCACCTCATGTTGTATCACCATCTTACACACCAGAGCAATAGTATGTAGATTTTTTTCCATTGTTGAGGAATTCCCTCTGGTGGATTAAATCAACCAGGTTCTTCGTTATTTTTAACTTTTTAGTGGAATATTTAACTTCAGCAATAAAGTAAAGGTTTTGCCATGTGAATATCAATTACTTCTGATTTGTCTCCTGCATGTGCATTTAACAATACATTAAAATAATTTCTCAACCTGTTCAATATATTATTTGGAATATTAAATTTAACATTCTCAGGATGGGTGATATCTATATTTACCATCACAACGTGACAGTAATTATTGTCTGTATTAATTTGTACACACATGAAGGTATGGCATACTTGAATTACAAAACAATATACTTATTGTTACTATATTAACAAGCCCAAATTGAAAATGTCTTTGTTTTCCATATGAACACTAGGGGATAGATCTTATAAAATGGGTTCTAACTCTTCAACAGCAGTTTTTTTTACTAAAAAATTTAGGATTCAAAATATTCAAAATTTTCCTAAAATCACAACTTTCGAAAAAGTTGTGTACAGTACGTGGTTGGAAATTGAATAGTGACAACACTGCTGTATATATGCCATGAAACGGAACAGGTGCTTCTCACGTATACCACATGTTAGTTTGATACCTAAGCTACTCTTCCTTCCTTCCAGCACTAGGTGCATGCACAGTGACGAGAGGAATAGAGTATTATTGGAGTTGGTGGTCTAAAGCATTTAATTGTGATAAGTGAGGGTTGTTGACTTACTCAAGGGTTAAAAAGTACTTCCTGCCACAATATACAATAATATGCAGCGCCACATGAGGCAGATCAGAAATGCTTTTGCTGGGTGTGGTTTCTTCTCTGGAGTCAGCTAAGATTTGGTAGAAAATGTTTTACCACAGTAGTCCCATATAATAGGTTTCTCATATAGTGGTACACACATGTGAATTTCAAGATAAAATTTACTCTTGTGTGACTTTCTACACGTACAACAATTATAGGCACCCTTGCTTTCACCATGATGTGTGTGGGTTTTTTTCACGTTGCTGCAGGACAAACATTCTTGAGGCATTTGCCACAATGATTGCAAGTATATGTGTAGTGGTGGCAACACGGGTGGAAAGATTCTTATTACTTTGTCAATTCTACAATTTACAATAAACTTTTACTGTGATTTTTCCTTTCAAAGTAAATAAAAAAAAAATATTTAGTAAAATCTGCTACAGTATAAATCAGATTTATTTTTTTCAAATGTGTGTATTAACTAACATCGAAATTTAAAGACTTTTAACAAAGTTTCCTTCGATTGTATCTACAACCCTTTGGTTGTGAAAAAATTTGCTCACTGTAAACTGGTATGTCTACATGTTTCTACACATGTAACGCATTATTACATAATTCCAAGACACACACTTGTTACATGATAAAGAAAAATCAACTACATAAATCATTACCAGATATATTGTCACAAAACAATACAGGACACAACATAAAGTAGGATGCCAAATGGTGGTTACAAGTTTTCTTTCCACATAACAGCAAGATACATATTTACCTTTTAAGTTTTGGTAGGGAAATGTGTTGATATCATTTGTCAAATTCCTTCACATAAACTTGCACTTTTTCAAATGCATTATAAGGTTTAATCTATGCAAATAGACAGCCCCACATGAAGCACACTGAAGCTCCTTCTGCTAAGTCTGGATTCTGCTCTGGACCTTCAAGTAACCTTTTTGAAGAAATGCTTTTTTTTTCTTCAGAATTTACACTCGTAAGGTGTCTCATTGAAGTGCACATGCATGTGAGATACAAGGTAATATTTAGACCTAAACAAATGGCCACATATATCACATTTATAGACTTGCTTGTTTTCATCTAGAGTTTTCTCATGTCTCCAGAGGTTAGATTTTCTTGTGAAGCATTTACGGCACTTGACTGCAAGAATATGTAATGGTGGCAAAATGGGTTTTCAGATGAATGGACAAGGAGTCTTTGTTGGAAAGTGTTTTACAACAAACCTCACGTGAGTATTTGTTCCTTGATTTGGTATGTTTTCGCAAATATTTGTAGTGATAACATCTATTTTTAAAAGGTTTATTGCAAATATTACCTGGAAGCTTCAAATTTTCAGCATGGACATCTTCTCTGTGCTGTTGTCTAAGAGTGACTCTGTTGTGAAAGATTTCCCGCACATGCTGCAGTAGTATTTTCTTTCCTCTGCATGTACAGTTTGTAGATGCCTAACCATTTTATGCATATCTGAAAACCTTTTTGCACACTTTAGACATTGGAGCTTTTTCTCATCTTTACAATGGGACTTCTTGTCGTGTGTTCTGAATATGTGTTGCTTGTTACAAATACTGCACGAGTATGGTCTAATGCCAAGATGATATCGCATGTGTATTGAAAGTACTTCTTTCAGTCTGAAAAACTTTCCGCATATAACACCGAAAAAAGAATTTTTTCAGTCCTATGAATGCTTACATGGCTGATTAGACTAACTTTTGTTCTAAATTTTTACCACATGTTTCACAGTTGTATTTCATTTCTGCACATGGAGAATGATGGTGTAGATTCCACCTACTACTAAATGACTTCTTGCATTTATCACAACTGTATTTCTACACACCTGCATGAGTGATTATCAAACCAAACCTTACTTTGAAATGATTTTGCACACAATGAGCAAGTATATGGCTTTACATTCGAGTGCATCACTAAATGCAATTTCAATCCCGAGTTATTAAGAAACTTTTCACTACAGATATCAAAGAAAACAACTTCTGATCTGCGTGAATGTCTATATGTCTCTTCCAAGACATTTTACAAAAGAAGGTTTTATTGCAAATGAGGCAACTATGTACATTATCACTGTTACCATGGTGAAGATGCTTATTTGTGGATGTGGATTTGTTCACATGAATTGGTTTCATGATTCCCCTGGGATAAAAAAGAAATAAAAAATATAAGGAACTACATTTTCCACATAAACTAGAATATAAAAGTTTTATAATCCTGGACTTGTAGCTAAATAACTTCTGCATTTGCAGTAGACTTCAAAGTAGAGTTAGAAGTTAGAATGAATTCAACTTTTATTTCACATAGGATACGTCTTTTCCAATTCTTTCTCTGTAAATACATACTGATTTGAATTAAGTAAGAGCAGCTCCTAGATTTGATTTCAACATAAAGGATGAATGCTTCATTGTGTTTCTTCCTTCATCTCTTTTGTCAATTTATAATTCATTTTTATTAACCTACAGCCTGTCTTGGCTATCTCTGGACCAAGCAAACAAAAACATGTCTTTGCGCAAGTAGTGATGTGAGATGGCTCCAACAATGAACACATGATAGGGCACGGGATTGCATGGAGAGGGAGGCAACTGCAGTTACCAGCCTTCGAGGAGCGTGTACTGCTTTGCTTTGCTCTACCTACTCGATCTGCCTGTCTCTGCCACTACACGTCCTTGCTCCAGAGTGTGCTGGAACAGGGTATAAAGCAGAGCTTGCCAAACTCTCCGATAGATGGAGTTACTTCAAACATTTTGGAAATTTGTGGAGAGCTAGCAATTGCTTGGTTCATGAAATCTTCAAGTTGTAATGAAGTTTTTTTAAAATAGACAAGAGATATAACTGAACTGATTTGAATCAGATTAAACTTGTATTTGAAAGATCTCTAACTTCAAAAACTTTTATCTTCTATTTACTACTTTATGAGATATAGACAAATTACTAAGGAATGGATTCTCATGTGACAAAAAAGAGGAATTTAGGATTCTATGAAATTCAAGTAAGGACTTTTAGGTACTTATAATAAATTAATAGCTACAAATATCCATTAATTATAATTTTATGACATAATTAGTTTTAGATGCAATTTGTGTACAAAAAGGCACCATTCGCAGTGCAATTAATTCTATTTTTTTTTGATTATAACAAGTTACAGTTTGTCCAATACAAAAACTTCATCATATTTTGAAACACTTCATCAACCTATGCTTTTCAATGTTCTCTGTGCTGAATTTTCTCTGGTCATCTTGTAATAAAGGAGTCCTATGTTCGATACCCAGTGCAGGCATATAGTGCTTCGGATTCCACTTTAAACTGAAAGTTCAGTCCTGATTAGTTTATCTGTGCATACAGTGGACTTAACAACTGAAACTCAACTCAAACCGAAGGTAGGTTTGCAATGGTCTTCTCTTCTTAATGAGCAGCCACTACCTAGGTATATTAGGGCAGCTGTAGTTTCTGGTGCAAAACCCTCCCCTATGCATAGACTGTTGTGTCAATGAGGGAAAAGGCGATGTGATTGGTCACTTGCAGGACTGCCTTCCATCACAGCCAATCAGACGAGCGTATTATTGGAATTTCCCTGCGTTCTTACATTTCTGGAGGCCAGGAAAAAAGCCGTGCTCAGTGATTTAACAACTGAATGATATTGTAGCATTCCATCCCAAAACAGCATTCATCTTTTTTTGGTGTTGCATACCTATGGTTCCTTTAATTGCCTGAGAAGTGCGACATTGAACAATGCAGAATGCTACATCCAGTCATTGTCATTCCGCATTTCTCCAGTTTTGTAATACAGACTGGAAGATGGTGGAAATTTGCACAGAGGAGATGCCGACACCCCTTGCAGTTGTGTTGCTTCTTTGCTGCTTGGATTTGTTCAAGGGCCTCAAACTTTTGTGGTGGAAATTAAGGGTCGTTCTGAATAAAAGTTATTTTTAAACGTATGTGAAACGTTTAAAAGGCATTTTTTCAGGTACAAACAGGGCTTTTAGGCATTTATACAAATTGATGATTCATTTAAGAGTCATTCCATATGAAATCAACACAGCCCACAACTTGACCATCTCCAATTTTCATGAAATTTGGGGAGTTGAAACTATGCTTGGAACATATTAACTATGAAAATTTTAGTCTTGTAATTGTAAAATTATTCAAGGTCAAAGATCACAGAAATTGCCCTCTCTGAGCTTGTTTAGCTATACTAAATGAGGTGTAACTCTGCTCCTATATGGCCTAGCAAGCTGAACTAAAGTATTTTTGTGCAGGGAATGGAACAAGCTTTCCAATGATATTTAATATGCCTGTCTTTGTTTGGATAAAAATAAAATATTGTCACGTGACCTTGACCTTGAATATCTCATATCATGTCATCAAAAATCGTGAAAAAATGTATTTTGCACAACATGATATACTCTAAAACATCAAAAATTCAAGCTTGAACTGCAATGAGATTAGAAGATACAATCTCTAATTACAGTGGACTCTTTTTAATTCGAACTCCAAGGTGCTATGAAAAAAATTCGAATTAACCAATATAATAAACAAAAACACCAGTGAAATAACACACTGCATTAAACATAAAAATGCATTAATACTCAAACAGTACACCTTACCTTAAAACTGCTATGTTTTATCCATATCTCCATCCAGGAACAGAACACTTATTGGAATATCCGCATCACGTGATTGATTTTTTTTTTTATTTAAATTCCTCTTTCTACCTCTCTAAGCACTTCAACTTTCTTATCTAATGTTAAGCTACTGTACGCACCACGTTTCAACATTGTGACTCCACTAAAACACACACAAATGACCCCTTCTGTCTGGCTATCCACTCCCCTCTCAACTTATTTCTGATAGGGTGAAGGTCACATTCCTACAAACAAAAGCTCTGGGAATTCCCCCTGCCCTCTCTTATCTGCCGTCGGCACCTCTGTTAACCATAAAAACAACCTTTTCAAAAAGAAAAGGGGGACGAATCATCTGTTGGAATTTCTTATGTAGCAACCACTTTGGTCTTTCTTGGAATGATTTATGTTAAATTATTGGAAACCTGACTTCGAATTATCCAAATTTAACCTTCAAAATTCGAATTAAGTAGATATTTTTAACATTGTTTTAGATAGGGGTTTTAAGGGGAATGTGCTTTTGTTCAAATTATCCAATAATTCGAATTAAAGAGCACTGTATTTACAAAACACAATATTTCTTGTGTTGTTGAAGCCACAGGTCACATACAACTCTTATTTTTTCACATGCTTCTCATCCTTTGGTGAGAGTGGGTAAGATTGGACGGAGCTACTCTAGCTGGGGTTTCCTCCACCTCACCAGTTTCAGGTAGAAACGGCCACCAGAAGGGAAAGGGAAGATTTCTGCCTCTACCTCCCTTGCCCCTTCGCTGCAATGGTTGAAAACTCGTGGTTTATGGTACCCCCGTCCATCTGCTATACGAACAGATAGGGGATTGGTTTCCCTTTGACTCCTTTATAAAAACCATCTCACGAAAATTTCCCCCCAAATTCCTCTGAAGAACTGAGGGGAGAAATTTCTGCAGTACTTATGTTCTCTGTATTTACACCTAAAATTTATACACATTTTATAATATGTATTTATAATGTGGGATGTAAAAATATAGTTTTATTGTTTATGAAATGGGAACGTATTATGTGCAGACAAATACAGTCTGTAACAAAATAACTGCACCACTTAACACAATGGAACGCAAACTGTGTTTTAGGTGATATGTAGACAATTATGCCGCTCATATTTTACTTTAGATTAATTCTGGGCCTTGTTTTATATGTCTGTTAATAATTAAAGCCTGAATATTGAACTTTTGTCTTTTTTTTTATTATTATTGGGGTGGCCACCACAATCAGTTAATACCCATGTCAGAACACCCCTCATTCACTGCACGGGCTCTGTGGCAGGGAGCATTGTCATCCTGGAAGATGAAAAAATCTAAATTCTCATTTGAGAAGTAATCTCTTAACAGTTGGTAACAATCAATTACACAGATTTTCCACCCACTATTCACATGCTTTCCACCAGTAAACACGGCTGCACATCAGGAACAGGCAGCAGCCATTTGCACACAGACGTCAGAGACACCTGTTGGCAGAGAGTGGAATGAAAGACAGCAGTGCAAAAATGACAAAAAGGAATCAAGATGCACCAAGGAACAATCCCAGGTGCAATTTGCCATTGTTTTGCACATTATTACAATGGCAATTTACATTTAAACACATTTCAATATTCCTCTCATTTTTAGCGGTGGTGCAGTTATTTTGTTACAGACTGTATACTTGGAAATGTTATGCTTTCTTTTATTTTTTTCAAATACGGAAGATATAACAAATATTTGCTCACGCTCTCTCTCGTCTTAGTAGTGTTTTATTTAAATATACTAATCTCTTGGCCTCCAATAATAAAAAAAAAAGAGTTAGCTAAAAGGTCATAAATACAGATGCATCTATTTGAGCAAGAGAACACGCGTTCTTATTGTTGGTTTGGTTTATTTTACTTCACTTTTCTGCCACATTTGGTTATCGCGGAAATGAGAATGAGTGATTTCACAAAGAACATCCATGTCCAGGCCGGGATTCGAACCCATGATGAGCGTGAATTCTTGTTCCTATGTGTTGTACTCTGCAGTGAATAATGAAATAATTTAGAATGAAAAATGTATCCCAGAACTTAAGAGACCAAATGAATATTATTGAAGAAACTACAAAAAAGTGTATTTTGTTACCAGTTTATCCCCCTTTTATATATTGAATTTTTGTCACCTCCCATCACTTTATTCTAGCTCTATATATTTAATCGTGATAAGTAACTATTGAGCTTATGGAGGGACAATCGTGAAGAGAGAACTCTGGACTCCTGATTTTGCAGTGCCCTGCACATGCACTGGGAAGAAATTATTTGCATTTTTTTAACGTTGCTCTTCCATAATATAAGTTACACAAACGCTTTATCCAAAATAAAAGAACTGTGAGGGGATCAACATGTAATCCACAAGTATATTTGTCAAATGTCTTTGTCCTTCTCTTCAAGGGTATAAAACTTCACAGACTACATTCAAAAAGCAAATTGTCATCTACAATTACGAACCAGCTTTTAAAGTGTAATAGAAGGCCTTGTTGGTTTGAAGGACAATCAATGTAAGCTATTTAAGATATAAAAACAATAAACAAGTTTGAAACTGATATGCTCCATGGGCGCAACGTAGCCTGCACTGAGAGGTCAATCTGGCATTTAAGTGTTAAACTGTGGTATATACTTTCTTGAAGTCAAGCTTGGTTACTCTTACATTCATTTCCCGAATTTACAAGACTTCCAAATGCTTCTATAAAACTTGCAAAAGTTATTAAACATTCTTAACTTTTATCTCTTGGTGCCTGCCTAAAAAAATCACCACCAACAGGGGATAAAAACTAAAAAGTAAACAAAACAAGAACTCAAATCATTAAAATCATATGAAACTCAATTCAGTGATTCATCCCTCCCCCCCCAAAAAATCCTCAATGTTCTCCTAAAATTTTTCGCAAAGCCACAAGTTGTGGTCATTCTGGCCCTAAACTTTACACTTACACCCATCAGATGTAAAATTCTGGATAAACCCCGTCTCAGTTGAGCAATGAAGAATGGTACCCTTTACTCTCTGTAATCCCCTCCCCTGAAAAATTGGAATATTTCACATGGTTTAGGAAGATTACATTGTTTATGAACATTTTCAGTTGTTTTTAGCCTGAGGATATGTGTTATTGTAAAGTAAACTAAGTCTGTTACTTTACCGTGAAGCAGAACAACCTGAAGGCTTCAAGAAAATGAATATAACACCGAACACGTCATTCCACAACAGCAGCCATGATATTAAGAACCATTAGGTTAGGAGTGTTAGGTTTGAAGGTGACAGCAATTTCCAACATTCTTTCGCTAACTTAGTGTGCATACAAACGGTTTTTACTAATCAAAAGTTTTTGTAAAACATCGAAATTTATCGACTTTCGAAAATTAAATATAATTCAACAGAATTTCAGAGATGACAGCACTAGTCCATTGCTTAGACATCTGATGAATAGACACTTTGTATAAAACAAGCTGGAAGTATATGGCACAAGAAAAATCATAGTGCAAGAAAGATGAAGAATTAGGGTTACCAGACGTCCGGATGTTCCCTGACATGTCCTACATTTTAGCCTTATGTCCGGCATCTGGGAGGAATTTGAAAAATATCATAAAATGTTCTAAATTTTGAGCGTCACATAATATTAGTTAGGAAAGTAGGTAACAGAAAAAAATCATGCAAGTTACAAGTCTATGGACTGCGCTTCCAATTTATTTTGATTCACTCATTGCCCAAAAAGAAAAAAGTTTGTCCTGCTATTAAAAATACGGAAAAACGGAAGCACTTAATGAACAAAGTTTTGGGACCACTTTCTGATAACGTCACTGTTCAATGCCTGAGCAGAATCTCTTGCCTTAGGGATTATACTGATGGAACAAGGTGTTGCCATTCTTATTCAATATAATTTGATTGTAAAGCAGGGGTATAGAGAACAAAATTATTGATGGTGTCTGTCAGTCAAGAAAGTCATGGTAGTCAAGAAAAAGTAAAGAAATTAACAATTAGGTCAAGAAGTCAATAAAAAGGCAATAAATTATTCTTGTGGTCAAGAATTTTTGTTATCATAATAACTGATTGGTTGATTTAAACTTTTTTCTGTCCCTTTGGTTAATCGCGAAAATGATAATGAATGGCGGTAAGGTAAGATGGATAAAGGGAGTCACAAACATATAGGGACAACTGACACAAGCCCCAGATAAGATTATACTGGCTTGAGTCTAGATGCCAAAGCCTTGCTCGTCTGTCAAAGACAGTTCAGGATGCATTAATACGAGAAAGCAGATCTAATTCTCTTCTTAAATTCAGCTTCAGTTTTCATCTTAACTGGCCCTTTGGTAGGTTTTCAATAAATAAATATTTATTTTCTTAATTACTAACTTCCAATTTTACCTAAGTAGGGGAAAAGAAGGGTGCTCAGCCTGAAGGAACGTGCTACAGGGGGAGTTACCAACTAAGTGACAAGCGACAGCCTTGAAGCGGCACTTCAGTCTATTAGCAAGCGTTTGCTGCTAATTGTGCGAACACCAGATTTAGGCGACACGATAAGCCACATGTATCGCTTTGTCGCTTGTGTGTCGCTCAAACTGGGCCATTTCCTCAATAGCTTGCAACGTGTTGCAGTGGTTTGTTGTTCGCGCATGCACGATGCAATGAGTGTCTTGCTTTAGGATATTGCGCACCAAAGCGGCACGCAACACTTATCGCTTGAGGATTTCACCAACCGAACGCTGGCCTGTGCTGCCTGTCATGCCTTTACAATGTGAAATGTTGCTCTTGATTGGCTCGTTTCTAAGCAACATGTGTCGCGTCTTGCTTCGGTATGAAAGTTGCCTTGGACCGAAGGACCCGCGTCGCTTTGTTGTGAAATCCTCGTATCGTTTGTCGCGTGTCGCTTGGTGTAAAATCTCCTTGAGGAAACAGTGCAGTCAGAGCTTGTGTCCCTACGGTTTGAAAGGCTGCATTGATTACGGACTGCTCGCTTTCAAGCGACACTAGTGGTTTGTCGCCTCGGTATGAAATATCTCTCAGGATACTATTTATATTCTAATAACATAGAAAAATAAAACTATAGTACACAATCCAACATCTGACGTCCGGAATCACATTGCAATGTTTCTTCTTGTGTTACACATGCTATTTATTTATTAATTTTATTTTACTTTTCTTTCCAAATTAATGTCATTTCGTGACTGCACATCGCTCCACAAATATAACTGTTTCAATCAATTCACTTACCGCCTTTCTAGACAAACAAATCTACACAATATATTCCAAAAACTAAGCCGCATTACTTTCATAACAAAATTAGCACCTGGTCCGATCCCTCTGCCATCTATGTTTGTCATTCCTCTGGGGAACTAGTTTCTTGGGTCGTTTTCCACACTACGTTATTCAAGGTGCTGTAGTGTAAACATATCAATATTTTAGAACTCTTACCCATACACCGAGGCACCCTTTCATTTTATTCAGTATATGTATTTCGTGTTCTTCTGCCTCGAGTATATTTACACTTGGCTGCTTCAGAACAAAAAACACCTACCTATTTCAACCCAGCCATTATTAAACTTATTCGCAATTAACTTGGTTAACTTGCGCCGCACAAAAATTATACACTTTGTATTAAGAACTTTAAGGTAGCACTAACATCCAGAAATTATAACTTTTGAATGATATGAAAGCAATCCGAAACTTTTCAAATAAATATGAATTTTTGTTTGTAAACAATAGAGTTCAGTGTTGCAACGCTGTAGCAAAAAAAAAAAAAAAAATGTGTCCACTTGCGAGAGTGCGACGAGAAATATTTTAGTTTTCGTCCATTACTTGAAGAGTTCTTTAATATATCAAATACGTTAGCAAGAATGTTCGCTATTCATCAAATTAGTTGTGTGCTTGCTCCTCATATCATCCAATCATATCTATTTTTAATTTATTAGTAGGAAATTTCAAATACGGGTTAATTAAGTTAAACCTTTATTGTCGAAATGTGCAAAAGGTATCAGAAATTATCCCTCGTCGGAAAAGGGCAGAGATTGAGAAAATTATTTTTTATTAGCAGTATTTTTATTTAGCGAGGAGCTTTCACAAAGATCGCTGATACAGATCATATGATCTAGGTCAAATATAATAAAGTTTGAACTGTTGGAACATATGCAGCCCCTTATTTTGCTGCTGTCATTGTGATGGAGGACTAATTGCGAAATTTCAATGAAATCAAGTGGTTCTTTCAGAAGTTATATTCTTCTTTTAACATTTGGTTTTTAGTTTCCTATATTCCAACAACAATGGAAGTTTTAAAATGCATATTTTGCTGTCAGTCTGTCAATTCCAATTCCGGCGTGAATATTAAGAATGCTAATAGAAATGGAACATCAGTTCTTAACAAAATTAAAGGTTGCCTTGGAACTACGGTAAGATATAATTTTTCGTTGATGTATGGTAAATATTCGGACAGATAAGTTGTAGATATTAAGGCTTGTGGAACGACTGAAGATGACCGGACCCCTTTCCGATTTTCTTCATATTTGGCATACTCACTAATTGAGGCCTCCTAATCATGAATCTGTAGTAAAAAGTTGTCGGAAACTTCTAGAAATGGCAAAAGAAGCGAAAATAAGGCGTTAGTTTTCGGAATGGAAACAGTCGATTTTCGCGATTTTTTTTATTTCAAATATTGGAAAGAATTGACAATATAAAGAAAGTCTCCAATTTTGTTAATTTTTGGTATACTAAGTAATTTTGCCCTCCAAATCACGAATCTGTTGTAAAAAACCAGGGGTCACATCTGGAAATTGTACATTTTGATGAAACATTGTTCGTTAACCCCAAAAACCATCCACGGGTAGCCATGGCCGTAGGCAGGAAAAGATTTCGGGGGGGGGGGGTTCACTCATAATTGTTCCCATGCGCATCGCAAGAAATTTGAATAATAGAAATAACAATAATAATTATTAATTAATAATAATTAAAATTTCATTATAAATAACTAATTGATACAAACGTATTATTATTATTATTATTATTATTATTATTATTATTATTACTGTCCTTATATCCTTGAGGAGACTTTTCTACTCTATCCATCAGAAGTGTGAATATGCAGCACAAATGTTTTTATTATTATTTTTACATTTCATGCAGTGTGTACTGAGATGCACAGTTATTATATTTTGTTATTAAGTTTTAGGTACCTCAAGAAAAAGCTTTAGGAACGAGTTTACAATACCGGACCACTCTCCAATTGCTATGAAATTTCGTCTACTCACTAATTGAGACCTCCTAATCACGAATCTGCATGTAATAATTGGCGGTCGAGTATGGAAATCGAGAAAAAAACGAAATAAACTATGTTTTCTTAACGTAACGTAACCCTACCATAAGAACACTAGCTCCACGGAACACGCCATTTCCCCCGAATGGGTGTCCCTTATCGCACAACACTTTAGCAACATTGTGTTCTGACGTCACGGAAGAGAGCTTTTTCAAGTTAGGTAAGGCAAGGTATATTTCTCTTAGCCAAAATATTAATTTTTCTTTGTATTTATGCTAATGAAACCTAACCTAACAGGCCTAACCTAACCTCGTAGGCATTCCTCGTCTGACTTCAATATTCAAGGTTGCAAGATTGTTGTGCGTAAAGGAAGACCATTAAGATGGTACCGAATTGCTGTGTATGGACAACCACCGTGGTAAATCGCAAGGTTATTTTACGAGTTCTATACGTAAATGTACAATTTTAACAAGTGACCGCCAAATATGAACTACAGATACGTCATCAGGACACCAAAATTAGTAAGTAGGCGAAATTTTATAGAAATTGGAGAGTGGTCCGGTATTGTAAACTCATGCCAAGCTTTAAAAGTAAGAGAAATTTTAGTCATAAAGTTCACATAAAACTTAATTTTTGGATTTTTGAAAACTGTGGAACCAGTTATTCTTTGGATTAAATGGTAAAACATAACATGGTACCTGTATTGTAACCAAAATTTTTCGATCTAACATCATTTTTCTTTGGTTATTCTGTTCGAATACTAACTGGACATTATTTTCGTTATTAACAATAAAACTAACAAACGTTCTGCTATTTTGTAACTTGCAATAAACGATGTCAATTCGGGGCGAGGGGGTTCTATGGACCAGTTCGATCCCACTTTCCGACGCCCATATTGTTCCTATATTTACCAAACAACATTATATACAACCACTACACACTATACAAGTATGTCCTTTATAGGACCGCATATAGGTTAAATGTATGTACTATATCGACCGCTGGGTGAAGAGTAGTGAATGTAATGCGCTACGAAGCTGGATATTCTAGGTTTGAACTCTTATAAAGGGTTTTTTAAACCCTTATCGAACAGGGAATTTAAAAGTTAGGACGGGAATTTTGGGACAATCACAAGGGAACTTTCAGTCTGATATAGGAACAGCACTGGAAAGAGGACAACAGAAGTGAAAATGAAGGGGTCGCGGGTGAGCTGCGATTCTGAGAATTAAACCCGTTTCGCTCAAATTGAAGAATTCAAAATGTTTGAAAATTCTAGCTCGATCATTTCAGAATTGTCTCGCTGTTGTATTTTTGTGAAACTGCAAATATTTTTTTGAAAATGTGTCAAATTTTGGTTTCTAAACTTCCATTAATCCAATATGCCAGAAGTTTCGGGGGGGGGGGGGTTTGAACCCTAAAAACCCCCCCTCTAAATACGGCCATGCGGGTAGCCCCACAAACCATTGACGTTAGCCCCAAAAAACCATCCACGGGTAGTCCTACATACCATTAACATTAGCCCCAAAAACCATCCACGGGTAGCCCCACGAACCATTCACATGAGGTTAGGTTAGGTTCCATTAGCACTTATTTCACCCCTAAATTCATCGAAAAAATAGGGCGTATTGGAATTGAACATCATAAATCATTTTCTTGTAAAACAACGGCGTGGTTGGAAACAATGACAGGAGATTACATTTTCGTTCGTAAAACTACGCATATGCAGCTTTATATATAAAAAAAATATATTTTTTTTTTCAAATTTCCAGACATGACCCCTGGTTTTTTACAACAGATTCTTGATTAGGAGGCCAAAATTAGTTAGTATACCGAAAATTAACAAAATTTGACACTTTGTCAATTCCCTCGCAAATATATATATTCCTGATACTACCACGACACCAAATTTTAACTACCTTTGCCGGTACTAATCTGATATTCCCCGGACAGATTTCTTCATTTTTACAGAAGAAACTTCTTACGGTAATAAGTTCCTGTAGCATTGTCTAACATCTGGAAGGTGTTTTGTGTGATGTGGGAATGTTTCATAGTGGAAATTCAACCATTGACGCATAGCCCCACGAACCATTTCCGGTAAGGATAGGTTACGTAGGGTCATGTATAGGTTACAATAGTTAAAAATTGGTTTCGAAAAAAATATGCGTAGCCCCACACACCATTCTCGCATAGCCCCACGAACCATTGACACACAGCCCCACAAACCATTTGCGGAAACGTACATTCTTCAGTTACAAAAACACTTTTTTATTTTTTTAGAAAAAAAAATGCAATTGCTTTCATCAAGAAAACATGAATGCACCTTCAAGAATGTTCCGCGAAGCAGATGGGTAAGTACGAATGTCAAAAATTCACAAAACAAAAAAATTATAAGTGTCTGGGGACTATCAGATTTTTACCATTTTGCAATTTCTAGACGTTTTCGACAAATTTTAACTTCAGATTAGTCATTAACAGGCCTCAATTAGTATGCCAAATATGAAGAAAATCGGAGAGGTGTCCGGTCATCTTCAGTCATACCAGGCTGGTTTCACACATAAGTTATGACTAGAGCCCGGAAGTTTGGCAAAATGCCTCTTTTTATCTACTGCATATATTGATAAAAATTTTCCGGATATACATTTTTTATGTTGTTTCGAATGTTTTAGAAGCATTTTCATTTTGCCTATTTGGGACCCCACTGCCTGTTTTTAATTATAATGCCTTTTTCAATGAAATTTGACCATTTTCTTAAAAAAATATGTTGGCATTTATTTTTCTTCCGTTTATTATGTGAATAATTTTTGCTTTATTTAAGTAATATTGAACTCACGCATGTTTCAACATTGCTGAAGGAGAAAAGTGTGAGAAAAAAGTATTTCATGCTGAGTTAGGATATTGCCTTTCGGTTAACATTTCCTTGTGCATGATTGACTGCTGAAGTGGAGAGGTTGATTTCGAACACAAAGAAGATATTTCTGAAATCTCCCTCTCGAACCCGAAAATTTCAGGAAGTTGCGCCTGAGCTTTGTTTACATCCGCAACCAGTCTTGACGAGATGGGGAACCTGGATATCAGCAGCAATATATTATGCTAACAACCTTGAAAAAATCAGTGAGGTGATCGATGCTCTTCCAGAAAATGAAGCGGCTTCAATTCGTGAAGTGAGAAACTTCTGTGCTATTCAGAACTGAAGAATGAACTTTCGTTTATTTTTGCACATTATTGTGCATTGCCAGAGACAATTACAAAGCTAGAAAAAAGAGGTGAGACTCTTGTAGCATCCATGAAAATCTTCGAGGAATCTATGCAGCAGATGATGGAAGTGCCACGAGAAAAGGGGTCAGCTGTTGCGGAAAGTGCAAACGTGTAGTGAGTGCAAATAAGGACTTGAAACAATTGAAAATAATTTGTGATATTGTAAAAGGTGAAAATGCTGTTACCAAAATGAGTCCAGCTACATTAGCTTGTTATATGTATGCTCCAATAACTTCTGTAGAAGTAGAAAGATCAGTTTCTATTATGAAAAACATTCTCTCTGACAGACGACTATCAATGAATGTTGAGAACTTAAAAAAACAGCTTGTAGTTATGTGTAATCAAGACGGAGAAAATTGAAATGCTCTTCCCAATGTAGATTTTAACATTTTGCCAGAGATTATAGATAAAAGTAAGTGACTTCCAAATGTGCCTTTCTTCGCTTTATTTTGCCTTTTATTTTTATTTTTTCTGCCTATTTTCCACATTATAAATGCCTTTTTGCCTACCTTTTTTAACGAAAATAAATGCCTGAACTTCCGGGCTCTAGTTATGACACATTAAACACCGTGAAGAAAATATTTTTGGTGCCATTAACCCACTGTACACCCTCTTAGAGTTTTTTTTATGTGTCTCTGATATATGAAAGGTGTACTTTTTTTTTGGTACCAGTTTGATATAGGGAAAACACATTTCACTCGTTCATTTCGTCATGTTTTACATTCATACTTATCTATTATGCATTCCGAGACATTCTTTAAGGTGGGATTTATCTTTTTGTTTAACGAAAATAGTTTCATCGAGTATTTATTGTTCGTTCCTCTTTCGCTTGTGTTAACCTTTTGTGTCCACCTTTTGTGTCCCAAGCATTTCGATCGAGATACCCAAATTTAACCCTCACGGTCCGAAGCATCTCGATCGAGACACTGTGTCAAGGTCGTAGTTTTTACGTTATAAGGTTTCTATTTTTGTCTAGAATTTCGATTTTTTTTTAATATTGTTCCTAACACACGTATTTAACAGAAATGTTTTTTAGCATTTTTCTTTGTATTCATGAAAATGGAGGGGGAAAGGCGGGAAAAGGTACTTCTCTTTTGCATCTCTTTTCAAGGTCAAATTTTTGCCGACAAAGGAAGACCGGCTTTGTTGTTCTAAAGCAATGCTTTTCACTCCCTCCTGTTAACTGCATTCGAAGGAAGCTTGTTTATCAGTATCCGATGTCAAAATGGAAGTTGTCCGTGAGGGCGCAAGCAGGGGGAGGGGAAAGACTGGTTGTTGAATCTGCATTGTGAGAATGGAATTTCGAAGCGCGCTAAAGGAAACCTTTGTTTTTTTAGCACAAGTTGCAACAGGGGTTACCCTGCATTGTCTAAAAATAGAATTTCAAGCAGCTGCAAGAATTGGCGCTCATTTTTCACTGCGTTCTAGCTTTTCGTCCCTGAATGTTGTGTGTAGGTGTCGTTTTGTGCCCAAGTGTGAGGACATTTTTTTCGTGAAGTAACAATTTTTTAAAATAATTTTTGGGGTTTTTCTCCCTTCCCCCTCCATATATACGCCAAATTTGCATAAATTTTGCATTTTGACATTTTTCGGGGGGCGGGGGGAAACACCATTTTTTTAAAGAAAAGTATTTTTAGGGGATTTTCCCCCTTTACCCCTCCATATGTACGCCGAATGTGCATAAATTATATATCGTCTGAATCTGTGATTCATTCTGCGTACAACGGTATATCTTTCATATCTCTAGGGCATTTAGTTTCTGAACTATAGTCATTTCAATGTAACTCTGCATTTTGAAGCTTGAATCAGTGGCATGCCGACCATTCCTTTTGGAGGTACAACTCAAGTTACATTGGTCATATGATAATAATGGAAATATTTTTGTGTTCCTTACATGTCAGCGATAATTTCTATGTGCATTTTGAACTTTTTTTCATATTTTTTTTTTTTTGGGGGGGAGAAACCCCATTTTTAAAAAAAGTATTTTCAGGGGATTTCCCCCCTTTCCCCCTCCATATATACGCTGAATGTGCATAAATTATACATCTTCTGAATCTGTGATTCATTCTGCGTAGAACGGTATATCGTTCATATATCCAGGGCAAATAGTCTCTGAGCTAAAGTCATTTCAAGGTACCGCTGCATTTTGAAGCTTGAATCAGTGGCGTGCCGACCATTCCTTTTTGGGGTACAACTCAAGTTACATTGGTCATATGATAATAATGCAAATATTTTTGTGTTCCTTACATGTCAGCGATCATTTCCATGTGCATGTCGACACTGTCACGTACTTTTTTCTTGAGGGGAGGGTGGGGGAACCAAATTTTTTTTCCCGAAATTTTGGAATTTTGAGAGTTAGCCCCCTCCCCCCGCCACATATACGCCGAATTTGCATAAATTTCATATACTCTGAATCTGGTTCATTCCGCGAACAACGGAATATCATTCATCTCTCTAGGGCAATTAGTGTCTGATCTACACTCATTTAATCGAAACTCTGCATTTTGCTCAAAATCGGCTCGGGACAGAGGATTACATGTGAAAATGGCCTTGGGACTCAAAAGGTTAAACACAATATGGCGGGCAGATCTTGACTAGCGTTGTCTATCATCAGTGCATATGCAGTGTTTCCAAGTCTTCACCGAAAAATTCCTACTTTCGTGTTACAGATTTTGTATTTTTTTCCGGGTTCGAAAACCCCACTAACCATGCATGCGTAGCCCCACACACCATTTATGGATAGTCCCACAAACCATTCATAAATAGCCCCACGAATCATGCCCGTCAAGGTTAGGTTAGACAAACATAGTTAAAATTGTCATGTTCTGGCAAAACAATGGCGTGGTTGGAAACACTGACCGGGGGTTACATCATTGAACGCACGGAACATTTGGTTCACGTAGTCGAAGGTAATGGAGGCAAGAGCTTTTGTGCATCGGAGAGACATTAATGTCGAAAAATACATGATTTACCCACCAAATAAATTGAACGAAGGGAGAAAACATTTCCACGACCTTTCCAAAGTCTACAAAAACTCAGTTCCGGAAGTACTTTCTCCTGTAAAATTGAAGAAATGTGTTTTCCCTATATCAAATTGTTACCTTTTTTTAATCGAGAGATTTTTGTGTTTTACGCAGGGGCAGAAAAAGGTAACGGTTCTGATTGTTGTTTTTTTTCTCAAATTCTCCTAGCAGGAAGACTAATTATCGTATAATTTTGGCAATCATTTCACACGAAATTTCAACCTTCCTTAAAGTAATTAGCACTGTTTGGATTTCGAAAAAAGAGTTATTTACGTTGATTGATTTGCTTTATTTTACTTCACTTTACATGTCACTTTTGGCTAATTTGCGAAGATGGGGATGAGTGATGATACTATTAAGAAATGTATGAATGACACTCACAAATTTCCATCCCCAGACCAGGATTCAAACCCGGTAGCCCTGGCATCGTAGCGCGATGTTCGTTTTTACGGTGAAAAATAAAACTTTTTAATTACATTACACAACCATGCGTGCTTCCCACGGACAATGTATATTCCATTAACAAGAGACTATTGTAGACTAGCTAGTGGGAATTAATGTAGAAGTAAATCAGAACCTTAGTAGAATACATTGAGGGACTTTATTTTAGGAGCGAATGCAGAATATAGAGAATGTCTCCAATTTCGTTAATATTTGGTATACTAACTAAATTTGGCCTTCTAATCACGAATCTCTTGTTAAAATGCGGGTGTCACGTGTGGAAATTGGGAAAAAATGCGATAAAAGTTGAATTTTTTTTTTTTTAGAGTTGTATTGCATTGTTTTACGAACAAAATTTTAACAAAGCTTGCCTAAGCTAACCTAACCTTACCGGAAATGTTTCGAGGAGTTATCCGTGAATGGTTTGTGGGGCTACCCGTGCATAAAGTTAAAGGTAACAGTTAGATATAGTGAAAACACATTTCTTCAAATTTACAGTAGAAATGACTGGAAAGAATTTACGGACTGTGGACTTTTGGAAGCTGGGAATAGTGTTTTTTCCATTCGTGCAACTTATTCAGCTGGTAAATAATGTCATTTTCGACATTAATGTATCTCCGTTGCACGATAGCTTGTGCCACCATTACCGTCGACTACGTGAATGAAATGTTCCGTGGATTCGAATATGTAACCCCCTGTGAGTGTAGCAACCACGCATTTGTTTTCCCAGATGACATTTGAGTGGTTTTTTTTCAATTTAGTTTTCTATGTTTGCTTCACCTAACCGAACCTAACCTTCCGTGAATGGTTTTTCGATCAATGTTATCCTAAAAACCATCATTTTTCGGTTAATAAGTGTTAGTGTAGCAACCATACGGTAGTTTTACAAGATGACGTGTGAGCGTTTTTTTTTCCCAATTTAATTTTCTATGTTTGCCTAACCTAACTGAACCTAACCTAACCTTCCGTGAATGGTTCGTGGATCAATTTTCGCTTAAAAACCTTTTGTGAATAGTTCGTGCAGCATTTTTCGGTTCATAAGTTTGGAAACACTGCATATCAGCTGACGATAGACAATGGGAGTCAAGATTTGCCCGCCATATAGCAACGACCAATAAATACTTGTAATTTGAAAAATTTCTTTGCTTGTGTGTACCACAATAACATCATTAATATCGTCAGTAATGAACAATGAAAATATGTAACATCTTCTTTTGTAAGCTCTTTGGTTCTCTGCTATATTCAGTTGCACGAAGCCTTCGAGCTGTTCTGCTTCACAGCAAGTTAACATGCAAAGAGAACAAACATACTTTTTACTTCAGAATAACACATTTCTGCAAGGTAAAAACAACTGAAAACATTCATAACGAACATAATCTTCATAAACCATGCCAAATATTTTTCTTTCAAGAGGGCTAAATACAGTCAGCAGTACCCAATTAAAATTAAAACTTAAGAAGCAATTTAGCTTTTGATTGTGGGTATGTTTCACCCAGTACTTGTCCATATGTCCTAGCGGGAGTGCTTGTCCTACCAGGTTAAAGCTCGTTTCACACATAAATGATTACACACTAGAAACTGTAAACAAAATACTATCTGTTCTGAATGTTTGATGAATTTTCACAAGTTGTACAGGCTAGGGATGGCCAAACGGATCCGGATCCGAAAAATCCGGATCCATTCAGATCCGGATCCGAAAGTTCCGGATCAGGATCCGGATCCGAGATTTCCGGATCTGGATCCGGATCCGAGAATTCCGGATCTGGATCCGGATCCGAGAATTCCGGATCCGAGAATTCCGGATCTGTGGATCCGGATCCGGGTCTGAAAGTTTCTGATCTGGATCCGGATCCAAAAGTTCCGGATCTGGATCCGGATCCGAGATTTCCGGATCTGGATCCGGATCCGAAAATTTTGGATCCGGATTCGGTCCGAAAGATTCGGATCTGGATCCGGATCCGAAAATCCAAATCCGGATCCGAGAGTTTCGTATCTCAATCCCATTATAATATTACCACACCTTAAAAGGTATTATGATATTCGATTACAAAGGAATTTTTCGTTAGTCCTACAAGAATTTTTTTCAAGTGTTGTTCTTAAAATACTTTGCTACACATCGGCTAACACACTCGTGCACACATGTCAGAGGTGCAGTAGCGTACGCAGGATTTCATCAAGGGGGGTGTTATTTCTAAAACTTTTTTCCAAATTCACATTACTACTGTTTTATTATACTTTAATTAAATAATAATAATCACAATTAATTAATAATACTTATAATTATTGGCCGCGGTGGCTCAGTCGGTAACGCGTCTGACTACCATGCTAAAGGTCCCGGGTTCGATCCCCGGCCGGTTCAAATCCGGGAACTTTTCTAACGATGGAAGCGGCCCCGACGCCCACCCAGCGTCGAATAACATGGGTACCTGGGGGAAACCCAGGGGAGTAAAGGCGGTCAGGGGCGTGATGCTGATCACATCACCCCCACTCACGACCGGATCAAGAAAGTGTGGGGCGTTACCCCCACACCCCCTATATGCCTTCATGGCGTGGTGCTAAGCACAGGGGTGCACTTTAATTTTTTTTTACTTTTATAATTAATTAATTAGCTGAATTAATACTAAAATACTACTAATACCACTACTACTACTATTAAGTAGTAGAGATCTACATAAATATAGTATTTATGAAAACAATAGAACGAAATTACTTTCTAGTCATTCGATTTTTATCAAATCCTGGGAGCATTATTTGTTTCTTTGTTACGAAATAATTGTCTGGTCAACGAGGTGAGACATTTCAAGGGTGAAGAAGATCCATAAATACAAGAAAATATATTAAAATAAATTGAAATAATCAAAGTATGGGACTCATCGAAGGAGCTGCGGTGATCTGGTCGGTAGAGCGTCTGACAAGTGACAATCCAGATTCGATTCCCGAAATTGGTTGGAATTTTTCCGGCTTTTTCCCCGCATAAATGTCCCCGATAATTCACATCTAGATTATCTCGCTGTTCTTACCAACAAAACATTCTACAATAGTTAAACTTATTGTCGTTTGAATAATTGTCTAGTCAACAAGGTGAGACATTTTAAAGAGAGACATTCAAACGTGCTGCGGTAAATATAGAATGGGAAGGCGGACTGGTGACTGTATTCTTGTCCGCCTAGCCTTTGTATATACATTTGCCTCTTACAACGTACCATTAACTTTATTTAGTTAATTCTCATTATTCACACAAAACAAAATACATGTTCGCTGAACACTGGCGTACATAGAGGGATGGCCGATGGTGTTCCAGCCCCTACCAAAATTTTGAGAAAATCAGAATTTTCAAATAAAAATCCGTTAAGAACTTTAAAAAATCAAAATGTGTAGATGCGAAACCTCTTTTAAAGTGAATCCCGATTACCATTTTTGTCTTTGAATACAATTTTAATACGAAATATTTTATTATGCATCCTGCCCTCCAAAACGAAGCCATGTGCTATCCACATTTACTATTTCAGCCCCTCCCGAAAAAAAATCCTGCGTACGCCACTGAGATACAAAACAACTTTTTTCTCTTTTAAATCATAGTTACCCTAACCTAACCTCATAAACTCGTGGTTATTTTCAAGGCATCACTCTGAAAGACGCGTGTGTTTGGAATGCTGTGCTTTTCTCCATGCTGCATGGAAATAATAATTCAAATTATTATTATTGTTGTTAGTAGTAGTACTAGTAGAAGTAGTAATAGTAATATTATTGTCCCAGATCTTTGACTGTAAAAAATTGGCCATTTAATTTTTTTTCCACAGCATTTTTCATAATATTTCACAAGCTCAAGGGGGGGTTTAAACCCCGTAACCCCCCCCCCCTTGCGTACGCCACTGCAGAGGTGATTTTGTAAATGCCATTGAAACGAATATGTATTCATTCGAATGTATTGGTAATGAAAACACACATAAATGTGAGACATTCCATTCCAGGATGAAACCTTTAACACATATAACAAGATAGAAATGTTATACAAAAATTATACAATTGTTCTACAGTTACAGTTCTACAAATTAAAATAAAACATTATAATAAATGCAGTGTTAAATAATTACAAAGTGTAAGACTAACAAGGGAGGTTATCTAAGTATCCCCCTCCGATTTCCATGAAACTTGGCAGTATAGTGGGGCCCAAAGGAAGAATTACGTGTTTTTTTTTGTTTCAGCTAAAAAACGGTTTTAGGGGGCAAAACCCCCTCAAATGTCAAGATGAAGACAAATTGAAGTGAGTATATGACCCCTGTGTCCCCCTCACATTTCCATGATACTTGGCAGGTGTATAGTGGGGCCCAATGGAAGAAATACGTGTTTTTTTTGTTTCAGCTAAAAAACAGTTTTAGGGGGCAAAACCCCCTCAAATGTCAAGATGAGGACAAATTTAAGTGAGGATCTGACCCCTGTGTCCCCCTCCGATTTCCATCATACTTGGCAGGTGTATGTATAAACGGGCCCAAATGAAGAAATACGTGTTTTTTTTGTTTCGGCAAAAAAATTGTTCTAGGTGGCAACCTCCTCTCAAATGTCAAGATGATGACAAATTGAAGTGGGGATCTGACCCCTGTGTTACCCTCCGATTTCCATGAAACGTGGCAGGTGTATAGAGGGACCCAAAGGAAGAATTACGTGTTTTTTTGTTTCAGCTAAAAACTGTTTTAGGTTGCAAAATCCCCTCAAATGTCAAGAGGAGGACAAATTGAAGTAAGGATCTGACCCCTGTGTCCCCCTCCGATTCTCATGAAATTTGACAGGTGTATAGAGAGGCCCTATCCTCCCTGTTTCTTCCTATGCCATATTTACGTGGTTTCGGGGTCAGATCCCCACTTCAATTTCTCCTCATCTTGACATTTGAGAGAGGGGGAATGAAAACACACATAAATGTGAGACATTCCATTCCAGGATGAAACCTTTAACACATATAACGAGATAGAAATGTTATACAAAAATTATACTATTGTTCTGCAGTTACAGTTCTACAAATTAAAATAAAAAAGTTCTGGATCTGGATTTCGGATCCGCTAGGATCCGGATCTGGCCATCCCTACTATACACCTGCCACGTTTCATGGAAATCGGAGGGGAACACAGGGGTCACATCCCCACTTCAATTTGTCCTCATCTTGACATTTGAGAGGTGGTTGCCCCCTAGAACAATTTTTTTGCCGAAACAAAAAAACACGTATTTCTTCATTTGGGCCCTGCAAGTTTCATGGAAATCGGAGGGGGAGTGTATTAACTAATTACAAATCGCGCACGCGCGCGTGTGTGTGTGTGTGTGTGTGTGTGTGTGTGTGTGTGTGTGTGTGTGTGTGTGTGTGTGTGTGTGTGTGTGTGTGTGTTTGTGTGTGTGTATGTATATTATATATATACGTATATTAGCAGGTAACAATATGTTATAAGCACATTCTTACTTTCCAAAGAAGCGCATGTGGGATGGCAAAACGGATCAGGATCCGAAAATTCAGGATCCGGATCTGAAAGTTCTGGATCCGGATCCGAAAATTCTGGATCCGGATCCGAAAATTCTGGATCCGGATCCGAAAGTTCTGGATCCGGATCCGAAAGTTCTGGATCCGGATCCGGATCTGAAAATTCCGGATACGCGGATCCGGATCCGAAAAATTTTAGGATCCGGAACCAACCGGATCCGGATTTCGGATCCGCTAGGATCCGGATCTGGCCATCCCTAGTACAGGCATGTTAGAAAGTACTTTAGAATGCTGGAAATGTTTGCGGAAGTAAGGTCAAAGCATGGAGAAACTAATTAGCACTATTAAAGGCTAGTTACTTGAGGGAAAACAAACAATTCCATCATTAATTTCCTAACTCACCTTGTACTCACAATGAACATTACCACGAGATCCAAGACACAGACATGGGTGAAAGAATGTCACCATCCTATGCAAACCTTTTCATGGACAAATTCAAACATAAGTGGATACCCAATCCTAGAACCAGGGTATTCATTTTGCCTGTTTTTTTTTTTTTTAAAGAAACCAACCCAGGTGGTTTTTTTTTTTCAGATAAAACCCAGGCCATACTGAGTTTTATTGGGTTTTTTCATGTTATGTTTATAAATATATATATTTTAAAAATGAAATAATTTTTCCCTGATAGTAATATATTGGAACATTCAATTTGTATTATTTTAGTTCACTGAATCAAAAATTATTTAATATTCTCTGTTAACATACTTAATAATTGACAATCAAGGTCTCACACCTTGAAATGAATAAACTAAAAGCATACATAACCCGTGCCGCAGGCCATTGAAAGCCCAGGCCTACCTACTGACAGTCGGCCGCACTCCCACCTGATCCTACTCTGAGGTGGGAGATCATACAACCAATTACGGGGTGATGTGGGATTAGCAAAGCATGCTGCAATGCCAGAGGTCCTGGGTTCGAATCCTGGTTCAGATGTGGATGTTTGTCCCAATGATAATACAGAGAAAATATAGGAAATTGAGAGAAAAGAGGGGATTCTACTGCTTAGCGGTATTACTTTTATTACGTAAAAAAAGTAGACAGGGTGGCTGACTTTCATGCAGAAGACCTGGGTTCAAATCTTGGGGTGTGTGATCTAAGGTCGAAATTTTTCCGGTCTTGTCCCTGCATAAAGCAGATGTGGAACTCACCCAGCCTCAAATCAATGGGTTCTGGGGGGTAAAGGCAGCTGGAGTTTGGTTGTGATCACATCACCTCCAAAATGACTGAGATCAAGAATATGTCGGGCCATATCCCCATATCCAATGAATGTGCCTTCATGGTGCAGTGCTATATCAGGGTGGCCACTCTAGGACCATGATATAATTCAAGTATAATTCCCAGTTTTCAAGGTGAACTTTCCAAAAATTGAAGGTCACCAGAAGATGTTTTCTCTTTTTCAACCTTATGTATTACAGCTTCTCACTACCCACACACAAATATATTAACAATATAAATGGTCTGGGTGATTCCAGTGTATCGAAAAATTCAAAATCGATTCAAATAAACGGCACGTATGCATATTTCAAATATTAAGTTTAAGGTGCGGAGTTTACATTTGGATTTCACATATTCAGACTCAAAATACATCTATAAGCACAAGTTACTAATGTTACGGGATATACTAATGTATGAAAAATTGTTAATTGTATAAGAATTTTAAGCTGAAATTTACCTATTCAACTGCAGGATATATTATCTTGCAATAATCTTCCATCTATCACATAGATTGTTCTACAAAGGACACAAGAAAATAAACGGATCAAGAGAATTCAATGTTATTTTTCATGTAGCTTTCTTTTCCTTCCTCGATAAAAATAAAATTGATAAGTTAAAAGCTTGCCTCGGAGCATTTATAAATTCAATGGGATATGGTTTGATTGATTGAGTTGGTGTTTTAAGTCCACTTTATGAACAGAAAGGCTAATTAGGACTGGAGCTTCAGTTAAAAGTGGGATCCAAACCACTATGTGGCTCCACCGGTATCGAACTCAGGACCCCTTGATTAAAAGGCGACGATGCTAGCACTGTACCATCGGGGATGCCCTCAGTGGGATATGGATGTGATATTTGATCTAGGAATTAATTTGTGCACCTGGACAAGAGATGGCCTAACAAGTGTGTCGTCCCACAGTTCTGTGTATCCACACATGCGTTGAAAACTCCTGTCAGCGCGCATCGTTCGTAGTATAGGGCAGTTGATTGACGCGTCAACAACAGCATTTTGTAGTCAACTGAACATGGCGCAGTTCGTGCCAGATAAAGTGTTTTTGCGGGGTGTTCTGCTTCATTACTTTAACATGCAGAAAAGTGCTACCGAAAGTCATCGTATTTTGGTGGAAGTGTATGGTGACCATGCGCTAGCTGAGCGAACGTGTCAGAAGTGGTTTGCACAGTTTAGAAGTGGTGATTTCGGCCTGGAAGACCAAGAGCGACCTGGACAGCCAAAAAAAAATTGAAGATGAAGAATTGAGAGCATTGCTCGATCAGGATTCGTGTCAAACGAAGGAAGAACTTGCAGAAGCAT
The DNA here is from genome assembly GCF_977018435.1 of Lepisma saccharinum. Classification (NCBI taxonomy): domain Eukaryota; kingdom Metazoa; phylum Arthropoda; class Insecta; order Zygentoma; family Lepismatidae; genus Lepisma; species Lepisma saccharinum. The sequence goes on along the minus strand of NC_139247.1, from coordinate 4,482,075 downwards.
TAGGCGTTGATCAAACAACAGTTTCCAAACGCCTCAAGGCCATGGGAATGATTCAAAAGATGTCACATTGGGTTTCACATGCATTGAAAAACAGAGACGTTGAAAGACGAAAAACCATTTGCGAATTGCTGCTTCAAAGACAGAAAAGAAAGGGGTTTTTGCATCGCATTGTTACTGGCGATGAGAAGTGGATCCATTACGAGAACCCGAAACGAAAAAAGGCCTGGGTGAAGCCAGGTGAACCAGGTCCATCGCAACCGAAACAAGATATTCACTGTGCAAAGGTTATGCTGTGGATATGGTGTGATATGAAAGGTGTGGTGTACTATGAGCTGCTGCAACCGTGTGAAACTATTAATGGAGAACGTTATCGACGACAATTAATGCGTTTGAAGCAATCTCTGGCCAGGAAACGACCAGAATGGGAGAACAGACATGATAAACTTATTTTTCAACATGATAACGCTCGCCCACATGCCGCAAAACCTATTTAGAAAATGTCAGATGGGAAGTTTTACCCCACCCGCCGTATTCACCAGACGTTGCTCCTTCGGACTACTACTTGTTCGATTGCATGAATAACGATTTGATTGGACAGCGGTTCACTTCTTCAGAAGATATTGAAAGATGGGTCTCTGTCTGGATCGCTTCAAAGGATGAGGACTTCTTTCGCCACGGAATCCGTAACTTGCCTGACAGATGGGCGAAAGTGGTGGCTCGCGATGGACAATATTTTTCTTAAGGTATTTATGTATTTTGTGTTTGAACTACAGCTTCAATGTGTGCGTAACAACCGCACAAATTAATTCCTAGACCAAATAAATGTTGCAATTTTTCACGTCTACAGAGAAAAAATCACGAAGAATTCATGTACAATTCCCAGAGCCAATTATTCACACATAATTCCCAGAATTCAAGAAATTCCTGGTGAGTAGCCACCTAGGATATGCAAGGGGAACTTTACCTTTACCTGCACACACACTTTTAAATCTGCTTCAATACAGTTTGTTCACAGTTGTGTTTTCCCATTATTTTTGTGGATGTGTCAAGTTTAAATATCTCCTCTATGTATTAACCATGCCGAAATTATAAGGCTGACATATTTAATTGTCTTGACTGATTTAATCCAAATGGAATACCGTATCCATCCTCCAAAATATCTGGTTGCTATGAAACTAACAGTTCCCATGGACAAAACATTAGTGGCCCCCATTTGGATCCCAACATACATATATACACTATATTATTAAATAAATTATTTGTCAAGCCATAGCTTAAGAAATGCCATGGAATATTTAAGTATCTTTTCTTAATGTTCAAAAAGGTAGTTTAGGCAGATATTTGAAAGTGGCATCAGAATTAGGAGCTACCTCAGAATATGAAAAATCAATTTTTCATTCACCATCTTGAAATGCTTTCAACAAATGCAAATGCAAAATAAAATCATTCCCTGGGTGTATCTATTTGTGACATGAATTTCAGCTTAAAAACTATAAAATTGCTAACGATATCGTGGTCTCAAAATTGGTGACCATTCCGAAACCACACACTATATTACAGTTTTTTTTATTAAAAACTTCAAGCTCAAGTAATGTCCTGACATAGCTGAGACTTGGTTTTCTTAATCTACGAAAATCTAACCTCAAATAGTTGCATAACTTAACCTTTTGCTGCCCAAGGCCTTTTTCACAAGTAAACCTCTATTGCCCGAGCCGATTTTGAGTAAAATGCAGAGTTTCAATTAAATGAGTGTAGATCGGAGGCTAATTGCCCTAGAGAGATGAGTGATATACCGTTGTACGCGGAATGAACAAGAGATTCGGACTATAAGAAATTTTTGAAAATTCGGTGTATATGTGGCGGGGGGGGGGGAGGGGGCTAACTCTCAAAATTCCAAAATTTCGGAAAAAAAATTTGGTTCCCCCACCATCCCCCCAAGAAAAAAGTACATGACAGTGTCGACATGCACATGAAAATGATCGCTGACATGTAAGGAACACAAAAATATTTGCATTATTATCATATGACCAATGTAACTTGAGTTGTACCCCCAAAAGGATGATTCAAGCTTCAAAATGCAGCGGTACCTTGAAATGACTATAGCTCAGAAACTAAATGTCCTAGAGATATGAAAGATATACCGTTGTACGCAGAATGAATCACAGATTTAGACGATATATAATTTATGCACATTCGGCGTATATATGGAGGGGTAAAGGGGGGGAAATCCTCTGAAAATACTTTTTTAAAAAATGGGGTTTCGCCCCCCCCCCCCCCAAAAAAAAAGGATATGAAAAGTTCAAAATGCACATAGAAATTATCGCTGGCATGTAAGAAACAGAAAAATATTTGCATCATTGCCGTATGACCAATGTAACTTGAGTTGTACCCCCAAAAGGAATGGCCACTGATTCAAGCTTCAAAATGCAGTGGTACCTTGAAATGACTATAGCTCAGAAACTAAATGCCCTAGAGATATGAAAGATATACCGTTGTACGCAGAATGAATCACAGATTCAAACGATATATAATTTAAGTACCGAAAAGGTGTAAAAAATTAAGTAAAATAGTTTTGTACCCTTTTTTATTTGTAATGCATTTTTCAGACCTTAAACTACTTTTCTATGTAGTTTCCACCATTGTTCAAGCATTTGTCGTAGCATGGCACTAGTTTTTGTATCCCATCATCATAGAATGTTCCCACCTGTGACGAAAGCCATCCATGCATTGCTGCTTCGACGTTGTCATCCTCGTTGAAATGCTGACCAGCGAGAAACTTCTTCTTCAAATGAAGAAAGAGATGGTAGTCACTTGCTGCCAAGTCAGGGCTGTTGGTGGATGAACAAATTGTTCCCAGCCGAATGACTTCATGAAATTGTGAGTTTGTAGGCCCGTATGGGAACGAGCATTGTCGTGAAGCAACACAATGCCTTCACTGAGCATTCCGCGTCTTTTGTGTTGAATTGCACGATGCAGCCGGATTAATGTGTCACAGCAGGCATCTTTGTTGGTGGTCTGTCCTCTAGGCAAGAATTCAACCATTCTTGCATTGAGAAAACAAATCACAGACTGGACATCACAATCGGCTGGCCGATTGATTTTCTTGAACATTTCAAAACTTCAGAAAACTAAGAAGAAAAAGCATGACCTGCTCCCACGTGTGCCTGTGGCTAACTAACGGATGAAGGACGTCAGCGAGAACTTACACGGTCGCGACTGCATCGTTACAGCGGCAATATTTGCAAACTGTACTTACTTTACTAATACGCCTCGTATATGTATGCATTGTATTTAATTGAATAACCCACCTCCCACATATTTAAGATAAAAAGAAATTGTGGTAGATTATGAGAGTGCTCGACTTCTTGTACATAGAGCTCCTAACCACAAATAACATTTATCCTACATGGGCAAGCAACTCATTATGTTCAATCAATGCACTGAACTGGAGGGATGGAATGGTTACTGTCTCGGTGGAAGGCATTGGAAAGATAACAGAACATTTGCACACATACTAAATTTTGAGAAATGAAATGAATCATTTGAAAAATGTTTGGTTTAGTTATACCACAATTAACTTTATTCTACTATCATGACATTTCAATAACATGTACTCAATTCTTCTTTGTAATGTTTTATTCATGGAAAAAATTAATGTAAAAGTTGATCATCACAAGCACACTATGTGGCTTGTGCACATACGAAAGTGACTCATATCTAAAGTGCTACCACATTTCAAAATTATAAGCTTTGTTCGTTCAAATGTTTTATCTAAATATTTCAGTCCCTCTTGATTTTACTTTCTTTGATATATGTTCGTATTATTTCTGTTAAAAGTCTATTTACAGCATGATTTGAGTAAGGTATCCTGGAAAAAACCACTGTGACTTGTACCCCATTAATTATTTTGAGTATTACAAGCTTGGCTAAGCTTTTATTTTACAAGTTTTCTCAAATTGTTGACAATTCTAGAACCTTACAATTATTTAAAGCAATAATTTACAACATTTTCTGAAAAACCCAATTTTTTTTTCAAGGTGGGGTTTTCTGGGAAAAAAACATGTGGGGAAAACTAGGCTGGGTCCACCCAGGCCAACCCTGCCTAGAACCACTCCTCAGGGTCCACTTTCCTGGGCCCACCCCACTAATCAAATGGTAGCATCATTGCCTTGTAATCGAGGGGTCCTGGGTTGGATACCCGTTGGAGGCATATAGTGGTTCGGATCCCACTTTAAACTGTAGGTTCAGTCTCGATTAGCCTTACTGTGCATAAAGTAGACTTAAAACACTAAATCAAATCAAAGCATCATAATTTAGTTTATTCAATTCTGTTAATCTATGCTAACAATTTTTTTTTTCGAGTAGCCTATGCCTTCTATATTTTATCATCGTGAGAATAAAGTGCCGGCTAGAGTTAAGAATACAGAGAATGTCTCCAATTTCATTAATTTTTGGTATACTAACTACATTTGGCCTTCTAATCACAAATCTGTTGTTAAAATGGGGGGTCACATGAAAAAATTTTACACTTATGTATATATATGATGTTGCCACGAACCATGCACAGGTAGCCCCACAAACCATTCACAGATAGCCCCAAAAACCATTCACGGATAGCCCCATGAACCATTTCCGGTAAGGAAATTTAAAGAGGTTAGGCAAGCTTAGTTAAAATTTTGTTCCTAAGACAATGCGAAACAGCTGTAAAAAAATCCACTTATATTGGCTTTTTTCCCTATTTTCACACGTGACCCCCACATTTTAACAACAGATTCGTGATTAGAAGGCCAAATTTAGTTAGTATACCAAAAATTTACGAAATTGGAGACATTTTCTGTATTCTTAACTCGCTCCAAAGTGCCTTTTCTAAGTTTTTTAAACAATTGCTCTCTTGGAAATTCTATAAATAAAAAATTGGTTTACAATATCAATATTCAATATACATCAATGTTAATATTATCGATGTCGATATTTTAACATTTGTTGTTTCTTTTGTGAATTAAGATCACAACAGCTATACCTATAGGCTACATGGTGTGAAAGAATGACGTAGGCACCAAAAAGTCACATTTACGAAACTGTGGTTGTGAGGTAGTGCATATCTGGTGAAAGAAACACAATACCAACAATCAAAGTAAACAAAGTTGAATCTGAAAGACATGAAGGATGTTATCTGGAAAGAAGCTGTTGATGGGAATGGTGTGAATGAAATAAGAAAGAGGATAACAAAATGATGGCTTATTTAAAGAGAGCTGTCGGATTAGAACCACACTAAAATTCGTAAATACGTCATTGGAACAGGGTGTTTTCTTGTTGAGTTAGACTGATCTGCTATGTATTCACTACTGTTCATAAATCGAGATGAGAACAAGCCAAGATTCTTTGAGATGAGACTGTGGTGAGGTAGGCCTCTGTAAAGTCTAGACGAGACCACAACTTTGGTATGAAATTTGAAAATTTTGCCTAAGACAAATTTAGCTTACTATGCTGTTTCTTCAGCCATAGCAAACATATGTCTACCTGAGTATTTGTAGATAAATCTATATTTTGTTTATAGAAATTACGTGAATCCATAGTGACCAATTAAAGCTATGTCTCTTGGATGCACATACGAATTTTCAAGGTATGATTGTGTTCTTCAAGGGTTCCTAGACAGTAGTGAAACCAGAATAATGAGTAAGGAGGCAGAGCGACGGGAATGTTTTCAGGGTAAGATTACATTTATAAAACTTCTAAACACCACACAACAATTCATATTTATGCGAAGAGAAAAATATGTATCTAGTTTTTGGTTTTTGCTTGAAGGAGAGAGACTGGCCAACTGGGGGCATTCACCCCTGTCCTTTTCCGGAGCTGTCACTGGTCATAGCATTAAAACTATGCATCGGACAGAAAATGTGCTGTCACACATTGTATACATAGTTTATACTAAATCAAGGTGAGACCAAGAATGAAACAGTCATTTACAACTCGAGACCGAATCTTTGCCAAATGCTGTCTCGTATTGTAGAGATACCATTCCTATACTTGCAGTGGCGGTTGCTTAACATGTGCTACCGTGCTATAGCACGTCACTCAATTTACTAAAATGAAAACAAAGAAAGGGACACATTTCATAGATTGAAGAAGTTTAATAAAACACTGCAGTGAAATGAAACTTCTCACGTTAAGAGACTCAAAAATTTGCAGCGCACTATGTATTTTCCACATGCTGTTAAGCAACAACGAATACCGTGCTATTGGCTTCATAGCATGTTTTCGCCACCTCGCGGCACGCCGAATCTGGCCGAATGCCCCTCGGTTCTTTGGGAGAGGTAGGGTCGGAGCCAATGAGGTCGCGAAATCCGACTGCTAGCATGCTACACAGATCCACAGCACGGTAAGTGTTGTCATCTCAGTATAAGAAGAAAGTCTGCGGATAGCTTTACAGAATCAGACACAATTTTTTTTTCTTGTGGTTCATGGTCATGCACGTGGCATATGGAGCAGTCATTGTAAAGGACAGTTCTGCACTGTTGTTCCAAGCAGTGGCGTACGTGAGGCTGGGGCTAGGAAATTGAAGGGGGCTACATCCCATCTCCAAATTTTGAGTTTCGGATGAAAGCAGCAAAGAACTTCGAAACAAAAAAACAGTGTTAAATACAAGCACCCCTTAAAATAATCTCCGATTACCATTTTTGTCTTTGAATAACTTTTGAAATGAAGGTTTAAATCGGTGATTGCAAAATATTTTATAGTTTATTCCGGCTGTACTTAGAAAGCAGCTATGTGATACAGACCTTTACAATTCCAGACCCATCAGGAAAAAAGCCCTGTGTATGCTCCAAGTGAGTGTGTAAATGGGTATGTGTTTGGGGGGGAGGGGGATAATTGTAAATGCAAGAAACAACATCTACCTGTAACATGCATCTGTGAAAAGTCACGAGCTGCCGCTGTATACTTGGGTAGAGAAGAGTAATCAGCAAGTTCTATAAAGTAGATGGCTGGCCCCTGTGGGCCATTCAAAGTGTAAAAAAAGAAAAACACAGATGCACATACATAAGTTGTTGGTAATATAAACATTGGCGTATCTCTTACCGACTTTTCAGATCAGTTATTACGTTACTGCTTTGAGAAACTTACTTAAAATGCAAGATTCACTTATCGAACTTTATCATTGTTCTCACTGTTATGAAGAAATTATTTGTACTCATTTGTGAAGAGGATAAAGGATAAAATTCTATCCTTCTTATTAAACTTGAAAATTGCAATATTGTGTGGTGCAATGACTCACAATCTTCAAAGTAGTTGTTAGAAATGGAAATATGAGGCATGCTCGCCACCATGATACCATCCCCCAGCTTCGAAATTTTTGGCATCAAGTTGACCCTTGTTAAAAGGTCCACATTTCCGGTTTGGTACTTAGGTCTGTGGCTGAAAATTACCTAAAATTTAGGTCGGATACCGTAAAAATTCAATGTCTTTCCCTACTTGCAATTTTAATATATCTGGCAATCATTGCTTGACCTGAAAATAATGAGGGTGGTGCTAACCCCATAGTTAAGAAGAATTACATAAACTTACCCCCATTAGGCTAATGCCATAAATACTCCAACCTATTGCATTTTCTCCATGTTGAATTATACAAGCATCCCCCATTTACCTATCCTCAAATTCGATAAAGCACCTCCGCCTCCAACTTGAATTTTCCTCTTTGAGCACTGCTGGCAAGTCTGAGGGCCAGACACAGATTTAGTTGCATAATGGTTCTCTTACATTGTTACTTTTTAAAGCATTATGGGGTGGTTGTTCAATTTATCATCTGTACCATGAAGGTCACTCGGTTATAGCTAATGAACTTGTCCTTGTTTAGAGTGGCCACAATAGAATGATGCCTTCAAGGCCTCTTTAAAAAATGGCGAAGTAAGAAGGTGCACGAAAGCAGGGAGAGTAATTAAAAGGAAGAGAGGAAAAACACATATGGTAGATACCCGGTGGAGGAACAAGTGGTTCGGATCCCACTTTAAACTGTAGGTCCAGTCGCGATTAGCCTTACTGTGCATAAAGTGGACTTAAAACACCAACTCAAACTATCAAGTTTGTCCCATCAGTTTCTCTAAACTTCTAATTCTTGAATGTAACATTACTCATAACATGCGAAATAAAATATAATTGATAGCAGTTGGCTATATAATGCAATTATAGCACTACTTTCATAGGGTTACCAGATCGCTGTAAAGGAAATGTAAGACATTAAGTCAAAATGTAGGACACAAAACATTCTCCATAAATAATACATATTTCTATAGAACACGTTAGAAAATAGTTGAAAAATGGCACTTTTCAGTTTTAAAAAAATGAATTCTTAATGCATTTTTAAATGCAAAATTTCAAAACTTGCAATCATACTAATCAATGCACCTCTTACTACATGATTTAAGTGATACTTCTCAGAGAAGACATTTTTTATCAAAATTTCAGGTTTAGTCAAACTATATTTATGTTAGGGTGGACATTCAAACTCTTTGAAATTATAGGGACCAGTACCAAACAAACATTTTACAGACTTCATGAAAAAATAATTTCTCTCGTGAGTCTGTTGTGCGGATGGTAATGAAAGTACTGTCTCAACGTTTGAATTATGACCTGTAATGGCAAACAAATATTCAACAATTACCGTAATTTAAAATGGTTCCAGAAGTTTCATCTTGGGTAGTTTTTAGTTCAATAACAGTGTCTACCAAAATAACGCATCCAGAATTCTTGACTTCTGAACTTTTCTAGACCTTTTTTTTCATTTTTTTTAATGTTTATTTATTCGACCTCTACTTACATAGGTAAAGTTGGAAATTAGCAATTAAGAAAATAATTTAATTTATTTAACAAAGACCCCTACCAAAGGGCTAGTTAAGATGAAAACTGAAGCTGAATTTAAGAAGAGAATAGATCTGCTTTCTCGTATTACTGCATCCTGAACTGTTTGGCAGATAAGCGAGGCTGTGGCATCTACTCACAGCCAGTATAAACTTATGTGGGGCTTGTGTCGGTTGTCCCTGTATGTTTGTGACTGTCCCTTCATCCATCTTATCTTACCATCATTCATCCTCATCTACGCGATTAGCCAAAGGGACAGAAAAAAGTGAAGTAAAATAAACTAATTTAACCAATCAGTCATTATGATAGCAAAAATTCTTGACCACAAGAATAATTTATTGCCTTTTTATTGACTTCTTGACCTACTTGTTAATTTCTTTACTTTTTCTTGACTACCATGACTTTCTTGACTGGCAGACACCCTGAATAACGTTGTTCACTATACCCCTGCTTTACAATCAAATTATATTGAATAAGAATGGACAACACCTTGTGCCATCAGTATAAACCCTAAGGCAAGAAATTCTGCTCAGGCATTGAACAGTGGCGTTATCAGAAAGTGGTCCCAAATCTTTGTTCATTAAGTGCTTCCGTTTTCCCGTTTGTTTAATAGCAGGACAAACTTTTTTTCTCTTTGGGCAATGACTGAATCAAAATAGATTTCACTATTGAGTTTAGTAGCACAGTACATAGTCTTGTAACTGGCATGATTTTTTTCTGTTATGTATTTTCCTAATTAATATTATGCGACGCTCAAAATTTAGAACATTTTATGATATTTTTCAAATTCCTCCTAGACGCCAGACATAAGGCTTAAATGTAGGACATGTCCGGGAAAAACCAGACGTCTGGTAACCCTATACTTTCATGTAAATTTGCTTGCTTGAATAATAATTACATAATTATATAATCATATACCACATTCATCATAGTTTCTTTACTTAATGTAACTTTCTTTCCTTCCAGGCATCTAGTGGTATAGGTTCTTCAGATTTGATGTGTCCCAAGTGCCTAAAGAATTTTGAAACATTCAATAGTTTCATTCAAACTTGTGTCAAGTCGGAGGCAATTCTGAAAGCAGATTCACAGAACAGGGAATCAGCCACAACCAAACAGGTAAGGAACCATGGAATGAATTAGTACATCCTTAGTACACGTGTTCTTTTCTATGTCTTCACCGTAATAATGTAGTACAACCCTGAAACTGCTTCTTGCAGGCCAACTAGGCTGCCTGGACCACGGCCAGGATAATCCTTTGTGGGTCGTGATGTCCTGTGTTTGTCCTTGTGTGTCCTGATTGTCTCTACACAGCCTCAGCTTTTAACCTAGGTAGGGAGGTTTTAGTCCTCAGACATAGTTTTAGTTCTTGTTTTGCAAGAAAGAACACAGTGCATACAGACATGGCATCAACTCCAATAAAGTAATTAACCCAAGTACCTTTATTTGTGTAGTGTGTAATTGTTGCAGCCCTACTATTACCGGTACTACTATTATTATCACTCCCAGTTTTGTCAGTAGTAATTACTTTATTACAGATCCACCAAGCTTTCTGAAACCTTGGAAAATATGTGAACTACAGGCTTCCCTGTAACTTTAACTAGCGCCACTGCTTCTACGCCAGGGTTTCAGATGGGTTGGTGTATCTATATTAACAGATCAAAATTTAAATACTTCCTTCTTTGAGCCATCTGGAGGATGCGATCAAATTTTACATCAACAGCAGTCAATCTTCTTAGGCAGTGGATGTATATCCTGTACATAGCTGAATAGTTAGCTTTGTTGTGAGCAGCCCTGGGTTTGAACCTTGGTGGGACCTTCAAAATTTCTGTCTTGGCCCAGCATTGTAAGAAAAATTTTAAAGCTACTTCGCGACTCCAGTCACAATAGCCAGGAAATAGCAACTTCCTGAGTCTATACTGTCCATGCATTACCCATTGAAAAGCCACGTGGCAGGCCTTCACCCTCAAAGAGCTATTTTCATGGCCTAGCAAATGAATACACTCATGACTCAGATGAGCTTTGCGTAGTACGTACTTTCATGCTGCCAGAGGTGTAGCGTTAACGTCGCCTTGTAACCAAGAGGTCCCAGGTTCAGTACCTGGTGGAGACACATAGTGGCTCAGAACACAATTTTAAATATAGGCCCAGTTCCGATTAGCCTGTCTGTGCATAAGGTGGACTTAAAACAATAATACAATCAATCTGGCTTTCATGACCAAAGCCCCCAATTTGCCTCCCAGCAGGGTTCGAGCCTGTAACCACTGGCACTAAAGAAAGGAGCTCTAACTACATTGACTACCCAGGAACTATTTTTAGTTACTTCTAAACTATAATTTACTACAATAGGTGCCCACACGCAGAAGATATATACTTAAAAATGTAATTTCTGTTGTAACTAGAGTAAATGCATTGATATTTCCACTCTAATAATATTCTGCAAACAGAGCAAAAGTAAGTTAAAAACTTCAATTTTGCTTTTTTATTGATTGATTTTTATGTTTTTTACATTGCTTTTTTCCCACTTACGGCTAATCACAAAGAAAACAATGAGTGATGATATGATGAAATTGATGAAAAAACATTAAAAAAACACATGCCCAGCCATGGATTCAACCCTGGTACCCTTGGTTGATTGATTGATTTGGTGTTTTAAGTCCACTTTATGCACAGTAAGGATAATTGGGACTGGACCTACAGTTTAAAGTGGGATCCAAACCACTTGTGCCTCCACCGGGTATCGAACCCGGGACCCCTTGATTACAAGGCGACGACACTATCACTGCACCATCGGGGTACCCTTGGGTATTGTTGCATGCAGTGGTAACCACTCTGCCATGAAGGCTGGCAGATTGGATATTGCAGAATGAGTATGAACCATTAGGGTGACCTGCCGTCAATTTCCACAGTGAGTACCAGACTGGGGCTCTCCTAGTCTAAGCAATGGACACCTAGAGATTAAAGTTTGCTGGAACATGATGCAGATCACATCACATCGCCTCCAGTATGATGGTGAGAACAAGAATGTGGCTTTCAACATTTCTACAAATTAGAACTTTTCTAGATAATGAAAGGCTTTATTACAACATTATTAATACAAACATCACTCAGTTTGATATGTACTTGTGTATATATTAGCCTCAAGCCTTTTCAACATTTGCGAGCCAAACAGGAAGAAGAAAATACCTTGACAGGGCATCCTAATTTTAACATACCCTTTTTACCAATTTTTACCTGTTTCATATCATTTAACAAGGTGTCTACCAGTCAAGAAATCAACAGATAGGCCAAGAAAGTCGAGAAATTATGCTTGTGTTCAGGAATTTTTGCAATTCTTTTTACAGTATAGTGAATTTACATTGTTATATACCAGTACTGAGATTTGATAAAATTGAAAATTTGGAAATCTAAAATTGTATTGAGTTGTGGTTAAGATTTGTCCAATTTATTTCTTAAGAATTGCATTCTAGTATATGGGAAGTTTTGTAGAAAATTTTGAAGTAAGTATTGTGGCCATTCCCCATCCAGAATGACGTCTGGTACATTAATACTTAAATCAAGTCTAAATCTCTTCTTAAAGTACAGCTTCCGTTTTCTTCTCAACTAGCCTTGTGAAAGGGATTTTTCATTGAATAAAATATACGAGGGTAAGTCAATTTATAAATTGCAAAATTGAATAGAAAGAAAAGTTGAAATAGTTACCTGATGAAATGTGGTTTATTTTTCAACGTAATCTCCATGAACATTTAGGCACTTGTCCCAATGTTTCATGAGTCCCTCAAAGCCAGCAGCAAAGAAGGTTTGTGATTGGTGTCATAGCCAGCTGGTAACCTCCCGATGGACCTCCTCCACATTCTGGAACCGGTGACCACCCAGGTGATTCTTCAGTGGGCCAAAGAGATGAAAGTCGAATGGTGCCAAATCCAGACTGTAGGCTGGATGTAACAGACGTTCCCAACCTAGGGACCGTATGTGAGCCACTGTGGTATTGGCACTGTGTGGACGAGCGTTGTCATTCAACAGAAGAATTCCATCTCTGGATGACCTGGACGAACGGTGTTACTGATGCTGGTTCGACCACAATTGAAATGTTCCACCCAGTTGTAAATGGCTTTCCTGGATAAACATTTCTTACCATAAACAGGTAACATTTCCTTGTGCACTTGCTCAGCAGATATGCCCTGTGCCCACAGAAATCAAATTATGCCCCTTTGCTCATCACACGTACACTCACCTAACACACCTGCCATCTTACCTACTTGACACTCGAATGACTCACCGCTGCATGAGAACGTGACTACTAGCGCCGTATACAATACACGGTGGTGCTGCCACCTACACCGACACTTGCGGAAAGGATCAGTGCAACGACTGATCTTCATAAAACAATTTCACATTGCAGCAATTCGAAGATATTTCATTTTGAGACTTATATATTGGCTTCTAGTCATATATTTCCTTAATTACAAACTTTACCTAAATTTGAATTAATTTCACATATTGTAACCGAAGAAAGAGGTAAAAAAGAAACATTTGGAGTTCAGTGGAAAAGCAATAAAAATAAATCACAAATAATGTTGAAAAATATTAAATGAAAGTAAATTATAACCACCAATTAAAATAATAAAAGATAATAAGATTAAGACCAATCTAACCAATTGAATAAATGTTCAAGAGAAAGGAAGGAAGGTCAATAAAAAGTCAAGAATTTTGTATTTGTTGTTTTGGTAGACACCCTGTTTAACCAAAAAATGAGCTAAGTTTTAATCTTGTTCATTCCTCCTGGAAAAGCCACATGATGTGGTGAAAGCCTTCATGTTAATAAATACACAGGTACATGTATTCTCTCAAAGTGAGTGAAATTTATAGAACTTCTTTATTTACTTGACATTTCTACTGCCAACCTCAGCAACAGAGTGGTTACAGTTACAGTACATGCTTCAATTTGACTCCCAGTTGCGTAAGTTGTCTGCAACTTATTTGAGGTGGTCCAAGTTCTTAATTTTCCTAGCATACATAATGGAGTTACATGACCCCCCCCCAAAAAAAAAAAAAAACAAGGGTGTTAGGTCTGGTGTCTGTGGTGCCCTTTGAACAGGACCTTGAACAATATCATCTATGGAACGTGACTTGCCTCGCCCACACTGTCACTAAGGAACAAAACACATGATGTTCCCTATAAGACTGCAATTTTATAAACTTCATTATTAATAATCCACCAAAATTTAGCACAACATATCAACACAAAAGCAGATCTTCTGATCTGAAACTAGTTTATCTTTGACCCACAACGAGCTCTAGTTGCCAATTCTTTCCTGACTTACCTGCACCCACATTCATAAACCTCCACTACAGCAACAATCAACAAAATACTGCACTGAAGATGACCCCACAACTAACAGACTTTTGATAGTGATGGATTTGCCCAGTATTGCACAATCTGCCTCACCTGAGAGAGGATATCTTGCTTTGATTGATTGATAGATTGAGTTGGTGTTTTAAGTTCACTTTATGGACATTAAGGCTAATTGGGACTGGACCTACAGTTTAAAGTTGGATCCGAACCACCATGTGCCTCCACTGGGTATCGAACCCGGTGAGATGGTACTTCAGAGGTGAGGGTTACCTGCCACAATCACGTCACGAGAACCCCAACAACCAATCTACTATATCTCAATCTACCACTACATTAACCATGAACCTTTCCAAGATGGCTCTCGAGTGTCCTGCCCGAAACGCTGGTAGCACTGATTGGAGTGTGTTGTTGCAAGGGAAAGTCCAACCACAAAGAGAATAAGCTATTTTATATATATATATATATATATATATATATATATAAATCAAAGAATCGGTACCGATGATGCTATGAAATTAGCGAAAATTTTGAATTTTTCTACTGTCCGGTGAGTGTTTCCTTTTACCTTCTTTGATTTTTACTTAGCCCTTTTGGCCCTCCTTGCTTTTATCTTGCTATATATATATATATATATATATATATATATATATATAGAGAGAGAGAGAGAGAGAGAGAGAGAAACAAAGTGCTAACAGAAAATAGCCAATTAACTAAAATATTAATTTATTTCTGTTTACAAAACTCAGGAGCACCCTATGGATATTTAGAACATCTATCTGTAATACCACAATGCATTCCCATATCCCTCTGGAGTGATATTTTAATTCCAAGCTTGCACCCAATTCTTAATATTCAAACACGCCTTTGTGTATATTCATTTCCCAGAAACACGAATAATTTTGCATGTTCTATTAAACCCAACAGAACGAAATTCTTAATACTGGTAAATGTCAAGGAAGAACACAAAACAGAAATACCTCCTTGTATATTCCCAAACATTTGGTGAGATTGTTTAGTATGTGTGATTATACTGGATACATCAATAGCACACCCAAACTTCCCCCTGCTGAAAGAGAATACACATATGGTAGAACATGGATTCATGCAGAAGTTCTGAATAAATCTCATAGGTAAATTCCGAGTGAAACAGAATTCATAAACTATTGTACTTATTTATTAGTATGATAATTTTACATGACTGTCTCTTATGAGCATTAAGTGACTTCTGATATTTCCTCAAACAAAATACTGTTGCTTATCTCAGCATGAACAGCTGAATGATTTACCTAGAAAGATGCATATACTAACAATATGTATTTGCAGGTAATTAGGCAACACCACCTCAAACTGACATATTACTACCTATTTATTAGTATGTTATTTTACCTAACTATCACTTATGAACATTAAGTGACTACTGATATTTCTTCAAACAAAATACTGTTCCCTATCTCTGCATGAACAGCTGAATGATTTACCTAGAAAGATGCATATACTAACAATATGTATTTGCTGGTAAATTAGGCTACATCCCCTCAAGCTGTCAAATTACTACTTATTAAATGATGGTTGTATCTAAATACACCCATTTTTAAAAGGTTTAACACAACCTATTCATGGATTTTCAAGCAACACAACTGATTCGACATGACGTCTTTGTGTGCTACAAGCATGCCCATATACGGACAAGTGACTTCGAAAATCAAAATAAATGTTGATAATATACTTTGTCAATAATTGTAACCTAGATGCAAACCTTAATAGTTTACATCCAACCTTAGTTCCACCTTTTCTGGAAGGTTTATTTTAGCTTTATGCTAGTTTCACCATAAAATTCAATTTTTAGTGACATTGGCGTCGCCTGCCATTTCCTTTGACCACGAGATTTAGCACGAACGATCTACCATCTTCTTCGCTACACACGCAAGCATGCTTTTAAATATGAACGTATATCAGGCAGATCTACCGATAATGTACGTAGACATGAGCTCATGCATTAAATTATGACGAACATCTGCTTACCTCATTGCAGGTTGGGTGGCGGAACATTAATCACATCCCCTACCTTTTTGTTTTCCATCATACACAATGTCCTATTGACGCATCATGTTTAACATATATGTCCAACTGATCAATCATTCATCCTTAAAAATCAATTTGTCATAGCCCTCCTCTTGCTATGTGAATGAATGCCATAATCACATCATTATTTCTTCCCGCGTTCCTTTTTTCAGCACTTCAACGATCATCCATCAATGTACTACTTTTCCCTCTCGGCCCTCTTCCTTCCGGGGCCCTAACTACCTTTTTACATAGCACGTTTTACCACGTCAACGCAACAATTTTTTCAAATACAATTTTGAGTAATATAAGCATATGTATAGGTGTCAATGATTTTATTGTAATAAACCTTTAATAATCATAATTGTTTTATTTATGCAGAAAAATGGAGAATACCGCGCTGTATGAATTATAACTTAGTAACAAGTGTGCAAATTGCAGGAACCGATAAAATCACCATCTGGTCAAAAGGTCCCTGTTCATAAGCGACACCAAACTTTCCACTGTATTTCTTATGAAAATAAAAGATCTTATAGCATAAGGTCAAAATGCATTACCCAAATGTTTAAATACAACTAAAAATTGAAGTTATCATTATATTGATATCCAAGCAAGATGCAATTCAAGAATTTACGGTTTATTCATAAAATTCCGATTGGTGTCATCATTCACTACCTTCAAGAATTAACATGAGTAAAAATGAATTCTAATGGCAATTATACTCCATTTTTCGTGAATTCTCTAAACATTATATTTTTTGTGTATATGGACGTGAGCTAATAATCTTAAATTATTTATCATGCGCATAGGTATAGTTAATATAACAAGCCATATGACAGTACTGTCATACCGGGACCCCTTGATTACAAGGTGACGACGCTACTACTGTGCCATCGGGGAGGCCACATCATTTAGTTATTATAAAATATAAGATTTAGAAATATCATACAAATACTACAGTTTTTTCTATATCTTCTAAAACATCTTGCCTGGGCTGGGCATGGATGTTTGTGAGTGTCCATTCATCAATTTCATCATGTCATTACTCATCCCCATCTTTACAAATTAGCCGAAAGTGGCAGTAAAATAAAGCAAATCAATCAATCAATCAATCAAAACATCTTGGCCAAAGTGTTGTGATAACAATGCAGTCAGTGACTATTGCATCTATGTGAACACATACACATTTAACTCAGTGGAAATATTAATTTGCCAAAACAACTTATGATCTCACCACCCAGTTCCTGGTTTTGAGTCCTGGTCTGGGTATGAGTGTTTCTTGCCAGTGTTCCTTCATCGATTTCATCTAATCTTGACACTCATCCTCATCACAGCCAAATTTGCCAGAAATGCAATGCTAAATAACAAAAATTCAAATACAAACATTACTTGCCTCCTTGGCAAGCATGGTGAGCACAGCACACTATGAAAACAAGAGGCTCAGATTTGAATCCCAGCCTGGACATCGGTGTTGTTTGTGACTGTTCCTTCATCAGTTTCACATATCATCACTCATCCCGATCTTCATGATTAGCCAAAAGTGGCAGAAAAGAAAAGTAAAGTAAACCCAATCAAACGATGCAAAGCTGATTTGTTGTATACTGTAACACATTGGCACTATTCCATTTCTTGTCTGTCTGGTATAGTCTTAAAGAAGTTCTATCTATGAGAAGTACATTTTTTAAGATATATTTATTTAATGTAAAATTCTTAATTTTAGTCTGCAAATATTTATGTCTGGTATTTGTGTCTATTTTCATTCATAGGTTAAAAAGAAATGTGAAAGTACGTTGGATGACCAAGACTCTGATCATTGTGCAGAGAACAATATTACTGGTGAAGATTCTTCCGCTGGTGAAGTTTCGTCTCGCAGATCTCCTCACAAGAAAGAGAAGACCACAGCAGAAAGGTAGGTGCATTGATTACTGACATATCCAGGGAACAGATTTATTTGTAAATACATATCATTTGAATGTGGATTTTAAGTCCACTTTATGCACAGAACACTAATCAGGACCGGAAGTACAGTTTAAAGTGGGTTCTGAACCACTATTTGCCTCCACTGGGTATTCAACCTGGGACTCCTTGATTACAAGGATACGACATTACCACTACACCATCAGGGAGACAAAATACATGTAGCAAAAATACGATTATATTGACTTATTGACACTTAAAAATGTCAACCGTATAATGCGGTACCCACCGGTATGTTCTAGAGTATGTGCTGGGTGTGGTTACCATCATACTGAACACACTCTTTGAGGCATGAGATCAACTCTGCATGGAAGTGCATGAACATCTGTGGGGGTATTTGATCACAGGACCGCCCACATGTTGCGGTAGCGAAGGTGGTGTGCGTTACAGATTGATTTTCTCTTGATTACACAAGCTGTTTCAAGTAACCCACCCCATAGAAAGAAGTCCAGGGGAGTGATGTGAGTTGATCTTGGTGGCCATTCAACGGGACCATGCTAGCCAATCCAGTGACTGGGGCATTGCAAACCAACCAATGGCGAACCACTCATCCGTAGTGGGGTGCTGCCCCATCTTGCTGGAAACAACAGGGGAAGGTGCCGTGTTTTGTGAAAAGTACAGCAACACTGTATCCTCAAGCAGTTCAAGGTAGGGATGGGCGAGGTGTCTAGGAATATGTGACCAATGATACACATGTCCCATATGCCACATTACACCAACAGCTTTACACCGACAATTCCCTTGGACATGTCGAACCAGTGAAGGTTTGTATTACTCCAGTACCGGTGGTTCTGACGGTTTACATCGCCATTGACATGAAAATACGTCTCATCGGAAAACACTATGCTCTGTGCGAACGAGGGATCTTGTTGGTGTTGGAGCAAGGCCCAGGTACAGAATTCGACCCATCTATCTGGGTTATCCTCTGCTAGTTTCTGATGCATTTCTGTCTTATATGGATGTCACTTGTTAGTGTGCAGAATCCACACAATGGACGGCTAACTGGCATCATGCTCTGCTGATAAATGTCAGGTGCTCATCGTTAGACTTTTTGCTACGTCTGCGAGGACCATTGTAGATGTTACCTCGTCACTCACTGTTTTCGGACGGCCACTGCGGGGCTTGTCTGCCACACTTCCTGTTCCACGAAACTTGGCAATCAAAGATGCGATGCTGCTGTGAGACATTGCAACCCTTTCAGGGTGTCTTGTTGAAGTCAGCAGCTATGACGTGGCTGCTGCGTTCCCCAGCTATCAGGGTCACCTCAATCCTCTCTTGCAGTGTTAGTGCCATCGTTTATTGAACAAATGGAAGATGTGGCAACTTTCATTGTCAATAACTTTTGTACCGTTACAGCTATCACAAAACACATTTCTTGGAAAATTCTAATGTGTTTTGATGATCCACATGGCTGCCTAGCCATTTGAAAAATCTGACCTCGATCCAATATGGTGAACTTCAAACTTCAAGGAGCAGTCATGTCCTGGAAGCACCCTCACTCGTGGGCTCCTTACCCCAATATACCCAGGTGAAGTTGGATCTGCCATTACCGCATTTGTTTCAGAGAAAAAAGGGTATCGTGAGACTTCTGAATTACCCTTTGTAACATGTAGGAATGCAAGTAAAACAGAAAACGGGAAGTCCGACAACTTGAAATTTTGCAGCAATTTGTATTTATATGAAGGAAAGTTGGTTTACCAGCAGTATACCACGTTACATGCAAGAATACGCCACTGATGATTGGTAATTGTCATTTCACCTGAGTGTCTCAAAATTGTTGCCCGTAGAAGATTCAAATTATCCATACGGAACTAACATCGTCAACATAAGTCAGGTTCTGCTTTATTGTGGAGAAGTAGGTACAGGGGAGTCTCTGTTTAAAGAGGCAGAGATGGTGATATGATAATCTTAATGAGCATCTTCCGACAACCATATTTATTGATGTCGTCGCCTTGTAATCAAGGGGTCCAGAGTTCAATATCCGGTGGAGGCACATAGTATTTCGGATCCCACTTTAAACTGTAGGTCCAGTCCCGTTAGCCTTACTGTGCATAAAGTGGACTTAAAATGCCAACTCGATCAATCAATATTTATTGATGACTATATTACATAAGAGATTACTGCTATTGTCACCAGACGAAAAGTTAGTTAATTCCTAATGCCGCAGGATATACCAGTGTCAATAAACTAGGAATATAGTGTTACACAGGGCATGACATAATCATGCAGAAAGAAAAACTTCCATTGCTTCGGCAATAATCAAGTAGGAATTGTAGCTTTTCTGGCGATGTGATTTGACCAAATGTTCTTGGGTTACTAACCAGATTAAATTGGCGTTAGCTTCCAATGATCATGATGATGAGAGCAATGTGAGCGCTCAAAATGTTGGAAGCTAATGCCAATTTAATCTGGCCAGTAACCCAAGAACACTTGTTCGAATGATCAAGTATGTATATAATTGCCTGAATTAGGTCTGTAGGCAATGCTGCAAAGAGGCCACCATCCTTTTCTCCTGTACTTAACACTTTAACTGCCATGGTGGTTTCACCAATTTTACCTCCTGTGCCAAGGGGTTATATAGACTTTATTTCGCAAATTCGAAAGTTTCGCTTTCTTTCCTGTACAAAATAGAACAGTCAAAAAACTTTTAATGTGCACTCAACTCCCATGCCTTGTTGCATCATTGTTATACTCATGCCCGATGGCACTCTAGGAACAACTAAGTCAAGCCATATGTTTCAGTCTTAATTACCAACATGGTGTGATTGGTATGTGACAGTTTTGGTCATTATGGTCGACATGGCATTAACGTGTTAATGCAGCATCAACACTAGTATCAGGACTATATCCAGCAATTTTATGCTAATTAGACATTGATAGCAATACCATCTCGTAATGAACTAATAAAAGGTCCTTGTAAGTAGCTTCCTTGTTTGATGGGCCTAACGATCAGTTTTGTGTGCATTGCGCAAAATGTATAAATAACCTCAGTTACACTTACAGATTTAGATGAATATTATAGCATTCTGCTAATATGTTCAGATATA
Organism: Lepisma saccharinum; assembly: GCF_977018435.1. Lineage (NCBI taxonomy): Eukaryota > Metazoa > Arthropoda > Insecta > Zygentoma > Lepismatidae > Lepisma > Lepisma saccharinum. The sequence continues at coordinate 4,460,784 of NC_139247.1, read as the reverse complement.
GTCATATTTGGCTCACCTGGTGAAAATGCCAATGATTGATATTTGAATAGAAGAATCTGGTCATCTCTGTTCTTGGGTGTGAGTCTGGCTTGAGCATAGATATCCTTTATAATATATCTTCATCAATTTTATCTGCGTGTGTTTTTGCAATTCACTAAAACTGACAGACAAAGGACATAACAACAATACAAGAGAAAAATTAATAAAAAGTGTTTGTGTGTGTACTGACTACACCTTTATTACTTGATGTTTCAACACATGTCACATGTGTCTTTGTCAAGAGTTATGAACATTTAATGTCAAGTACAACAAATAACACAGGCCTGCGAAGAAAAAAATACAAGGGAAGTGATAGGTGAACTTTATGTATTTTGTCGTGCTGAGTTCAAAAAAAATAAAGAAAAATGTCTATCACGTCACGTTTTCTTGAAAAATTTAATTGTACTTGGATTTGTATGAACATTTACCATTAATGTGTTGTTTAGGCATGGAATATCTTTCCTCCCTGCCTGACCATCATTCTACCGTGGTGAAACGTTACTCCTCGGTGACTCCCCCCATCAACGTCCCTCCCTCCCTGTCGCAATCGCTCTCGACCAATAGCGTCGTGCAAATCCTTATCTTGGTTCGCCGACTGTGCAGGAACGCTCGCTAAGCCAGCGTAATCGGCAGTCACCTTCCAGTTGTGTCGAGCTTTATCTGGATTGATCCTGAACGTGTTATTCGTAAGACTGAATTCTCGCGACTTGTCTGGAGGCAGCAGAAACGATATAAAACATATGTCCTCATGAGGGGCTCAGTTTATCGCTCTTTAACCCAGCAGATCATGTACTTACCATGTTCATAGTAAGATAAAAGACGTGGAAATTTGTAGGTTCGTCTCAATTTGTCTTTCATGTGTAGTGTCGTGTGTGCGCTGATACAGTGACAAGTGGAAACTGCATCACAAAAACAATTGTAACTGGTGTTTTCCTCTGTGCGTTTCGTGAACCATGGCTTCGAGTTCGAGACGTTGTGAAAATGTGCCAGATGACTTTTGTTACATATGCGGCGAATATAGTGCTCTTAAACATCACATGAGGAGCATTACAAACTATGTATTTTGGCATGAAACTCTGAGACCAGGACAAATCGTGGGCTCCTCATAAAGTGTGTGTGCAGTGTCTCAATGATCTACGCTTATGGCTCAACGGAAAGAAGACTGCTTTACGCTTTGGAATTCCTATGACATGGAGGGAGCCGAGGAACCACTGTGATGACTGTTACTTTTGTGCCTGCCATGTCCGTGGGTATAACCGAAAAAATCACAAGCTAATCTCTTATCCTGAGAACATTCTATCGGCCATACGCCCCGTTCCTCATGGACCTGATGTGCCAGTGCCTTTGCCTCCAACTGAATTACCAGTCATCTCTTCAGAGTCTTCAGACTCGGAACATCCAGACGCCCAAGGCTCCGATACCGAATATAAGCCCTCTGGAGGTGATTCACCTCAGCCCTTCTCTCAGGTTGAACTTAATGATCTGACTAGAGATCTGGGTCTTTCGAAAGAGGCAGCTGAATTGTTGGGCTCCAGATTGAAAGAAAAACATTTATTGGCCAAAGGAACCACGTTTTATTGGTACAGGAATCGAGAAAAGGACTTTGTTCAGTACTTTGAGGAAGCGGAGAACCTGGTCTATTGTTCTGATGTTCCCGGATTGATGAGTAAATTTAATATCACCTACGATAAAGATCAATGGAGGCTGTTTATAGATTCATCGACAAGGAGCCTGAAAGCTGTCCTTCTTCATCACGGAAGCCAGTATACATCTGTACCAGTTGCACACTTGGTACATTTACAAGAACGCTATGAAAACCTGGCTCTCGTCCTCAACAAAATAAAATATGCCGACCACGGTTGGACCATTTGCGGTGATTTGAAAGTTATCTCCATGCTTCTTGGTCAACAAGGTGGATATACAAAGTTCCCATGCTTCATTTGTGAGTGGGACAGCCATGCAAAGACTCAACATTGGGTCAAGAAAGAATGGGCTAAAAGACAAAATCTTGAACCAGGCACGAAGAATGTGATTCGGAACAGCTTAGTTGACCCAAAAAAAGTATTGTTACCCCCGTTGCATATCAAATTAGGTGTAATGAAGCAATTTGTCAAGGCTATTCCAAAAGATGGCAATTGTTTCAAATACCTGTGCAAAAAGTTTCCAGGTTTATCCACAGCCAAGTTGACAGAGGGAATCTTTGTTGGTTCAGATATCCGCAAGCTCATGAAGGATAAAGACTTTGAGACTAGCATGACAACAAAGGAGAGAGAAGCTTGGGTTGCCTTCAAAGATGTGGTCAGTAAATTTCTGGGGAATTACAAGGATCCTGACTATAAAGCAATTGTTTTGAATATGCTGGACAAATTTCAAGCATTGGGTTGCTCCATGAGTGTCAAACTACATTTCCTTCACTCACATGTGGACTATTTCCCCGAAAATTTAGGAGCAGTCAGCGAAGAACAGGGTAAAAGGTTCCACCAAGATATTAAAGATATGGAGCGCAAATATCAAGGATGATGGGACAAGAACATGCTCGCCGACTACTGTTGGATGTTAACACGAGAGAGGCCTGAGATTGCATATAAAAGAAGAACGTCAAAAAGAAGTTTCAAAGGCAAAAGGGTACGTATGTAAATATAAACTTTGTTTGTGTTTGGTTTTGTTGTTTGTTCAGTTTACAATTTGTGTCAAACATTCATGTACACATACATTGCTCCTCGTGGTCAATCGTGTATTTTATGTACGTTACCTTAATAAACACAAATGAACATAATACGTTGGTGCTTTTTTTCTAGAAACTTCACCATAATGGGATGTAAAAAGTGTAAATGCAAGGGAAGTTTGTGTTTTTCTCTCGACCAGAGGTGGCTCGTGCGATCTGGCAACAGTGGTTTTCTTCCATTTAAACCTATAAAAAATAAAATCAATTGCCAATAAATCAATTTGCATCACCAAGCATCGATTTTACATAGATGTAAATAGATCAAAACCACTGTTGCCAGATAGTGCATGCAAAATTGTTCGCGAAAATTCCTTTTCACATAGGATTTTAGCAAAAATATTGATATTGATTTTACAAAAAATCCTGACGTGATGGAAAAAAATGGAGGCCATTTTCAAAATCAGCACACCCAATAACATAAAACTCAGCGAACACGTCTCTTGTATTTTTCAACAACTTCAATTTCGCAGGCCTGTGTAATCAATCAATTTATTAAACAATTGAATACAAAACAGTTACATTTTTACTAGGGATGGGACCGATTAATCGGTACTCTATCGGTATCGGCCGATATAGGCATATCGGTGTATCGGTAAAATTACCGATTATTTTACCGATCTGATATATCGATAAATATCTGATAGTTTAGTACAAAATTCTGCCATTTTTGTTGTAATTTTTATGGATGATCTCCATGCCCTACTTTTTTTAAAAAGTAAATGTCTAAATATGCAATATCTCTTGCACTGCAGTCACTTTGAAACACACATTTTTTTAAGGTCAATGAACCTTTCAGGTTCTTCCGGGACCATTTGTAATTTTATATCGGATCGGTAGAATATCGGTTATCGATATCGGTAAATTTTATATCTGTACTTTATCGGTATCGGCCAAAATTTCATATCGCCCCATCCCTAATTTTTACAATCTAACAGTTACAGTGAATCCTTCACCTTTGAATCTACTTGTATTGAATTACACTAGCCAATGCACTTTTGGTAGAAATTTGGGCAATGGCTGATTCTTATTGTGTTACAAGCCCTGATGCTTGAATATAGTGGAAACCATTTTATGAATATGCACAATTTTATTTTTATTACTAAAAAATGCTACCCTTTTATGTAGCATACGCAAGCATATTGCATGTTTTTTTCTTTTTGTTTGTTTTTTGTTTTTTTTACAAGTAAGCTGTTCAAAGAAATGCATTGTCTCCAGGAATTCTGTCTGAATTATTGACTCTGGGAATTCTGCATGAATTTTTCTCCATAGACATGAAAAATTGCAAATTTTGATTCTTATTTTTATCGAAGAAGGAAAAGAAAGCTGCGTGGAAAATAAAACAGAATTCTCTAAATCTGTTCACTTTGTTAGTCTCCCCTGCAGAACAGTCTATCTGATAGACGGATGATTATTGCGTAAGATATTGTGAAGTTGATTAGTTAAATGTGAGTTTGAAATTCTTATACAGTTAACAATATTTTGTAGATTTGTATGTCCCGTATCATTTTTGACTTCTGTTTGTAGATGCATTTTGAAGTCTTGAGTGTGCGAAATGTAAATGTAAACTACACACCTTTAAGTGAATATTTTACACCGTTTAATAGAATTGAATTAGAAATTTTGGATACATTGGATACAATTGGCACACAGACCCTTTATATTGTTAATATATTTGTGTGTGTGTATGTGTGGCTTGAAATAGAGAAAACTTCTGCTTGTACCCTTGGTACGTTCACCTTGAAAACTGGGAATTATACTTGAATTTTATCATGGTCCTAGAGTAGCCACCCTGGTGTACCTTCTACTTTAGTTTCCTTTATATTTATTTATTCAATTTGACCATTACTCAAATGAGATTGTTATGGTCAAATACTTACGGTTTCATATGTTCGGGAACATAATGTTGAAAATGGGAGAGCGTGTGAATACTTGAAGTGCTTCAGCATATAATAATTTTGTAGAAATCTTCATAATGTGTAAAGTTATTTTCTGCAGAACTTTTGGTAATTTCATTGGTCCCTTTGGTCAATTTTGTACAACTTCTAAGGTCAATGAGCTGCCTTTTGTTATCAAAACCATTCTTGACTAAGGGTCCTGGGTTTGAATCCCAGCCTGGGCACGGATGATCTTAGTGAGCATTTGTTCATCAATTGCATTTTCATTACTCGTCACGATTAGCTAAGAGTGACAGAAAAGTGATGTAATTTAATCAAAATCCAATGTAGAGGTTTGACTTTACATGACTTGAGATTTCGGCATATCAAGTCTCAACAATCAATGTGCTTGTCTCTTTCCCACAACAATTGGCAGTGGACAATGAAGGCTCTTATCGTTAAAGGCGATCATTTGGTGTCTGTTGTATTTAAATTTTGAAACACAGAGAGATGGAAAGAAACAGAGAATTATTGCTTTTTCTGTAAACTTTCCCAAATTTTCATTTATACATATTGTAATTAACAGCAGTATTAAAATTATCAGTATGCAAACCGATAATTCACAAAAGCAACCAAGGTTGGCATTTTGCCCAGGTTTTCTCAAAAAAAACAACAACTTGGATGTTTTGGGGTGGTTTCAGATAAAACCCAGTAAAACCTGGGCAAAACTGGGTTTTATTGTTTTTTTTCAGGTTATGTTTAATAATATGTATTTTAAAAATTAAATACATGTTCCCCCTAGTAGTAATGTATCGTAACATTCAATTTGTATTGCTTTATACCCTGTCCCAACTATCTCTGGAGCAGGCAAACAAAAACAAGTCTTTGCACAAGTAGCGATGCGAAAGAGCTCCATCAATGAACACATGAGGGGAAATGTATTTTGTGAAGGGGGGGATAAGCAACTTGCAGTTACCAGCCTTTGCAGCAGCTTGTACTGCTTCGTTCTGCCCACTCGATTTCCTCCCCTTCTCTGACATTATGCATTGCCTTGCTCCAGAGATAACTGAGAGAGGGAATACTTGACTGAATCAAAAGCTATTTAACATATTCTGTTCCAAAATATTTCTCCAACAGTTTGATCCTGATCTTCCTGAAGGGTGTAAAAGTTAATACTGTTGCTTTGTGATCGGTTTTCAGGGTTGCATTCCCTGAGGAGGCTCATACTTTGATGTGTCCAACAATCAGATGGGGAGGGGGTGTGCAATATTGCAGAAGAGTGCAATAAAGGAAGGTGGGGCAAGTGCCACTAGCATTGTTTTTTTTAAAACAATATTGATATCTTAAGTTCATTATTTTCAATGCCTTTATACACCTCGGAATGGAATTTATCTACTTTTAACATATTTACATCTGCAGACTTTTCAATTCCCCCATTTCCGTCGTATTGGCTGCGAACAGAGCAGCTTGCAGCCTTCACGAGGCTCGGCAACGCAGCACAGCTGATCCGCGTTAGAAGTAAGAGGACTGCTCATCTTTCTCCCCACTTATAGAGTGACTTATGCAATTCTTGCATGGTCACTGTCCTTTCTCCTTCATGAAAAAAAAGCTCAACGGCAAGCGACCCCCAGCCCGCTTCATCTTTGGCAAGGGTGTTCGAAACACCTCATCCACGCTGGTCACAAGTGTTGCTAACTTCCAGAATTTTCTATTCATCCATAGCACCACCTAACTTGGTACAATTATTCATGTGTGAAACTTAATAGTAATGAGCAAGTTAGTCAATGAGTACCGGTCGTATGGTTTTATTAGAAACAAAATCACAAGTCAATACTTGGACATATCTGTCATGTGGTCAGTAACTCCGAAATATAGAGGGTATGTAAACAGGGTGAGGAAGAGGGAGCATTTGGAAGCATGGGAGTTGCGGTAGACAAACCATCGATTTGGAGTGGTGCAGGTAAGGACTCAATTAGGGATCTTCTTTCATTCAGTTGAAGAACTTCTACCAAAAAGTTGGAGATGGTAAATTATGAGAGACCGTGTCCTGAACAATGCATAACCAAAAGAAGTAAGGAAAACGGGAAAGTTTTCATTAAGCAGTTAAAAGTGTCTCAGCAAAAAACATGTTTGAATTTGTTTGAGTACACTTTATGCACAGAAAGGCTAATTGGGACTTGACTTTTTAAAGTAGGATCTGAACCACTCGACCGAGTATCGAATCTGGGGCCCCTTCATTACAAGGCAACAATGTTACGTATTGTGTGGTTATGCAGTAGCAATGTTATTAATAAATAATTTTGTTCGAACATGGAACGATGCAGGCCACAATGACTTCAGTAATTTCCATAGTGCAATGGAAAGACGTGAACATTTCCAAAATCACAATCGTGCAGTGATGTACAAAAGGAGGGATTGATGGGGCTCATAATCCTTCTCTTGGCATAGTATTCATAAAAAAGGGGCTGAAGGCAGGGAAAATATGACAAAGGGCTGGGTTAGTTGGGGGAGCAAGAACCCACTTTACAATTCCAGCCCCTCCTGTGTGTATACCAGTGATTTATCCACACACAGCCAACAACTCTCCCTCCCCAAATTTCCTCAACACCCTTCTAAAAGTTTTCACCAACGCCATATTTTTGGTAATTTTGGCTCCAAATTTACCCTTACACCCTCCTATATTACATTTGAAAATGTAATTGGTGGAAAAGAAAAACTGACCCATTGCTTGCCTATCACGAAAATTCACAGCACACCCCTAAATATATGCTATAACCAGTGCTTTTTTTTTTCTGGCAGTCTAAATCAGTACTCCATATATTATAGGTGAGGACTAATAACAATTTATGCTAACAAGAGAAATGTCTATGGTGCCAGAGGTCCTGGGTTCGAATCCTGGCCTGGGCATGGCATTCCTTGTATGTCCCTTCATCAATTTCATCATATCATAACTCATTCTCACCTTCGCAATTAGCCAAATTTGGCAGAAAGGAGAAGTAAAATAAACCAAATCAATCAATGAAACAAACAAGAGAAATGCATTCGCTCGTGTGTGTGTGTGTGTGTGTGTGTGTGTGTATATATATATATATATATATATATATATATATATATATGTGTGTGTGTGTGTGTGTATATATATGTGTGTGTGTGTGTGTATATATATATATATATATATATATATATATATATATATATATATATATACAGTAGAGCGTCGATTATCCGAACGTCGGTCAACCGAACGACCGCTTAACCGAACTGTGTACTCGCTCGCACCTGTTACTCTCCCACCCTACCGTCCATCATCCCCCTCACTCCCAAAAAAAGTTTCCCACAGTAGTCGCCGCACTGAGCCACCGCTGGTGGAACATTGCTTCTAATGGGGCCTTCATAAGGCGCTGCTGACCGGCCAAGCCGTCAGTCGCTGTGTTTCAACAATCAGCACACTTCTGTCGGTTTGGCACTGGCTGTAGAAGTAGCGGCAGTATCAAAGCTGTTCACAGCAACAGCTGCGCCAGCTTAGAGTTGAGGCGTGCCGCTCCGCGCAGTTTGAAGGATTGCGCGCCCCCAAGAAGAGCTTCTCACGGTGCAAACAGTAACCTTCTGTTCTCTGTTCATGAACGTCTTCTTCATCACATTTATTTTTGTTTAATAAACTGTACCACATACTATATATTCCTACTAAAGTTGCCTTTGTACGTTACTTTGTAATACTTAAAGAGATGCCTCTTTTTATGAATAAATTTACTGTACAGTACTTCTTTTTGGCAAATAAACATGTACAGTTCGATTATCCGAACAAACCAGTTTTCCGAACACCCATGTCCCCCAATTACTTCGGATAATCGACGCTCTACTGTATATATATATATATATATATATACATATATATATATACACACACTTGGATGCATCATAGTTTATGAACATAACACAATTTTCAGTAGTTGTTATGATGAACACATTAACAAGCAACACAGAAACATAAGAAATCAAATTGAATAGTGCCCGGAACCATTCTTTCCAGGAAAAAAAATAATAACTGTAACTTTTTACAGTGAGACTTCTAATTTTATCAATCAGGTTTGTTACTTTCTTCCCCCTGCAACGATACTCACATTTAAGCATGTTAAAGTATATGTTTTTCAAGATGCAGTACATTTTTAGTAAATACTATTAGTGAATATTTCATTCTCAACTTCAATTTATGAAACAAATTATATTATGAATGCAGTGCTGTGCCTATGTTGGAATGAATTATGGTACAAACACATTTTTTATCTCATTTATTTCATATGTCATAAACCATTAAGTAATCCAAAAATACTATGCAACACAAGGTTTTAAATCTGCTTCAATATAGTTTGTCCACAGTTTATCACAGTTGTGTTTTCCCATTATTTTTCTGGATGTTTCAAGCATAAATACCTCCTCCGTGTATAAACCATGCCAAATTATATACCTTATCCCCTATACACCTTCATGGCATGGTGCATAGCACAGGGGTGCACTTTACCTGATTTTATCTTATAAGGAATACTTTATACATCCTGCAAAATATCTGCCTGTTACGAAAATGGCGATTCCCATGGTCAAAACATTGGTGACCCTCAATTTTGTCCCCAACCCTCCCCAAACATGCACTATAATTCAAAACATTTTATTCTTAAAATAGTGTATTTTCCTAATCTTCAAAAATGTAGTTTAGGCATTTCAAAGTGTCATCAGAATTTGGAATCTACCTCAGCATATGAAAAATCCATTCTTTTTATCTACAATCTTGAAATCCATTGAACAAATGCAAATGAAAAACAGAATCATTCCCGAGGTGTATCTTTTTGTGATTAATTTAAGCTAAAAATCTCTACATTTGCTGCAGTTATCATGGTCTTAAAATTGGTGACTTACCTCCAACCTTCCTGAAACACACACTATATTACAGAGTTTATATTAAAAACTTAAAACTCAACTGATGCCATAACAATGCTGAGAGTTGTGTTTTTTCTACAAAAATATAACCTAGTCTTATATGAGCATAATTTAAATTCTCGCAAGAGATGTTAAACAGGTCTGTCGTCTACTATCTTTAAACATGTTGACCATTTTTTCTCAAATACAATGTGAGACGAATCCTTCAAGTTGTCTTGCAACTATAAAAATTGCAATTCAAATGCTTTGCATTTATGGCAGATATCATACATATAACGTTTTGATTTTACCACCACTCCTCTCCTAAGCTATGAAATATTACTTTAAAACTTTAACTGCAAATTTGCAGACCAATCAAATCTCTAAAATGACTCGGTTTAATTCCTTATGCTCTGAAAATGTATTCTAGATTATTTTGAAAAAGTAAAAAAAAACATTGTAGAGCATAGCATAGACACATGGGGAAAATCAGTATTTCATTTACCAACTTGAAACAAATTATCCAATTTTTCTCACAAGATTTTCGAGCTGCAGAAATAATTTTACCTAAATGATTCTAAATTTACAGCAGTTATCATGGTCAGTAAATATGACTCATCCCTCTCTGCCCATCCACCCTAACTCATGCTCCTTCTAAATTATGCACCATATTTTGATAATTTTATTGTTAAATTATAGTGCAAGTACATAATACTGCTGAAAGTTTCATGCACAAAGCTGGCATTGTAGTAATTATGGAGATGTATGACTTTTATGGGTACAGAGCTCCTAACCATACATAAATAACATTTTACTGCAAGTAATGCATTAGGATGAGAAATGAGAAAAATCATTTAAAGAATGTTCTGATTTAATTATGCCACAATTAACAACATTTCAATAAAATGTACTAAATTCTCCCTTGTAATTCTTAAATATGGAAATATTTCTTGTATCAATTGATCATCACAGTTGAAACTATGATGTACCGGTATGGTTTTCCCCACATAAGGAAGTGACTAATAACCAAAGTGCTACCACATTTCAAAATTATGAGCTTTGTTCAAGTATGCTGCATCAATTAATTCAAGTGTATTATCTCAAAATTTCTGATGCATTCTTTTTTCTTCTTGGATATGTAATCTTTTTATTTGTGTTAAAAGTCCATTTCTAGCATGATTTGAGGAAAATAGCCGGAAAAAACCCACTGACTTGTACTACATTCATTATTTTTAGTATTATTACTGTCACAACATTATCCCTTAACCATGTCTCGGTTAATATCAAGCAGTCATATTAGTTCACCTGCAAATGAAGCACATTCAGCAAGTTTATTCTTAATGCTCTGTGCATTTTGGTAATACACAGAAATTTGTCAATGTTTTCACAGGTCCCGGATTCACTTGTATGTCCCCATACATCAAGGCCATGCAGAGGTGAAAATACCGGACCGGGGTCCCCTTACCTGTCGAGCGCTGCTCCCTGCTGCTGGGCGAAACCATGGTGGACACATGCACACCTGTTGCCGCGAGTGCCAAAAACGAAAATCTTCTCTAAGCACATCTCCACCGCAATAGTTCATCAGATTCCTTTGGCACAGCAGATGAAACACTACACTGGAGACACGAATATACCAATACTTAACACAGACTGAGAAATACCAATGAAAAATCACACCGATCAGAGCCACTTCTACAACTTGCCGCCATCTTGAACGTGGCTATTTAAGCTTTATGTGCATAATTTATTTTGCAGGGATGTTTGCATCATACACATACGTACATCTATGTGCGCCCACTGTGATATTTTTTATAAATTGTTTTGCTGTGGCCCAGCAACACGAAGTTCCCACAGGAGCTTTGAGGTGTCTCGAAAAATGGGACAAATACCTCATAACCAAGTACTTGTACGGTCTACTGTAATTAATGTAATTAAACTCTTTGGCCTCTGTGGTTAAAATTAAAGCTTCCCTTGTTAAATAATTAGTCTGACTAGTAGAACGCTACAAAGGAAGTAAACTCAGTCATTGTAGATAATTCGTCGGCCCGCAATTTTGCAGTAAAACTCTTAAAATTATATTTCATAGTTTAGGAGAGGAGTGGTGGTAATATCGCAAACATACATTTTGCCATAAATGTAAAGCTTTTGGGTTGCAATTTTTAGAGTTACAAGATAACTTAAAGGATTGGTGTCATATTGTATTTGAGAAAAAAATTGCCACTATGTTTAAAGATGGTGGACAACAGACTGATTTAATATGCCTTGCGAGAGCTTTAAGTTATGCAAATGTATGAGGTTAGATTTTCGTAGATTAAAAAAACCCAATCTCAGCTACGTTAGGACATTACTTGAGCTTGAAGTTTGTAATAAAAACTCTGTAATATAGTGATCTGTGTCCTCCATTTCCATGTCCTTTTCTTCTTCCTCACTATTTCCCATATTCTCATTCTCTTGTTCATTATCATCTCCATTCAACAGTTCACTAAAATATTCTGCCCATCTATTTAGTATATCTTCCTTATCTACTATCAGGTTGCCCTCTTTATCTTTGCAGAAGGCATATCACTACCCAGTGTGAAACTTAAAAACTTTCAGTGGATATTATTCTCAGAATTCATAAACCATGCACACAGAGAAAATTGTTCTATAACTGTTACATCATGTGTCTCATCGGGAAGTATTATGAATCAATCATAATATTTTCAAAATTTTGATTCCTCTGGACCCCCTAGATACACCCTTGGCCAAGGTCATGCACTATGTTGTGCGATTCATAAATACTAGAATCTGAGTGATAATAATCAAGAGACCTGCACAAGACCTGGAGCAGACCCGTTCGCGAGACATCACTCCTAATATGTCATGCAATCTGCATAACACCCTCGCTTGAGCAGCCTGTCTGACCACCTGCCCCAGATCATTCCTGGCAGGTATTGTAAACCCACCAGGTACCTGCAGTCCTACTATACGTAGTAGGTCTCAGTGCGTTCTTTCAATCAACTGCACGCCCCTCCCTCTGCATGACGTAGTTGCTTCGAGTAGAAACTGCACCAGTCACACACCTCTGCAGTGTTGCAACTGCATTAGATTCCCACTACTTAGAAAGGGAACTCAAAGATTCGTAAGCCACATCACCAATGAATGAGATTTAAGAATGTTGCTACTTTCCCCACGCACACATTGAAATAGGTTTTCTGTGGTATAGGCTCCATAAGAATATGTTGTAATCAACCAATAATTCAGGACACTACTGGAACATGTCACGTTCGATGAGGAGGTCGCGAGTAGAGCAACACACTGTTTTACTGCAAACACCAGAACCGTAGGTAGCCAGGCAGGGGCATTGCCGTTACCCTCTCCCCTTTTCTGAAGTTTGGTAAACTACTTTGTAAAATTTGTTTGCAGTGACGAGTGAAAATGTAGACTGCAGATATTATTTTACTCAAAACTTGATAAAGGTTAAATTCACAGAATACAAAGAACAGATAGTCATTAAATTATTTAATCTGATTTACGAGCCGAAGTCAAAGTAGCAGAAAGTAATTAGAATATTTTCTCTCGGCTTCAGCTATAAGTGGGAAGACATTGAAAATGTACTGTAAGTATTTGAATGATATTTCTAGATTTTCTGTGTCCTATATTAACTTAATGATTACACACACACACACATATTTACTTTCATATAATACTATTAAACCTTTGAAAATGGACTAGGTTTATGAAGCCCTCCCTGATAACACATGAGCACCCCCCCCCACCTCCCTTTCCGGCCTATTAATTCTGGCTATGGGTCTTCAGAGGCGCAACCACGAATTTTCGTTTGGAGGGCAAGTACTTAGATAATAGTAATAAAGTAACATGAAAGGCATTATTATTCTCATAAATCATGCAAAATGGGCGTGGGTAGAAGTTGGTTCTAACGGGTTTGTGTTGAAACAAAGGATTTGAAATATTTTTTCAACATGTTAATTTCACATTAGCTAATAATGGAAAACAAGCACATGGACTGTTTTTGAAAGAAAGAAAGTGCATGATAAATGCATTCCGAATGTACATATGGCATGTAAAATTGCAACATGGAGCGACGTAAAATAAGAAAATACATATGCAACATGTTAACACTAAATTGTGTACATATTCAGAGTTTCTTTAATGCATATTTAAATACAGGGTCCGGCAGAGGAGTTAGACGGTTTTGAAATGTGAGTAACACACTTAATTTTCAAAGGTACATTTATTACTACAGAAATACAGGTTATTGTATGCCATTTTTATTTACCACGATAGTTCATGCAAAAAAAAAAATAAAAAAAAAATGATGCTTTCAATTTACTTCTATACACATTCGAAGGCCTTTTTCCTTTCCTTTTAAATGACCTACGTAAGATCTTGAGTCAGCGCTTTGTTCGTTTGAACAATTGAAATAAATTCAAATCAACAATCGGCGATCCGGTGAGAAGTTGGTGGCCTGCTTAACTGTTTGTCAGCCCAGTAAGCATGTGCTCCTGCGGGTTTTCGTTTGACCAATATCTAAAGTTTTGCTTGTTTACAGATCCATTTAAATGGAAATGTGCCTCGTCACTCATAAGAATAATCGTTTCCTCGGACATTTGGAGCATCCGTTCAGCAAATCTTTTACGATTGACGAAGTCATCATCATGCAGCTCCTGCACAAGCATAATCTTGTAAGGGTGAAATTTTAGATCCAGATGTAACATTCGTCGTACAGAGTGATCTGAAATCCCCAACGCTACAGCATGCTGGCTGGCAGAACATCTTGGGCCCTTAACGATAGCTTCCCTTACTCGTCCTATGTTTTCTGGTGTTCTTACGGTTTGAATACGGCCTATTCATAGCTGATGCTGTCAATCTGAAGTTCTGCACCCACCTGAGGATAATGTTGCGGCTTGGTACATGCTCATGGCATGCCACATGAAAATGATGTCGAAAAAGATGCTGCGTTTTCAATACAGATTCTCCAGTCTTGAAGAATCAATCCATAACAAACGCTCGATGTTGCACATTCCAAGGCTTCATGCTTACTGGGCTGACAAACAGTTAAGCAGGAAGTAATTGAAGGCATCATTTTTTTATTACACGAACTGTCATGGTAAATAAAAATGGCTTACAATAACCTGTATTTCTGTAGTAATACATTTCTGTACCTTTGAAAATTAAGTGTGTTATTCACATTTCAAAACCATCTAACTCCTCTGCCAGACCCTGTACATTATATAATAAATTCATCAATCTCATAACAAACCAACATTGATAGCAATGTTGGCATGGGCCGTCATTGCATTCTCGGTTTTAAAACGTTTTTCATTTAGATCGTTCGGCTCCCAGGGCCGATTCCCGCTACCCCCTAGCTATGGCATTGAACTTGATGAGACTGTATAATATATTATAATATATTTCTACTTTCATAAAATTTGAAATCAAGGGGTTGTAATTGCCCCTCCATTCCCACTCTGGAGGTGCCCTTGGCCGTCTGGAAGGAAAATACAAGAAAAATATGAAAACTAATTCCATCTTGAGAATCCTTTAACCCTGCTACTCTTAAATTCTGCTAGCCTGGTTTTTCTTGTACTTTAATGTTTGCCCTTCCTTGTCCACCCCACTAGACTTCACTTCCGTCCAAGGTCAATGAGCAATGCCCCCTGCTCCCCTGTGGTTGCACCACTGCATGCCTGGTTAAGACACCATGCAATGAAAAACAATTAGTTTTCGATGAGGAGTTTTTCCTGTTTGTCCGATCATTCATTTAAATAAATGAAGCTGTAATATTGCATGTATTTCCTGGCAATATAAAAACTGCTTACACTGAAATAGCTAAGTATATAAATTCTTCTTGGAATTTGAAGTTCTAGGACTTTGTAGGATTTGGAGCTACGTAAGTAGGCAACACTGGCTGCAGCTGTCCACGTGGTGAAGAAACACCTGGAGCAACACGCTGCCGGAGTGCTGTTTCCTTCCAGCAGGTTTTGCAGGTCTTGTTGAATGCCGAGTTACCTTGTAAGCTCAGAGCTCCTTGAAGATGAGGAACCAGGGTAAAGATGCAAGTCGACTCGTTGCCATGCACCAGGGAGCAGGTAAACCTGTTCTCGTGGGGCAAGAAGCACGGGTAGGCAAAAGCCCGACTTTTCAGTGCTCTGATAATAAATTTCACGGTACTGTAAACGCATGTCCATGCTAACTCAAGAAAATAAAATATTCTGAGTTTGTTTATCATACAGTTCTGTCCAAGTCGGATGAGAAGTTCTGAAAAATTGGGAGAGCAATTCCTACCAAAAATACAAAATTTCAGGTTGCTAACATTTTTCACTATAATATTACAAACCTGATAGAAAATCCAAATTATTAGGAATTACAGCGAAGAAGAGACTGAAGAAAGGTGCCATTCCTACATTGATATTGATGATAACAGTGTGAAGTAGGGATGGTCAAATCTGGATTATTTTTTCTACGGAGTATATGATCGTAAAATAAGGAAGACAATAAATCCTACCCGAAAAATGGAAAAATTGTTAAATTGTTAAATGGTGCCTGAGTTGTGTGCTGTCGCTTTGTGTTTGTAATTGTCTTTTCATCAATTTCATCTCATGACCATTCATCATCTTCGCTATTAGCCGAACTTGGTAGATAGCAAAGTAAAAAGATACAATTTGCCCAATTCAAGAATTTGATCTTATTTTGAAGAACTGCACCACCATATGTTTTTCAATGTTCTCTGTGGTGAATTCCTTCCAATCGTCTGTGAGTAGGAACTTGTACATGGAGAAACTTGTCTCAATGACCAGGAAGTTATTGGTGCAAGCTTCATAATTCGACTGTTGATGGTTTCGAAGGCAATTTCATAGTGGTGTTCTTTCCTCAATGCACAGCCACCACTATACCAGGGTCCTCGTTGCTTCTGGTGTGAACTGTTCAGTTTCACCTAGGCTGTTGTGTCACTGGGGGAAGTAAGCAACGTGATTGTTCACTTTCAGGGTTGTCTCTCATACGAGTCACAGCAGGCACTCGAAACAGCCAATCAGATGAGCGTGTTCTTGGAATCTTCCCATGCTTGTATGCCGTTGGATGCAAGGAATAACACTGCCCGTGCTTTAACAACTGAATAATTTTATAGCTCGGATACCATCCAAAAACAGCCTGCATCTTGGCTTGGATGCTATACCTACAACAGTCACTTTAATTGCCTGGGCAGTACAGCTTTCTACAACAGAGATGATCTCATTTAGTGTTGTTCCATATTTTTGAAGTTTCGTTATCCAAGCTGGAAGATGGCAGAAATGTGCACAGAGGAAGGCCAAAGATGCTGACATCCCTTGCTGTAGCAATGCTTTTTTTTTGCCACTCAGATTCCTTCTAGGTCTCAAGGTTCAAGGATCACAAACCTTTGTGGTGGAAATTCGATGTTGTTCTTAATAAAAGTTATTTTTTTAACTTATACAAAGGTTTAAAATGCATTTTTCAGGTACAAACGGGCCTTTTAGGCATTTACTGGAAATTATGGCTCATTTACACATTTTAAGGTCCTGTAGAATTTCACTGCAGGAGTGCTTTTGTATGAAATGCAAAGATATCTAAATAGCATACATCTAGGATATATCAAAAGAAAGGGGTGGAGGAACTAGAGATCCTTTCTCTAATAATAAGGTAAAGCTTTTTGCTTAAATAACTGATATGAGAAGCATATCATAGTTACATACCAAGTATGACAAGAATGCATATTTTCTAACTTGACTAGGACTGACGCAGTGGTAGCGTCGTCACCTTGTTATCAAGGGATCCCAGGTTCGATACCCGGTGGAGACACATAGTGGTTTGGATCCCACTTTAAGCTGTAGGTCCAGTCCCAATTAGCCTTAGTGTACATAAAGTGGACTTAAAACACTAACTCAATCATTGACTAGGACTGAGCCAACACTGATGCTCGGCATTGAACATTAGTTTCCCTGTGCTTGGATTCTTCATGGGTCCACAAAAATGGCATTTTTTGCAGAGTCCAATTATCCTGAAAGTTATGCAAAATTTGAGGTTTCTAAAAGTTTTGCCCCAGTATGTGATAAAACTGTATTTGGTTATTACCTAACAAGTATTTTAATATTCTCATGTAATTTTTGAATATTTGAAAGCAAAACTCTGGTAAATTAATATTTATAATTGGAGTCGAGAACTCACCCTGATAATATTAATCAATATTTTGTACAACTTTTAATTCTTACGATTTTCAAGCATCGGTGTCAGTGGGGATAAGAGTATTGGTATCGGTTCAAAGCAAGGTCCGTTAACTTGTTTCCCTCTTGCTTTGGATGATCCATTCATAACGCCCCTTTTGAGCAAGCCGAGGTGGTTGTAAAACTCTGTTGTCATAGGGATGAAAGATCGCTGGCGAAAGTTTGGTATCCTCTCATTTTAGGAAGGGGAAACTGATTTCTCTGTTCTTTCGTTGCTCTTGTAGTCGTGTATTTCCAGTTATTTTTTTAATGTGATTCATATTTTAGTGTCTTGAGTGACAATAAATAATGTCTCACTGTGCTGCAAGCTCATGAATATCTCAAGAAAATGAAAAATCCTGATATTGTTTACCATATATTTCTGTCCGATGAGAAGTTCTGAAAGATCAAATGCCATTAAACAGATAAATTTCAGGTTGCTATTTTTCTTTTTATACCAGAATGTTATGAATGTGATTTAAAATCCGAATTAGTAGGAATTATACCAAAGAAGAGTGTGAAGAGGTGCCTCCGATGGCGCAGTAGCATCGTTGGCTTGTAATCAAGGTGTCCCGGGTTCAATTCCTACTGGAGGCACATGGTAGTTCGGATCTCACTTTAAACTTTAGGTCCAGTCCCGATTAGCCTTACTGTGCATAAAGTGGACTTCAAACATCAACTCCATCACTCAATCAAGAGCGTGAAGAAAGGTGCGATTCCTACAATGATAATCCCAGTTACACTAGCGTAGTGATGATAACAAGTGTTCTTGCAAGACGTGTGAAGTTGGAATTACCAAATGCAGATTTTTTTGAAGGAGTATACGGTCTGACCGCCCTGTGAGAGACCCAGATTCTATCCCTGTAGGGGGAATACCGGGATTTTTTCCGCCTGTTCAAGCAGCTCCAGCACCCACCCAGTGTCTTACAAAGTGAGTACCTGGAGGAAACTTTGGGGGTAAAGGCAGCCAAGAGCATGGTGCTGATCACACCACCCCCACCTTCGGCCATGATCAAGATAGTGTGGGGCCCTAACTCCAGATCCCCTGTATGCCTTCATGGCATTGTGCAAAGCACAGGGGAGCACTTTACTTTTACTTAGAGAGTATATGATCGTGAAATGAGGAAGGTGATTCTTAAAATACAGAACATTGAGAGCTTTGTTAATAAATTTGACCTGAAAAATGAAAAATGGAAGATGGTTATAAACCTCTATCCTCGAAATTCGGATTATGCCTCCGAAATTTAGATAGTAAAATTTCCGAATCGAGATTATAAATTTTCTGGAATCCGGATATTTTTGGCCAACCTTAGTGTGAAGACAAGATGTGCTAGGAATAATGTTCTGAGTAAGTGTGTCTGTCATCTCAATAACAACATTCTTGTTCGGTCTTATCATTCGCTTGTTCACAAAATGTAAAAATCGTAAAACCAAAACATCAAAAAGTACTTTGTGTTTTGTCAAGAAACATTTTTTTTTTTTTCGAATTCGACATTTGAACTGCAGGATCCAAAAAATTAAAAGTACAAATACCATGAAGCAAAAACAATGCTCTTTTTCCAATTCTTTCCAGCACTAACCGTGGGTAAATTTGTGTTTTTGCATACTTATATATATATTTTTTTTTTGTGCACCATCACATTCATGTATTCTGTGTAAGTTGTGTTGTGATGCTCTTCAATGTTTTTGTTTTTTTCTTAAAAACAAGAGCGTTGTATGCTTTACAGTGCTGGGAATAACAGACACTTGGAGAAGTTTCATCCTGATGACATCACAGAAACCCTGCCGGGGTTGTAAACATGGGGCCTGGAAAAAAGGCGAGTTATGACCAGACCTTCAAGAATGGGGGAAACTAGCAGTCTACGGACCTTGAGTTCAAAGTGGTATCGGTTCAGCCATACTCCAGATTCCAAGTCCTTTTTTAGCCAAATTATGCTTGAAACCTCAGCTCTTTTAGGCTTCCAAATTGTAGAGAATTTTTATATGCAATTTTTGTAAGAATCAGATAAAATTGGCACAGATATGGTCCAATGTATTGCACTGTTTTTTGTTTCTAGTTTGGAGTTCAGCAATAATTTTTATTGTTTTTTCTCTTGTTGTAGGGTCATGAAAGATAGTCAGAGTGAGGAGTTTAATAAAATACTTAATCTCAACAATAATGCTGGTGAAGAGAAGAGGTATGAAGTGGTATCAGAATTTCTATCTGTGTATGGAACGCAAGAGATTGATTCAAGTACTTTAGGAAACCTCACATTGCGAGCTGTAGAAAACTCTGAATCAAATGATTGTGTTTGCTTGATTTGTGCCAAAGTACTTTCTACGAGACATACACTGAAGAGGCATATGCTCATTCACACGGGCCAGAAGCCATATCCATGCACCAAGTGTGATAGGCAGTTCAGGTACAAATTTGCATTGGAGGATCACCTGTTATACCATGAAGATGTTAAACCATTTCTCTGCAAATTGTGTGGAAAAGGATTTAGGATGAAAGTGAGCCTTGCTAACCATATGTGGAGGCACACCGGCATAAAAGAGTTCACTTGCTCAGTGTGTATGAGGTCATTTGCGTCAAAGAGTAGCTTGAAGTCTCATTCTCCATGCATTAACAAAAAGAGTTTCCAGTGTGAGATCTGTGGAAAGGCTTTGAAGGGGGGAGATTATTGCAGAAAACAACACACAACCATTCACACTGGTGTTAAACCATTTTCTTGTGACGTATGCCAAAATACTTTCAGAACAAGGTCAACCCTTGTACTTCACATGAGATGTCATACTGGGATCAAACCTTACAGATGTAGGTTTTGCAACAAATGCTTCACACAGTGTTCTGACAGAAAGAGACACGAGAATAGAGTTCACTGCAAGGGAGAAAAAGTGCTCAAATGTTCACAGTGTGACAAAGTCTTTGCTGAGAAGAAGAACCTCTTGTCACATCAACTTGTGCACACTGATGTACGAATCTTTGAGTGCAAAATTTGTAGATATCATTTCAAATCAAGTGGCATGGTGCGAACACACATAAAACTGGTACATAAAGCAGTGAAGAGAGAGATGTGCAGCATTTGTGGAAAATATATTAAATATGACATGGCTGCACATTTAAGTAGGCACTCTAGTTCAAGGGAGATGTATTCTTGTAATATATGTGGTAAAAGCTTTCTCTGTAAAGATTATTTGCCCTATCATTTGAACACACACACAAGGAATGTGGAATATCCATGCAGCATATGTGGAAGAGCATTTACAAGGAAGTTTACCCTGCAGCAGCATGAAGAACGACACGGTGAAAGATTGAAATTAATAGAATGCTCTGTATGTGGTAATTCATTTCATACAAAACATGGCCTTCAATGTCACTTGAAAGTTCATACCGGTGAGAAGAATTACGACTGCAAATTCTGTGGAAAGAAATTTACAACAAGTGGTTACCTAACTATACACACAAGAATCCATACAAAGGAAACCCCATATTCTTGTGCCATTTGTGACCAATCGTTTTATCGTAAACTCCTCCTTGTGCAACATTTGAAGATGGCCAAGTGTACAAGTTGAGAATACCATCACAAGGCAAATTTGAAACTGTCTTTCGTACTACATTATACTAGGTGCCTTTAAGCAGGGTTTTTTGAACTGGCCTGGTTACAAAATGCTTTTGTTATCTGTTGCATTCATAGTTGTGTAAAATTCCAAGATAAAAAAGCATGCATAACTGTGAATCAATCACATGCACCCCATGTTTTACCATGATTGCAAACAGAAACTTCATATTTACTTTCCATTTGAGACGATTGCTCAGTCAGTTTTCCCACTCACCAGAAAAGTTTTGTCAGTTTTGAAAAATTGGGGAAATCAACCCAGGGTAGTCATGAAAACAGTCATGGGCTTTTGTAAAAAATATTCAAAAACTGGGTGAAGTCAAGGAAAGTTAACATGTAGCAGATGTGTTGCACTAGTGATGTTTTGTGTTTCTGCATTGCGAATTGAATTGTTTTTTCTTGTTTGTTTGTTTTTGGTTGTTTTTTGTTTTTTTCGATTAATTTCGATGGACCACACTGCCTTCATTAACTGAGGTTACGGCATCTGAGACTTAGAAGGTAATGTGTCTCTGCTTTATTTGTTTCCTGGTGATGGTAGTTCTATTTTCTCCCATGTGGTGGTGCTGGTGGGTGTTTCTTGAATTTATACTGCATAACTATATTAACATATTTAACCTGTACCTAAATGCCAATAGCTTCCATCACAAAGCACAGTGCCTTGCCGTTCTGAACACTCTAGCCCACAGGACAGTAACCGTTTCTGACTAGGAGAATCTACATCAGAATTCACTCACCTCAGAACCAGTCTACAGCAAAATAGATACATCATCAGAGATATCAACAAGGCAGCTTCATTTCAGCAGAGACCAAGCACGGATAACAGTGTGGCCCTTAGAAGGGCCGATTCTTCACTGCCCTGTGAAGCTGAGCGTGAGGACGAGGCCCTTACAAGGACCAATACTGCACCGCACAGCCCCTCTACCAGTAGCAGGACAGGAATGCCCAACTGTAACAGTTTTACCATTCATTGGACACACCTTCGGGAAGTTAAGCAGAATTCTAGCCAGGCACAGGCCACCACTGAAAACCAAGGCCCTACTCCGCTCAGTCAAAGATGACCTGGAACTCTGCATTCCAGGAATATACCAAATACCTTGCGAGTGTGGAACACCATACATAGGCCAAACAGGATGCACCATTGAGCAGCGACGGAATGAACATCAACGTAATATCCGATTATTATAACCGGAAATGTCAGGACTTGCGGAACACAGCATCACCGAGGAACACAGAATTTTTTTTCCAATAGCCAAATGTTACTGGGACTGACGGGTAAAGGAAGCTGTATCCATTTCACGGGAAAGCACCAATCCCAACAGAGACGTGGGACTCCAGCTCAGTTACGCCAGGAATCCACTCCTCCGTAAAATCAAGACACCAGCCAATGAGAACACCAAGATCCAGATCAAGCCAATAGGAAGACAGAGTCCAAACTCCGCCACATTATAGCCATGTATATTAACCTACTCTGGTCTCCATTTGTACATTCCCTGAAGATGAGAGCAATGTATGCCCTCGAAATGCTGGAAGCTAACTCCAATTCCATCTGGCTGCTAACCTGAGAACATTTGTTTGTATTTTAGCCTATATGTAATGTTAATTCACACATGAAGGCACAGTCTAAGCATTAGTCCTCTTTTCTTTTCATGATTCCGATGACATGTGGCATAAAGTCCAAACTTTTTGTAATATAAGTCAAATAAGCAAAGACTTAATTTAAATAGCAGTATTTCAGTTTTATAACAGGTGTTAGCACATCTAATATCATATGTAAACAAATAGAATAAAATTATACATATTTTCCATGTATTAATAACTTGGTCATCTAATAATGGTGCTAAGTAGTACCAAAAAGTATTCACATCATATTAAATTCTCTTCTACTCTATTCATTTCATTACATAAAAATAATTGATTAATTTGTATTTTGGCTGTATTGTTCATTGGTCATAAGGAAAATATTACTATCCTTGACAAACCAAAATCAATCACTTCTTCACAGTCGATATTTGAATTAAATATCAAAACTATTCATTGACGTTTCCATAGATATCAGGCATTCTTTTTGTAAGTGTAAAATATGTATATGACAAGTAGTATTTCACGAAGATTCAAACAGCATTTAACCACAGAATTGTTACTTTCTGCAAAATCAAAATTTCAAGATTGCAACATGTCATTCAACATATGTTCCCTGTTGCCGGCCCCTGTGGCAGAGTGGTTAGCACATCATGCTACGATGCCAGGGGTCCCAGGTTTAAATCCCAGCCTGGGCATGTATGTTTGTGAGTGTCCATTCATCAATTTCATCATATCATCACTCATCCCCAACTTGGCAAATAAGCCAAAAGTGGCACAGAAAGTGAAGTAAAATAAAGCAAATCAATAACAATGGGTGCTTTCCGATAGTCTTAATGAAACGAACAAATTCAACAATAATAACGGCTCGTGAACCTGGTGGAACCAGTACTTTTACAGACTTATGGGGTGCTCTAGGCGAAGGTGCAGGCACAGCATTTTGTTTAGAGAAAGTTTCTGCATGGCATCCAGCAGAAGGCATGTCCTTCTGGCAAAAACAAACACTACTGCGGACACTGTTACTCATTTAAATCACATTGTAAGAACAGTTGAGGCAAATTCATCTTGGGCATGTTGTTTCATAACGCTCTCTGTTAAACTTATAATGCAATTCCCGAACTACTGCAGTTTGAAGCCATCATGCACGTGAGTTGTCTGCAAGCATCAGACGATTGTCACCGAACAAACCAGCTGGGGATAGAGCTAATTTGTTTGAATTTTGCAGTCCTCGTTTTCAATGTGATTCACATAGTCTTCCAAACTTTTACTTCATACTAAAGTGTGTTGGTGTTCCATACAAGTTTTTATATTTACAAATGAATGATATTTTGTGATGTTATTCATTATTGGTCCTTTAATTGTATTACACATACAGAGGCAGGCATTGTCCTTTGTCCTTATACATGTGTTTCTGATTACTATTTCTCATCATTATTTCGTTTTTGATGAAAACACGAAATTTGAAATAACACATCGTAATGTTAATTTTTCATGTTTCTGAAAGGTGTGAGGTGCATTTTCCTACCTTGTCTTGTCACAAAATTATGCGAAATGAACTGCAAACTGTGACAAAGTTTGAATTACCCTGTGAGTTATGCAATTCACAGAAAATTTATTAATTCTGCTGTAAATATTCGAGAAGCAAAAATGGACTCTTTTATACAGGAATAAACTTAATGTACTCTGCTAACTACACAAATGTGAAATCAGAGAGGATATGTTTATTTTGTGTAATAAGTGCTGTTTTTAAATAAAATTTAGAATTATATTCACAATTTCAAAACCAAAAAGTCATTTTATATACCATTTTGATCTGATTTTTCCCAGTTATTGTACCAAAATTTTGATTTTTTATTTACCAAAAATATATGGTAAAGTGTATTTCAAGTTGAAACTTATTTCCTTATCTTCTTTCTTATAATGAAAATTCCTCCTCCCCAGAAATTTTTAGTGGAATGATTTTTTAGGACAAGACTGTTGGTGAGGGTAAATTCCTCCCGTCTCTTCGTATCTCGTTTTCCTAGTTTTCAATCATTTTCTTTTTGAGACTGCTAACGCATCTGACTACCATGCTCAAGGTCCCAGGTTCAATCCCCGGTCGGTTCAAATCCGGGAACTTTTCTACATTGGAAGCGGCCCCGGCGCCCACCCAGCGTCGAATGACATGGGTACCTGGGGGAAACCCTGGGGGGAAAGGCAGTCAGGGGCGTGATGCTGATCACATCACCCCCACTCATGACCGGATCAAGAAAGTGTGGGGTGTTACCCCCACACCCCCTATACGCCTTCATGGCATGGTGCTAAGCACAGGGGAGCACTTTACCTTTACCTTTGATCTCTCCATAATGTACCTTTACACATTCATGCCTATATAAATTGATGTTTCTTTGTGTAAGAATCCTTGTCAATTCAATTTATATCTGATTGAATAATGTTCCTCATACTTGTCAGTGTTAATGTTAAGTACAGTAGAATCCTGGTTTTACATTCCTGGAGTTAGCGTTTATGTGCGTTATGCATTCAGTTTTCATGGTACCAAAATAGCAAAATATATAAAATACACCCAAATTTTACATTTTCCTATATTTTAAGATTTTCATGTTGGCTTCCAGATAAACATTAAATCGAGGTGCTACTGGGTCATTCCATGTCAAATCATCCAGAATTTTGTGAAAATGTCACCCACCATCCCCGATTTTGATGAAATTCGGTATACTTATAGAACTTTTAATGCTGATTACAAAAATGACAACTTTTTTTAAATTGGTCAAGGGGTTCAAAAGTTACGAGCTTTTTAAGAACTCCGTGTACACCACATGCAGCTCCACTTTGAATGACACGCATTAGGTTATAAACGATCGTATCTTCCCTCGGGTTTGCCGTAGAAACTTCGAGTTTGTTTTATTTTGTTCAGAATAGTATAAGCTTTCATTTAAATTACGTTCCAGATGAATGCATCAATAAACATGTATTTTATATATAGTTTTATGTATTTTTTTAGAAAAATAAATGACTAACTTCAAGAGCAAATTTCATGCAATGCCCCCCCTTCAATTTCCCCCGAATTTTATATGTAGGTAGCTCAGAGTGTGTACTAATGCCCGATGGATAAATTGGGATGGGCGGTTCAGAGACAGGGTGATAAAAAAATCATTTGCATAAAATGACATTAAAAGTAAATCTTATTAAAAATGCTTATGTATTTAGCACAAAGCCTGAAGTACATTATGTTTCAAGCTACAATATTCAAAATTTATGTTCACTATGTGTGAATGTAAGCATAGGCGTAACCTGGCGGGGGCAAAGGGAAGCACTTGCCCTATCCCAAATTTATATATTAATTAAAATTTGCAAGTTAAATATATTTTGTGATCCTCCTGGCACTTGAGGATCAAACGAATATAGAGTAATATTTGTGATTTTTGAAATGTATTTATCAAATAATCCTGGACACTATTTTTATGCGATGGAAAACTTTGTGATTATCCCAACCCGAAGATAGTTTCCAAGTGACACCCATTAAGATAGCACCTAAAAATTGTACTCTATGCCTTGCCAAAATTTCATGTACTATAAATTGTGCCGTTCACATTTTAGATGGATATTTTGACCATTTTAAACACACTAAAGTATTTGACATCACTAAGTACATATGTCCATCCATTTGTGTTGTTAATGTCCACTGGACAAAGCATACTTTTTGGCCAGTAGTAGGAAGTTGATGGACCAAGTGCATGCAAGAATTTAATAGTTGCATCTTCACATTCACGTGGACTTTTCAAGCAATCCTACAATCAAGTTTGAGTCACGCACACACATGCTACTACATAACTGTTTAAAGTTCGAATTCGGAAAGCCACTTCTTCACAAAAGTCAAACCATATAGTTATACAAAACATATTACATCAGCACTTACTATTTTTGCTCTGACTGTTAAACAACTAGTGTTTCAAAGTAAGTAGTTACAAAGTTACAAGTACAGTTATTTTTTATTTAGGAATTCTAACTGTAACTAGCTACTTTTAAAAGTAAGTACTTGTAACGTTAACAACGGTAACAGAGTTACTTTTTGCAGTAGGGAAATAGCTAAATTGGACAATTCTGTTCCAGACTATAAAAATAAAATATGTACCTTCTCCGGATGCTACGTGAAAGGATTGTCTTGGAATTGCTGGCAAGGAAGCTATGCTTTGTTGCATGCTAAATTTAGAACATCCACGCTTTACTGTAATTCATTTCTAATTGTATGTGAAAACTCCATTGTTTTTGGTAGACTGCTGCATTCGTTTGAAATGTGGTTGTCCAGCTAGGAAAAAGTCATTGTCGAGGGAGTGGATCTTTGGATCTTGTTGAACTTGGAATGGAGGAGAAAGAAATAGGTGCAAGTGGAATCAATGACACCATATTCAAAATACCGTGGTCAGCATACAAATGATTTCTTAATTATAATTGTTCAAGCAAAGCTGACTGTGTTTTCCATCATTTATTAGCAGTAATAATGTAAATATATGAATGCATATTATGTTCTAGAAACATAAGTAAAACACGGAAGTTACACAAAATTAATGATCATTAACAGTACGTTACTGTTACAGTAACTGTAAAAGAAACTCAGTTACTTTCAAAGTACCAGTAACAATAACTGAGTACAGTTACTTTCAAAGTACCAGTAACAATAACTGAGTAACTTTTTTAATGATTGACTGTAACTCAGTTACTTGTAAAAAGTAACTTATGGAACCTGTAAATTTAAAGTAGTGCATAATTCCTGGTACTGTTGTAGTACTTTGCAATCGCTGACACATTGTACTGTGGGTTGTTGTCATTTCACCTCACCCTAGATGATTACTAAGAAAAATATGCCTTGAATACTATTTCTACGGAATTGGTACATAATTGCCATACTTGTTGCTTTATACTATAGAAGTCTATACAAGTATTTTTACTGTTCCAACCATCCCGTCACAAGGATATTTTCTGTGGTATGTGGCGAGAAAGCTCTATTTGAAAAACTTCCATCAGCACAAATGTGTAGTATTAATTCTTACTTCATATTAAGTATCCCCATGAAGAGTAGCCAAAAAAGAACTTCCATATTGAGATAAAATGTCCAAAAGAATGTTCTCGAAGATAAATTTTCTAAACTTGGGAATGTTAATAATGATTATATATATAATTATATAACCTATATTTTTTTTAAAAAAATGAAGACTGTTGAAACTAACTTAGATACAGTGGAACCTCGATTTTACGTTATCCAGGAGACCAGGCTGAAAAACTTAATCTTAACTTAAAAAATGTAAAATCTTGGAAAATTTCTGAACAATTTGCTATGTTGGGACCACCAAGATTGAATGCAAAATGAAGGAAAATGTAAAATCGAGGAACTTAAATCGGGGTTCCACTGTAATTATTACTTGCAAATTTTAATTAATATATAAATTTGGGATAGGGCAAGTGCTTCCCTTTGCCCCCGCCAGGTTACGCCTATGCTTACATTCACACATAGTGAACATAAATTTTGAATATTGTAGCTTGAAACATAATGTACTTCAGGCTTTGTGCTAAATACATAAGCATTTTTAATAAGATTTACTTTTAATGTCATTTTATGCAAATGATTTTTTTATCACCCTGTCTCTGAATCGCCCATCCCAATTTTTCCATCGGGCATTAGTACACACTCTGAGCTACCTACATATAAAATTCGGGGGAAATTGAAGGGGGGGCATTGCATGAAATTTGCTCTTGAAGTTAGTCATTTATTTTTCTAAAAAAATACATAAAACTATATATAAAATACATGTTTATTGATGCATTCATCTGGAACGTAATTTAAATGAAAGCTTATACTATTCTGAACAAAATAAAACAAACTCGAAGTTTCTACGGCAAACCCGAGGGAAGATACGATCGTTTATAACCTAATGCGTGTCATTCAAAGTGGAGCTGCATGTGGTGTACACGGAGTTCTTAAAAAGCTCGTAACTTTTGAACCCCTTGACCAATTTAAAAAAAGTTGTCATTTTTGTAATCAGCATTAAAAGTTCTATAAGTATACCGAATTTCATCAAAATCGGGGATGGTGGGTGACATGGCCTGGTCGAATTGACGTGGAATGACCCTACTGCATTACAACAAATATATCGAAGTTTCAGATGGATCTGTTTGGAATTTTTTTGATAACTTGAGTTGCAGTACAATATTTGAAAGAATGTGCTATCTAAATGAGCTGCTTATCTCATTCAAAATTTTTGTTTATTATTCGGTGTGAATTTTTGTTTTTCTTCATGTTAAATTTATTAGTTTGTGTATGACCTACATGGCAAGATTTAGAAATAATAAATATAAAAAGTATAATGGTTTTTGTATTTTACAAAGAAATATAGTATGAGAACCTTATTCTATCTGTAATGTTGGGCAACTTGTGCATTCCGTGAACATACAATTGTGGAAATATAACAGTTTAATAATTTTTAGAAACTTAGGAATGTTATCATCCATTAAGCATCTTGTTTGAAAAGTAGTGTTATCGTAAGAGAAGTATATTTACTCCCTCCACATAATCCTAGCAACAGTGCACTGCATTGTAGCATGGCATGACAGAACATAGGGAATTTGAAATTGACGCTTCACTCATTTGCATTTAGGTGCTGTAATCTGGCCAAAGTCGCCTGCTTAATATGGTTGAACCACAGAACTGCTTGTGCAGCCACAATGAATGGATAACTCTTCAAATCACTTTACTCCAGGACTAACTCTTAAATGCTGTGGCATGACATATGTGTCACATTTAAATGAGCTTGCTAATGTGAGATGTGACACATATGTCACTTTTTTTCATTTTTGGAACATATTGTGAAATGTCTGGAGATACATGTTTTGAGTGCTAAGTGAGCCATATGGCATTAATTAGTAAAGTTTAATTTGATTCTGGCTACATTTGAGAATGGGGAGGGACTTCCTGATGAAAAGAGCACGGCTTTTACATTGGAATTGGAAAAACACAAGCTGGGATCTTGAACTTTTCATGTCTCCTGGACGTGTCATCCCTCTCATGAAATGCTTCACCGCAAAAGATCTCAAAGTTTCACGAGTGCCTGTTTGAACCATTCCTGTGGAGTGACACCACTCCAGACAACGGCATGCAAGGCCTCTGCAATCTGAAACACCCTGCCCCACAGTAGCTTTTTCATGGTGTCAAAGAGTGCACAGTCTGAAGAGGCTAAATCTGGTGAAAATGGAGGGTGTTTTAAAACTGTGAATCTCAGTTCCTGCAGTGTTGTCATTGTCTGAGCAGAAGCATGAGGTCTGGCTTTGTTGTGTAAGAGAGACACTTTTATCGACCATTTCCCTGGTCATCATTTCTGAATTATGCATCACACTCAGCGGAGATGTTCATAGTATGTGCCACTGTTCACCCTGAAATGTTGTGGCAGCCAGTTCAAAAGCAGAATGCCATCTGCATCCCAAAACACAGATGCTAGATGCTTCCCACATGAAAGTAACAGTCTTCCTTTCTTGGACATGGACCTCCATGATGTTTCCATTCCATTGATTGCTGCCTTTTCTGTGGTGTTTTGTATCTGAAGAATGAATCATCTTCAGCCACTAAGAGAGCGAAAAAGTTATCAGGATTTTCATCATGGCGGTCCCTGCAACAGTTCACATGCACAGTTTTTTGTTCAAGGGTGAGTTCTTGAGGAGCCCACTGCGAACACGCCTTCTTCATCTTAAGGCCCTTGGTTAGTATGGCATAGATTGTCGCCCTTCCAAGATCAGTTGCATGCTGTAGAGCCTCCACAGTTACATGGCTGTTGTTCATTACTATGTCAGACACCTGCTGAATCATGCCAGGAGTTCGAGATGAGCGATGACATCCAGGGCTCATTCCTTTCTTGGCACTTGCTCTTCCGGCTGTGAAACTTGCCAACAAACTAAACACAGTTGCATGACTTGGAGTGAATTCACCACACGTTATATACATAGGATATCCCAACTTATGCAATTCTAGATTCAGATACAGGTATGCTGTGGAAAGTCATGTGTTATCTAATTTGAATATCAAACCATATTCGTGTTCTGTGTGTGAAACATGTGAAAGTGTTCAAAGGTCTTCAGTGAAAACCTTGTCATGGATGTGTGGAGGGTTTAACTTTAGAAGGTTCCCCTGTTCCTTTCTTTCAAATTTTTCCTGGCCTCTTCATATGAAAACTAATCCAGGACTTCTTGCCCAGATTTCAATTAATGTCATGACAGAATATGAATTGACTTTTGTGCCTTGGTAACTATCTCTACTTTAGATGACACACAATAAGGTATGAACTTTTGTATTGTACTGTTAATATTTGGTGTCTGCAATAAAATTTATCTGCTGCTGTGAGCAAACTAGTAATGAAGGTATTGGCCAGCGAGTATGTTAGTTTTCTATTCATTTTCAGTTTGCCTCCTTCCCAAGATTTTTTTTTAATATTAATGAAGCATGCTAATATTTTTTATGGTTTGAGGAAATATATTAATTTATTTTTCTTCACTGTATGGTCTCAATGAACTTTGTAACTGTATTGCAAATCACTGATAGACCTAATATTTTAGTAAAGGCATTCTCTTTTGGTTTTATTTATGTATTCATTGTGCAGCCAGTAGTCATTTTAACAATAAATCAATACATGCATTGTACTTTTTCAGAGATTTTACATTGCATTTGATGAAATGTGTTTTGATGAAATACCCATTCAGTTATTTTATTTGTTAGTGATTTATGCATCAGTTCTGTCAAACATGAAGTTATGTTGTATCTAGAGGTTATTGAAATGTATTTCAAGTTTCGTTTTGGTATTTAATGTTCTTTTGTTGAGGCAAAAAATGTCAGCTTCTTTTTTAGCTGTGGGGCCTTGTTATGGTATATGAGTATACTTTGGATAGAAGTGATAAATTGGTCCTCTGTCAGTATGCCTATTGATTTATCTATAAAATTGCTGATGTTTTTATCGATCCAGTAAATAATGCATAATTATGTGAAAAATTCTGATATTTTATTATTATTTACATGGCTCTAAACATATAATTGGTATATGCCATAGTTTTGTAAATTAATTGTCTGAATATGCAGTTTTGTATTCACTTGAAAAATGCATTGTTATTGCCTTGTTACATGGATTAATTAGGAAAGAACCATTTGTCTTCTATGTCAGGTCTGTATAATGTTAGTTATCCATATCAGTAAATAGGAAAACGTCAAAATAAGAAATTAAATCAAGAAAAGTTTGTAATATACAGGGTGGCTCGTAAGTCCCTACCCATGCACATATTTTATGTGTCCAGTGTATCTGTATGCTGTCCTTCATTCTCGCTGCATAAAATTATGCGACGCCATGTTCTGTGAGACATTTCTCGCAACATAGCAGGGGTTATTGTTCCAAATACTGCTGTTACAGCTGCCCTCAACTCATCATTGGAGTTATAATGTTGTTTCGACAACATTAAAAGTTCTTTATGTATCCCCCGAGAGAGTTATCACATGTTTTCAAGTCCGGATTTCTTGCGGACCATTGCATAGGCACCGGGGATAATATTATGTGCAACAGCACACAGGAAACTCTATACACTAGATACATAAGATATATGAAGAGGTAGGGACTTACAGGCCACCCTGTATGTTTCAATAGAAGATCAGGGAATAAAATGACATTTACAAATATCATGTATGTTTCATAATTATTTATCAATGACTTCATGTCTTTCTCCTCATTTGACCATGCAGGTAATATTCATGTATTACCTTGTTGTATAAGTTGGGATATCCTCCGTGGTGTCACGTGTGGTTCACATACGAGTGTTCACAATAATGTTTTTGTACTGAATGCAGATTTACTTCTCTCCCTTGTAACTTCATCTTAACTGAAAAAGTGAGAATAGCAGTTCAATTTATTTTCAACACTTTTTCCCCAAATTCACGCTATATTTGAAGTAATACAAGAAGGACCTAGGGGAAATTGTCCCTCTCCCCCTTAAAATCTGCCAGGTTTAGCTGTCAGCTCTATGCAACACGCATAGCAATTGTGTTCAACGCCCTTCGTGGAACACCGTGGGAGTCAGTGTTACCAGCTATCTAGAGGGGTTATCAACGTGAAGAAAGTTGTGTCAGAGTAAATTGTGTGTACTTCAAACATCGAATAAATATACGTATGTGTGTGTGTGTGTGCATTTAATATGTACATAATTTAAGACATATACATGGGTGTTCATGTGCTCATGCGAACATTATCAGGCGATGTGCCTGGATATCCTCAGTTATGATCTTTAATTGTTTTCATTCTAGTATGTTTCCAGTCATTAAAAAAGTCTACAAAAATATATTTTTGTACCAGCCTAGGCATGGGTGTTCTTTGTGAGTGTCTTTTCGTCAATTTCATCACATCATCACTCATCTTCATAGTCGCTATTTGTCAAAAGAGATAGTGAAGCAACATAAAAGAACATAATTCAATGAATTGAAATTGTTATAGAAATGGTAAAATGTGAAAGAATCCCCTGTGCACAAGTTAGATACGAGTCATTTCTCTACAACAGCAAATTTTCATTATTCTGCAGCCAATACTTTTTGCATGATAAGGAGAGAATTCACTGTGATGTGCTACATGGGGCAAATAGTCTGAATCTGAATAATGTGCTACATGGAGCAAATATTCTGAATCTGAATAATGTGCTACGTGGAGCAAATATTCTGAATCTGAATAATGCAAATTTGATATCTGAAACTACTTTTTATACAAGTAATTATTTTATTTCCCTTGCAAACAACTACTCGCACTTCTGCATGAGATTGTTTTCACATGAGAATCGTAACAAACATTTTTTTCTTAGCAATTCTCTTGCTAAAACTCTTGGAAACAATTTCATTTATTGACAGTTATTAACATAGGCGACGACTTGAATCAAGAAGGGACTTTCTGCCCCCGAATTCCTAAAGAAGTGTATGGTTGATAAAAATGATGATTTTTTAATATAATCATTTTTTTTTAAAACATGCTTAAAATTACTTGTGTGGTTTTTGCAACCAGGAACATAGATATAGTTGTTGTTTTTTTTTTATATAGAAAGGCTTTATCTAGTCAAACGGCCCTGTAAAATATTTGAGCAATTTGATTAAAGCAAATTAAAAATATAAGTGAACATAGATTTTTCTGTTCCTGATACTGTAACTACTATGGAAATGTTTGTTGAGTGTGTTAATGAAACTAATCAGAGGCGAGGCATCCGGTCATCGGGAGATGCGGCGATGACAAAGCAAAATAATAAAAATATTGCATTTTAAATATTTTAGGAAAGAAGAAAAAATAATCATAATATTCGCGTATTTGTGCGAAATTAGTCAAGTAACACCATTAAACAGCTAGAAATACACAAGAGATTCGCTAAGTTTAGCGCATCGAAAGGAGAGCCCAGTTCTACACCCCCATCCCCCAGTGCCAACCATTCTGCCACGTTTCCGTTGAGTGCAATGGGGTCAGGCGGGCCAGCTCATCGCAACAGGTCTGCGAATCCAAGGTCCTTCGACTGCTTTTCCCCCGCTTTTGAAGGTCTGGTCATGAGAGACCTTTTTTTCAGCCTCCTTGTTTACAAACACGGCAGGGTTTCTGTGACATTAAGATGAAACTTCTCAGAATGTCCAGCACTATAAATCATGCAACGCTCTGTTTTTTTAATAGAAAATAAAAACATATTGAAGAGCATCGCAACGCAACTTACGCAGAATGCATGATGAAAGTAATGGTGCATAGAAAGAAATATAAGTAAGCAAAAGCATAAATTTCCCCACAGTTAGTGTTAGAAAGAACTGAAAAAAAAAAGCAGTTCTCGTTCCATTCTATTTTCTTCGTAGTATTTCTTATTTTAATTTTTTTTGGATCCTGCAGTTCAAATATCGATTTTTTTGGGGGAAAAATGTTCTTAGTTTACAAAACATGAAGTACTTCCTGCTGTTTTGTGTTTACTATGCTTACAAATGACAAGATTGATAAAGATTTTTGTTCTAGAGGTGACAGAACCTTTTCCCTAACATATCTTACTTTCAAACCAGGGATTGCCAAAAATATCAGGATTCCCAAAAATTAAAAATCTCGATTCAAAAATTTTACTACCCGTATTTCGGAAGCAATCCGAATTTCGGAGAGAGAAGTTTAACAATTTTTTAATTTTCTTTTTAAGAATAGATTTTGCCATCTCTACTTCACACGTCATGGACGAACACTGTTATCATATCATTATCAATGTAGGAATGCCCCCTTCCCCTTCCCAGGTTGAAAGATTGACCCTGACGTTTGGCAAGTCTTGCGATGATTACTTAAAAATGTCACGCTTTGCCACTGAAACTAATAATAATTTCAGTAACTTTTCTTCCAGTGAAACCAAAACATTCTGGATGTACTCTATAATTGTAACTTAAAATATTAACTTAAATATTTTAATAGTCTTTGTACCTGAACTTTGGAGATTTTTTTATGATAGTTTGAAAAATATCAGCTGCCATGTTTATTTACAGTTTAATGATATTGACACTATTTATGATTTAACATGATTAGTATCTTGTATATTTTTCTACACAAAATGTTTGCTATTTTTGCCCATAAAATTATTGAATTTTAAATCGAGAGAAATCCTGTGTTTATATTTTGGCTCGTATGAGTTTAACACCATCAGTACATATATTTTATTTTATTTACTTTCCTATCTTAGAACCTAATAATCATCTTTAAATGATTGCAAGATTAATGTACTTTCACCAAAAGTGTTTCTGATATCTACAAAATCCTTATGTACATTATTCTATAAATTATTTATTTAGATTGATTTAACCTTTTGAGTCCCAAGGACATTTTCACAAGTAAGCTTCACGGTCCCGAGCCGATTTTGAGAAAAATGCAGAGTTTCAATTAAATGAGTGTAGATCGGAGACTAATTGCCCTAGAGAGATGAGTGATATACCGTTGTACGTGGAATGAACCAGAGATTCAGACTATATGGAATTTATGCAAATTCGGCGTATATATGGAGGGGGAAAGGAGGGAAATCCCCTGAAAATACTTTTTTTTTTAAAAAAATGGGGTTTCGCCCCCTCCCGCCCCCCGAAAAAAAGTACATGACAGTGTCGACATGCACATGGAAATGATCGCTGACATGTAAGGAACACAAAAATATTTGCATTATTATCATATGACTAATGTAACTTGAGTTGTACCCCCCAAAAGGAATGGTGGGCATGCCACTGATTCAAGCTTCAAAATGCAGCGGTACCTTGAAATGACTTTAGCTCAGAGACTATTTGCCCTGGAGATATGAACTATATACCGTTGTACGCAGAATGAATCACAGATTCAGATGATATATAATTTATGCACATTCGGCATATATATGGAGGGGGAAAGGGGGGAAATCCCCTGAAAATACTTTTTTTTTAAAAAATGGGGTTTCGCCCCCCGCCGTACAAATTATGTAACCTTCTCCACTCACCAGTCTCCTCATCCCTTTTAGGTCCAAATATTTTCCTAAGGATCTTATTTTCAAATACTCTCAATTTATGTTCCTCTTTCAATGTAAGGGACCAAATTTCACACCAATTTAATACTACAGGCAAAATTACTGTTTTGTATATTTTAACTTTTAGTTTCTTAGATATTAAACGAGAAGACAAAAGTTTATGAAGAGAGAAGTAACATGCATTTCCTGAATTAAGCCTACTTTTTATTTCCTCTTTAATATCATTTTCATTTGTTAATATTACTCCTAAGTATTTGAATTTGGAAACTGGTTCAAACGAGTTGTTATCAATAATTAGATTTTGTTTATTACCTAACACTTGGTTTCGGCCTGTAAGCATATATTTAGTTTTCTCTTGGTTAACTTCCAAACCTATCTCTTTAGCAGTTTTGAAAAATATTTTAGCATTATTCTTAATTGTATTCACATCATCCCCCAGTAAGTCTACATCATCTGCATATGCTAACAACTGAGTCACACCATTTAATTTTAGTCCTCCTTTAGTTTCTTTTACCTTCCTAACAGCATATTCTAAGGCAAAATTAAAGAGCAATGGAGATAATGCATCTCCTTGTTTTAACCCATCATGAATTGTAAATTTGTCAATATTAATACCCACACGAATTTTACTTTCTGTTTCACTGGTGCATATTTTTATCATACTAACAAGCTTCTTAGGTATTCCAAACTTTACTACACTGCTCCACAAAACTTAAGCAACTCTGTACAACGTGGGATAGGTGAGATGTGGTGCCCATTCAACACTTGTATGAGACATGTACAAACATAAAGAAGCACAGGCAGTGCGAGTGCCCTCTATAATGCGTCAGCAGCACCTTATAAACCAAGATTAACAGCTTGTGCCTGCCAGCGCAAACCACAGCCTAGTATTGTCCCAGTCCTCAAGCAGTGAAGTGGTGGTTCGTGAGTGGGATATCAAGTGTACACACCTTGAAATGAATCGTAGACATCATTTGAGTGAAGTTGACCGAGGTTGAATAATTGGACGACTGGAAATGGGTCGGACCCAAGTGGAAGTGGCACGTGAATTCAATGTGAATAAAAGTGTCGTGTCAGGTTGTGGATTTGCTTCCAAAATGGTCCTACTCTCAGCAGACGTCATGAAGGAGGCCATCCGAGGACGACATCAGCAGCTGATGACCGATTCCTCACAATCACTGCCAGACGTAACCTCCAAGAGTCCTGCTCGCAAATGGCAAATGATTTGTTTCAAGCTACGGGACGACGTGTTAGTCGTGAAACTGTTCGTAGGCGGCTGAATAAAGCAGGACTGTATGCCAGGAGGCCTGTGCTGTGTGTTCCATTGTAACGGGAGCACAAACGTGTGCAATACACACGGTGTCAGGAACATTTGAAATGGGGAGAAGACCAGTGGGCACTACTAATGTTCTCTGATGAGTCTCGATGTAGCCTATCGTCTGATTCTGGTCCGATATTCGGGTGGAGAGAGCCAGGAACACGATATCACTCTAAGTTCATTGTTGAAGGCCGTCCTTTGGAGGTGGTTTCATCATGGTGTGGGGTGGTATCATGCTGGATCGGAAAACTGACCTCCATATTGTGGAACATGGAACTTCGAAAGCACAACGTTATCGGGATGAAATTCTCCATTCACGTGTTCGCAACATCCATGGAGCATTTGGTCCGAACTTACTTTTTATGGATGACAATGCACGCCAAGACCGTGCATATATTGTGTCCGATTATCTGGAGACAGAAGACATTGCCCGTATTGAATGTCCTGCATACTCGCTGTACCTTAATCCAATCGAGTATGTTTGGGATGCTCTTGGGCGAAGAATACTGCAGTGCAATCCACCACCAGAAGAATTCCTGAACTGCAGACAGCCCGCTTAGAGGAATGGCCCCGTCTTCCTCAAGACTTGATAACCACTCTGATCCACAGAATGGAGGCTAGATGTCATGCCTGTGTGTCTGTTCGAGGTGGTTACACACCGTATTGACGGCCTGTGCCCTCTCAGATGCAAGCTTTTCATGTAGGGTTATAGTGGAGTTGAACTTTCTGGCCACCCTGTACACCATATCTGCATTGTTGGTGTCCATTTGTGTTGAATTGTGCATCTGTACCTTCCTTATGTTCATTAAACTTGATGAATTGACATTTTCTTTTCATTTAGTTCTACTTCGTTCGAGTTGCTTAAGTTTTGTGGAGCAGTGTAATATATTATATAATTTATCTCTTTTGACCGAATCATATGCTTCTTTGAAATCAATGAATAGCTGATGGACATTTTGATTATATTCCCACTTTTGTTCAAGTGTCTGATGTGAAAAATTTGATCTGTAGTTGATCTGTTACGTTTAAATCCACATTGATAATCACCTATAATTTCATTAGCATATGGGGTTAGTCTTGTTAAAAGAATGTTAGATAATATCTTATATGTTGTTGAGAGTAGAGAAATTCCACGGTAATTATTGCAGTTCATTTTATCACCTTTTTTAAACACAGGAACAATTATGGATTCTTTCCACTGTCGAGGGATTTCTTCTTTATTCCATATTAAACAAATTAATTTATGAATTTGACATATTAACGAATTCCCACCATATTTAATTAACTCAGCTGGTATTAAATCAATGCCAGGTGCTTTGTTATTCTTTAGCCTTTTAATAGCATCTTTAACTTCAGTCAAGTTAGGTTCTGGAACTAAAGGTTCTGCTGTGTGTACTTCATTTACTTCTGATTTATCTCCTACATGGACATTTAAAAGGTCATTAAAGTAGTTCTTCCATCTATTTAGAATATCGCTTGGGTCAGCTAGAAAATCACCGTCTTTATCTTTTATCAAGTTTACTTTAGGTTGCCACCCCTTTCTAAACTCATTTACACCTTTATATAAATCTATGATATTTTTATTTTTGCTGTTTGTTTCAATTTCGTTAATTTTGCTTTTCAAGTAATCTCTTTGTTTACTTCTAAACGTGCGGTTAACTTCTCGCTTTATTCTCTTATAATTGCTTAGATTTGTATCATCAGAGTTATTTAACCACCTAAGTCTAGCCTGATTTCTTATTTCTATTAGATTATGATATTCATTATCAAACCATGGCTTACTTTTTCTCGGTTTATGGTATCCTATACTTTCTTTAGCTGCTGATTCTATTGCATTACGTATGTGCTCCCAATTCTTATTTACGTCTGTTTCATTTATATTTTCATCATCATTTAAATCCTGCAAAACATCAAATCTATTTGACAGTTTAATTTGGTAATCTTTCTTAATTCTTTCATCAGTAAACTTTCCTGTATCAAATTTTATAACTTTTAGATTTTGTTGCTTATGATTTATCACTGAGAGTCTTTCTCTTAATTTAGCAATTACTAAATAATGGTCACTGGCACAGTCAGCACCTCTATGTGTACGAACGTCAATTATACTAGTATGCCTTCTCTTATCAATGAGAATATGATCTATCTGATTATGAGTTTTACCATCTGGAGAAGACCAGGTATATTTATGGATATCTTTATGTTTAAAAGTGGTACTTTTCACAATTAAATTCTTTGAGGTTGCAAAAGTAATCAATCTTATACCATTATCATTACTTAATTCATGAAGACTTTCTTTACCAATCGTGGGTTTAAATGTCTCTTCTTTGCCAATCTGTACATTACAGTCACCTAACAGAATTTTCATATCATACTGAGAAAATTTATCAAAGACCTGTTCTAACTCTGTATAAAAATCATCTTTAGTATTATCATGTAATACTAAAGATGCATGTATGTTTATTAAAATAATTTTACACCACCTACCCTGTAAAACTGCATATGATATCCTATCATTAATAAATTCTACTGTTTTAAGAGCCGAGACAATTCTATTATTTATGAAAAAGCCTGATCCAAAATTATGATTTTCAGTACCACCATAGAAAAAAGTATAATTTTTAGTTTTACAATTCCCTTCTCCTGGCCACCTAACTTCCTGGACAGCTACTACATCTAATTTATACTTAACTATCTCATTAACTGTATACTGAAATGCCCCAGGCCGGTAAAGGCTCAGAACATTCCAGGTGCCTAATTTAATATCCTTATTCCTAATGTAGATCTTATCCTTAGTCCAGGGATCTCCCAAAGTAGTCCCCACCCAGAGATCCGAACGGGGGACTATTTTTCCTCCGGAATATTTTACCTTGGGTACATCCATGACCTTATATTGCTGTTTCTTGACATTTTTTTTTTTACAGTGCAGAGTTGTCAGCTCTACGCCTAACCCCAATATGAATGGAGGAACTACTACACAAGACAAACACAAACACATTAGACAGCACAATTACTACACAAGATGAACACAAACACATTAGACAGCACAACTACTACACAAGACATACAAACACACCACAACTACTACACAATATAAACATAAACAAACTACACACCACAACTACTACACAAGACAAACACAAACAAATTAGACAGCACAACTACTACGCAAGACAAAACAAACATACTAGACAGCACAACTACTACACAAACATACTAGACAGCACAATTACAACACAAGACACATACATACACACCACTGATACTACACAAGTTAAACAGAAACACATTAAACAAATAGATGGCCTAACTTTGAGGGAGCATAATTAAATGGACATCCTATACCATACAACTTTATCAATTACATTGAAAACAGCTACAAGCATTACATAATCATGGCCGACATAAATATCTATAGTCGACCACAAGCCGAAAAGTGTCAACTTCACCAAACTACAGACAGCTGCCAAAATTGCCATTTCCACCAACTTCCGAAACCATCTAGACAGTCAGCAGTACTTCTCCAGATGTTGTACTTACATCGACTTCCGTCCTTACAAATAGCAACGTGGATGTACATGAACCCATTGGTAGCAATCACGCACCTATAATCTTATATAGTCAAAAAAAAAGAACACATTGAAAATTTTCATTCCAGATATTCACCAACCAGAATCCCGTTCGGGTTCGCTCCATGCCATTTCGAGCCCTGAGTCCTGTGTTTCAAATTTCAAATGAGACATAAAATTGACAGGTATTATTGATCAAAATATTTTATAACAATTTTCCTGAACTTACTGATTAAACTAATGTAAATTCAAAAACAACAAAACTTCTTATATAATAATATAGAAAAATTTGTGAGCCTTTCTGCTCGGAGTCAATACAAGAATAGCTATACTTTTTTTATTTTTTTATTATTAAAGCACTCGTATATTTCTAATCACTTATGTCTTGAATTTGTTCAGGTGGGCAGAGGAATAAACACCATGAAACACTTTTCATTCCAAGGCATTTCCACCAATAAGGCTTGTTTATCTTTTGTGATTCGTGTTTTATGTGGCCAAGAATTGTAATTGGTTGTCTCATGATGTGGGACTCAACTCCACAACCCAAGAGGTAGAATAATGATATTGCATTTTACATATTTGATTGCATGTCAAGGAATTCAGTGTGTATAGGGTCGAGTCAAATGAAAGTGAACCAAGCCATGTTTTATGAGGGAACATACATATTGTAGTGTAGGAGCATAGATTTATTCTTGTTCAGTACAGAAAGAATAGTTAGACATCTCAACACACCACCCTGTTACCCCTTTGGAGCACTCTGTACACAATGGACTGGTGTTTAACACACACCAATTCCAGAGTCTTGCCATCAGAATGAAAGTTCAGAGGCCACTGAACCCTTTCCACCTAATGACACGGGACTGGACAATACAATTCACTCCAGGGGAAGGTTGGGTAACTTTCAGTTGACTTGGCCTTACATTTAAACAATGCCCGTTTAAACTCCAAAAATATATGAGTGTAAATATGTATGAGTACTTTTCAGAAATTCTCAAACATTTATGTTTTGCATTGGAGACATTGTCATTTTTCTTTTCCTCTAAAATTTTAGAAATTTGATGAATGGAAATGAAGATTTGAAGAATGACTTTGGTCTCAGCAACAAGGATGATTTGAAATGTCTTCTGTCCAATTTCATGTCTTGTTCAAATGATGAGAACTTTGCACCAGAATCCCACTCTCTGTATCAGGAAATAACCAACTCCACCAGCGACCCTCTCAGATGCAGCTTGTGTGATAGAACTTTCAGCACTAAATCAACATGCAGAAGACACATGATGATTCACACAGATGAGAAGCCCTTTTCGTGTACCATATGCAACAATAAATTCAGATACAAGTTTGGTCTAAAAAGTCACTTATTAACTCATTTAAATATCAAACCATATTCGTGCTCTGTGTGTGGAAAATTATTCACGACAAGGAGTTTGTGTGATAAGCACCAATGGAGGCACACTGGCGTGAAGAAATACAGTTGCCCCTTATGCCTGAAGTCATTTGTTACAAAGAGCAAATTGAAACATCATCCACCTTGCTTTATGCATAGCCCTTGTACATGTGACATTTGTGGGAAAACATACATGGGCAAAAGTGCACTGAAGTCGCATCTTATTTTGCACTCAAGTGACATGCCATTTCACTGTGGTGTGTGCCAAAAGGCATTCAGAAAAAAGACATGTCTGTTGATCCACATGCGCTATCACACGAAAGTGAAGCCTTATTCATGTTCCCTTTGCAATAAATGGTTCTTCCTACCTTGTGACAGAA
Source organism: Lepisma saccharinum (assembly GCF_977018435.1). Classification (NCBI taxonomy): domain Eukaryota; kingdom Metazoa; phylum Arthropoda; class Insecta; order Zygentoma; family Lepismatidae; genus Lepisma; species Lepisma saccharinum. The sequence goes on along the minus strand of NC_139247.1, from coordinate 4,417,649 downwards.
AACGACACATGGATAGAGTTCATTTTAAAAAAGTAGGTACGTACAAATGCACTGAGTGCAACAAATTATTCTTAGAAAATTGTGAGCTCAACAGCCATAAAAATATTGTGCATCACGCAAGAGATTATTCTTGTGATATATGTGCCACTGCTTTCAAAACTTCTGGAACCTTAAAGTGTCACCGACAAAATGTGCACGGTACAATTGCTGTTTGTTGTAATGTTTGTGGTAGAAGTTTCCGCAGTAAGAGTTCGCTTTTCAGTCATTTAAAAGTACATTCTGATACACGGGAAAGATATTCCTGTGAGATTTGTGGAGCAAGCTTTGGTTCCAAGGGTTATTTACCTGTTCATATGAACACACACACAGGCAGTGTGCTGTACCCTTGGAATATATGTGGAAGAAATTTTACAAGGAAGTTTGTATTGCAACAACATGAAAAGACGCATGTTGAAAAAACTGATTTTTATAAATGCATGTGTGGAAAGTCATTTCGTACAGAGTCATGCCTAAAAAATCACATGAAAACTCACACAGGTGAAAAACGTTGTGTGTGTGTGTAGAATGTGGAAAGACATTTAGTAATAAAGAATATCTAAAGATTCATAAAAGGGTTCACACGAAAGAAAGACCATTTGCATGTAACTCATGTAATACAACATTTAGTCGTAAATCCTGTCTTCAAAATCACCTATATATATGCAAGTGTGCAAACAAAATTATTGAGAAGCCTTTTGAATGTGAAACATGTGGTATGAAGTTTCCTATTAAATATTATTTGACAAATCATACACGTGTTCATGTGAAGAGTAGGCCTGAAATAGAGAAGCCTTTTGGTTGTGCCACATGTAATAAAGCATACGTTAGTAAACGTGGTCTCGCACGACATGCCAGATTGTGCCAAGGGGCTTCAATAAAAACTTGGTCATAGATATACGTAAGCAATGTTCCACTCATTATTAAAAAAAGTTCTGCTTCTTTTCCAAAATTCAGTGAAAGTCATTGCAAAATTTGAACAGATTTTGTTGTTTGTCATTTACCCTGGTATGATTCTCTAATTTAGAGGCTGCACAACAAGATTTGAATATTGTGTCAGGAGTTTCAAGATGTCACCATTCATGTTTAGTAATGCCTCATTTGGAAACACCAATGCACTCTTCATATTGAAAATTTGCACATTACTGTGAACAATTTTTTGCAAGAAGGTATCCAAGTGAAATAATTATTGAAGCTTTCCTAGATGTGAGTAATGAGGAGATTCTGTTGGGTGTTGAGCCAGGACCTGATATGCTTTTCAGGTTGTGAGCAATATCTTCAGGGGTTGAATGCTCAGAAGCATATGAGGAACTGACCTCGCTGATATGCCGAGAACAAAACATCTCATCAGTATTCAAGTGATTTACCATTCAGGATTTTCCTTAAGTCAACCTTGAGGAAAATATATTTTTGTAGTTGAGTAATATTTTTTTTTATAATTTGGAAAATATATTATTTGTCTTTAATATGTAATCGCAAAGACTTAAGTAACTGTATTGCATATGTCTAAGAAATCTAATGTTGTGGTAAGGAATATTCCTTCTTATGTTTATTTCTGTACTCATTGTACAAGGTGAATTATCATAATTTTGCAGTAAGAAATGATGCACAAATTAACAAAATACAAATGTTATTTGTTCTAATCTTGGTTAGTTGACTTACTTTATGTTTAATTTTGAATGACATTTTACATTACATTGGATGAAACCAACTTTTTTTGTTGATGTGTTGCCATTTGTCTGTTTCATTTGTTATTGATTTATGTAAAACATGAAGCTGTGTTATTGTTATATCTGAGGGGTTATTCAAATGTTATAGTTCATTGTTTCATTTAGAAGTCATTTAGAGTTCGAAGCCTGTCTATTATTACTTGTGTACCAAAGTGGATAAGTGCAGAATGTATTTCTGTAGATATTTAGATGCATATGCTGGTTAACTATTTTTTCCCTTTGCAGAACCTTCTAAACTTATGAAGGATGTATTGAAGTAGTTGATTTCAATGTTAGTCTTAATCTTCCAAGTTAAGAAAGAAGTTAATTTTTTTTTGTTTTGCTGTGATGAACTATTTCTTTTGTTTGTATTGAAAGCACAAATAAATAATGAATGTGCATAGAAACATTTTCTCATCATTTGTATCATACCATAATAAATATACTGGTTGAGTCATATTTCTTCACAGTCTAATAATTTTGAAATGGATATTGATTTCAATGTCATATTACTAATGTGCATGGGATGAGTCAATAGTCGACATTTTGAACATATATGGTTCTCCACGAACAGAGCTCATTTTTTTTTTTTTTAATAATGAGGTCCAATGGCACCTTATTTGATATTTATCGTAATATCATGGACTTTTGTAATTTTTTTTGTTTCCAGTTTTTTAATATGCACTTAAAACCTCTGGGAAACTTTGAAAGTTAAATTGGGAAAAAATAAAACTTTCAAAAAAGTGCATTATTTGAAAAAGGAATTTTGGGCTGAGAATTACTTCAAGTTGATCAGCTTGTGAAACACTTTCATTCCACAAGTACATATTATTAGGAAGAGAGATACAGAGAGAAAGTAACTGTTTTCATTGTCTCTGGTGTGTGGCAAACACGAACAGGCCAATTTTTAAAACTTATAAAAAATGTATTTGTAAAATATCCAACAAATTAGTATTTCCTCCAAGAATGATATTTTGAGGTACTAACATTCAGGTGCTAGCATGGGTGCTAATGTGCCTTTTGTTGGATCGAGAAATAAAAGACTCGCTGATAATATCCTTTTGACTATATTCTCAAGAACATGTGCACAACACAGTAAGAAACATGACAACCTTCATACTTTTTCTGCCTGGGATGACAGTAATACGACGAGGGTCACTATTTATATTTTGAGCCTAACAATGAAAAAACAGGAATTTGGCATTGAAAACTGCTTTATTGTTTTTCAAAGTATTCTCCTTTATGGTCAATACACTTTTGCATTCATTTGAACCATTTGTCAAAGCAGTTTTTCCAATCTTCTTGAGACACCTCCATAATATGGTTTTTGAACACATCAACGGCATCTTCTGCCGACGAAAATCGTTGTCCACGCAATTTATTCTTGACATTCGGGAACAACAAGAAGTCATTGGGTGCCAAATCAGGACTGTACGGCAGATGACCCATCTATTCGATTTTTTGACTGTTCATAAAGTCGGTTGTTAGACGAGATGTGTGACAGCTGGCATTGTCTTGATGAAGAATGATCCAACAGCGTTTGTTTGTTTTCCGTATTTGATCGAAGACCTCTGGCAAACAAATTGTTGTGTACCATTCAGAGTTGACCGTTCTACGTTCCTCTAAAGGCACAGCTGCCACATGACCAGTGTTCCCGAAAAAAACAGGCGACCATTTGTTTCGATGTGCTTCGAGCGCGAACAACTTTTGTTGGATTGGGTTCATCTTGAAACACCCATACTGTCGACTGCTGTTTACGGTCTGGCTCATATGCATATATCCATGATTCGTCACCTGTTACAATCTTATATACGTCTTTTGAAGCACCACGATTGTATTTATTGACCATTTGTTTGCACCAATTGACACGAGCGTCTTTTTGAGTTTTTGTCAAATTGTGAGGGATCCAACGAGAACATACCTTTCTCACAGCTAAATGATCATGTAGTATTTTATATATGCTGGTGGAACTAATGCCTATAGTTGCCTCAATGTCACAGTATGTCACATGACGATCTTGCAGTATTAGGTTTTGCACAGCATCAATGTTTTCTTGAACAACAACTGATTTTGGACGACCTTCGCGAATCTCGTCGGTGAGCGAATGGCGGCCACGATTAAATTCGTTATACCAGCGTTTCACAGTGGCAAAGGATGGGGCTTCATCGCCAAATGTGGAAGTAAGTTGATCGATGCACTTTTATCTTGATAATCCACGTCGAAAATCATAAAAAATCATTGCACGAAAATGTTCACGAGTTAATTCCATTTTATTGTTGTTGCGCAATCTCCAAGGCAACATAAACAACATAAATGAAGCTATTGACAAAACATTTGAAGTACGTTATGGTCAATAATGCCAGACGATTCCGTGCAAACGTCAAATCACGGCTAACTTCAATCAGTGTTGCCAAGGCTCAAAATACAAATAGTGACCCTCGTATAACACAGCATAGAACAAACAAAGTACTGCACAGGCTATTGCCCAGAATATAGAGTAAACAATATTGCCAGGTGCCAATGCACATAATATCTAACAAGTGGTAATCACTATTGTCTTTTATTCATGTATCCCGGACTATAGATTTCTGGCGGTTGGTGTCAAAATCTCACTTGAAAGTTATGGGCCCAGTCCCGATTAGCTGTTCTGATCATAAAGTGGACTTGGCTTTTTCTTTCTGTCAAGATAAAATTTTAATCGCCAATTTTCAGCAATTATTTAAAATATGTTTTGTTCAAAACTTTTTTGTTTTTAAAGTTAAGTGACATAAAAGGAAGTGTGGAGTGACCTCATTTACCATTTAAATTTGTCAAGATGCCCCACAACCCCTCACCCCCTCTGGAAATATCTTAAATACCACACTGGATGCAACTAATGGTGCACATATCATAGTGTATTAGGGGTGTAAGAAAACATTTTTGAGTAACTCTATAGGTAGAAGAAAACTACGGAAATATCTTAATAAACTTAAAAGTTATTAATTTTTCTTTTATTATACTTTGCATATATACATAAATATATAATGTTCTCCATTGTAGTCATTTAGTAATTTTCCTTTTCTTTTCAAATTTTAGGAACTTGATGAGTGGGAATGAAGATTTGAAAAATAAACTTCTGCTCAGCAACAAAGATGATTTGAAAAGTTTTCAGTCAAATTACATTTCTTGTTCAAATAAAGATGAAAATTTGGCACCAGAATCCCACTCTCTGTATCAGGAAATAACCCACTCCAGTAGGAACCCTCTGAGATGCAGCTTGTGTGATAGAATTTTCAGTAGTAAAACAGCATGCAGAAGACACATGCTGATTCACACAGATGAGAAGCCCTTTTCGTCGACCATATGCAACAATAAATTCAGAGATAGGTCTAATCTCCAAAGTCACTCATTAACTTATTTGAATATCAAACTACATTCGTGCTCTGTGTGTGGTAGATCATTCAAGAGAAAGAAGTTGTGTGATAATCACCAATGGAGGCACACTGGCATAAAGAAATACAAATGCTCAGTTTGTCTGAAGTCATTTGCATACCGGGAATCGTTGAAACATCATCTACCATGTAATATGCCTAAATCTTGCACATGCAACATTTGTGGCAAGACATTTCAGGGCAAAAGTTCCGTGAGTTACCATCTTATTTTACACTCAAACAACAGGCCATTTCACTGTGGTTTGTGCCAAATGGCATTCAGAATAAAAAGACATCTGAAGATCCACATGCGCCGTCACACGAAAGAGAAACCTTATTCCTGTTCACTTTGTGATAAATCATTCATCCAGTCTAGTGACAGGAAACGACACATGGATAGAATTCATTTTAAAAAAGAAGGATCATACAAATGTACTGAGTGTAGCAAATCATTTTTACAAAATTGTGAGCTCAACAATCATAAAAATAATGTGCATGCTCGTACAGGATATTTTGCTTGTGATAAATGTGCTGCTGCTTTCAAAACTTCTGCATCCTTAAAGAGACACTGTGGTATTGAGCATGGTACAAGTACTGTTTTTTGTAATATTTGTGGGAAAAGTTTGAGCTGTAAGATGTCACTTTCAAGTCATTTAAAAATACATTCTGATTCACGGGAAAGATATTCCTGTGATATTTGTGGATCAAACTTCTCAAGCAAGTCCTATTTGCCTGTTCATATGAACACACACACAGGCAATGTACTGTACACTTGCAATGTATGTGGAAAAACTTTTAGAAGGAAGTATGTGTTGCAACAACATGAGAAGACACATAGTGAAGAAAGAAAATTATACAAATGTGTATGTGGAATGTCATTTGTTAGAAAGTGGTACCTAACAAATCATATGAAAATTCACACAGAGACCTTGTGTGTGTAAAGAATGTGAAAAGACATTTTGTAGTAAAAACTCTTGAAATGATTCACACTAAAAGCCTTTTGCATGGTACTCGTGTAGTAAAACATTCAATCATAAAAAGTCTCTTCAAGAACACTTAAAGATATGCAAGCATGCACACAAAATTGTTGAAAAGCCTTTTGAATGTGAAGCATGTGGTAATAATTTTTCTACTAAATCTTATCTGAACAGTACTGTTCATGTTGATGGTAGATTTGAGAGTGAAAGGTCTTTCTGCTGTGCTATGTGTACAAGAAATATTTTTTGTAGGAGGGGCTCAGACGACATAGCAAAATGTACAAGGGACTTGAATAAAAAATCTATTACAGATATTCGCTGAATACATACTTGAAAGATTTCATACCAGATTTTGAGAACTTTTCCTAACCTCTGTAGAGTAAGAATAGTATCATCTCTTATTTTTTCGTGAATGTATTTCATTGTTTTCACATTTTCCTAAGTATAATTAACTCTAACAAGATTTAATTAGAGTTATTTGAGATATTTTCATGATTTGTAAGATAACACTTATTATTTGAAGGGCTCGAGTGTAAAACATGGTAACTGACATTTTGGCCATTTTGGAGTTACAAAGTGCATCATCTAGTCCATCGTAAATGGAGTTGAAGTGTTTTGTTTCATCAACAGATGACAGAGCTAGATGTGTTGGAAGTTATGGTTTCCACCAGTTGTTTCATGTAAAGTATGGTAAGTATCAAAGATGGCATCGAAATGGCAGTTACTGAATTGCAAAGTGTCTCATAAATTTCCCGAGTATTTAGGCCACAGCAAAGATGAAAACGAGTTAGAAAGTGTATATGATTCACATAAAGACTCGGAATATATACCACCGAAAAAGAACGAGGAGAATGAAAAGGTTACCTATGCAGATACGAGTAAAACTGTGCATAGCCACGTATATTCTATTTCATGTAATACGTGGTATCTACTGTAGATAGCATGATATGATGATGGCAGTTTCGAAATAAAGTTTACTCTCGTACCTGGATGTGAACTGCGCTCTAGTAGAGAAGTATATACTATTCTTCTACTAGATATAAATAACTGTAGTCACATAGAAATTTGTTTCATTTTCAATTGGGTATGTGCATTTAAGGCTATTTAAGATACCATGCTTTACACTTGAGAAATATGTGATATGATTTGAATCATATCAATTATTAGAAACTGTTTAGTTCTTTTATCAATTATTTTTCATAAATCTGTAATGCGCATTTTAAAAATTATGACATTTTTACAGTGGACATAATTACCTATTTGTAATTTACTCCCTCTGTCCTATAATCAGGGGCGGCGCCAGAAATTTTCGACCGGGTGGGCAACAGCTGTAAATATCCCCTTCTCTCACACTCCCGATTTCGCTTCACTTCTTTTCCCGTTTTACTCCCTAATGCCTTCTTATATCTTTCTCAGCTAGTTACCTCTCTCTCCATTCTTCAAATGTTTCTCTTAACTGCCATGCACATACAAATCACATGTATATGTGTGTGTTAGGGGTCTTTCCTCTTTATTTTCTAATCTATTCTTGCATCTTGTTCCACATCTTTGTCTCCGATGGACACAATTATTTGAAGGAAGTGTTTGTGTGTGCGCAGCCATACATTCTAATCACATTCTTTCTTTCCTTCATGTCAATGTAGTGAAATAAATGTGAATTGGTTGCGTCACATTTTGTCCTACAAGTGCAAAAATACAAGGCACATACCTACTCCACTTTATATATTAGGCGACAGTGATAGAAATTGTGATGGTAGGCAATGGTGAAGGATTAAATTACTTTTTCGTAATTTAAATCCATGTTCCTGATCATATTTTCATCATATGAGTTGTTTGACTGAAACTTGGGGGTTAATGATCACTTTTCTTGGCTTACAAAGCTTATCACAACTGACAAATGGATCTGAATGTTTGCAGTAACGGCTATTGGGTGCCAAAACTTGGGGGCAAGGACAGTTTACTTTTTTGGTAGAAAAGTCTTAGCATTAAGAGGCCATAGTGGGGGTGCAACAAGTGGCAAAATGTAGCGGGGGAACTCCCCCCCCTCCCCCATCGCTCCTCCTAATCGCCACCACTGGATATTTGGATTAAAATTAATGTCTTATTGGGAATGTAAACACACACACACGGAAAAAACAATTCTTTGTTCATTATGAATAAAGTATCCCCAGCTTATGAAAGGCTATTTTGACAAAATATCGCCCAAAGGAATAATCAAGTAACATTGAAAAATCTGTTAGCTAAGCTGTTATTCGTTTCCTGAAGTAAGTCTTCGTTACTCATGCGGAAGAAGTGATACACGTATGGTTAGATAAACACATGCACTGAGGTAACAAATAATTTACATTTTGTAGGAGACAAGGAATTCATCGAAATTCATCACTATACCCGGTAAGTCATCTCTTTTTCACAGACGACTTGGGTTGTATGGCGTGACCTTTTCGAAAGCGCTCAAATGTCAACCTCTATCCTGCGCAGTATACCTGGAAACTTTAGCCTTACAGGCGAACGAGTCTCTGGCACCTGGAACCACAGTCAAAATAATAATTTGGGGGTAGGGGGTTTGTATATTCAATGTCTGCATGTATTTGTTTTCCTCCCTTCGTCACTTTCATCTTATCACCATTGGACCTCATTGTCGTCATTAGCCAAAATTAGCAGAAAAGTGACTTCACATAGAACAAATAAGTCGAATCAGCAACAACTTACTCTTCCAAAAGTGGAGTTTCATTAGTTCATACCACTTCGAAAGTTGAGGTGGTAGTTTCAATTTTACAGTGTTTCATTGTTGGATCAAGGCAGCTAACTCCGTGAACAATAACGTTGGTTTCCGAAAGTCTCAAATATTTGTCTCTGGCAATATACCCTCTTAAATGAACACATCTTTTATGGTGATAATATAACACGTTCCCCGTGAGTTCTTTCTGTATATTTTTTTTCTCCAATGTCATAAATTGTCGCCTTATATTGAAGAGGTTCGGTTTCTACTGCCCTCTCCCCTGGTGGAAGCACAATGTACACTGTAGGTTTAGTTCCGATCTGAGCATAAAATTCGACTTAAAAGCAAATAAACAAAATTTTCTTATGGATAATTCGCAACATACCTTTCCTTCTTTACTTCATCAGCATCTACAGATTCTGTTGACCTTTTCGGCTAAACCTCTGATGCTTCTAATGTTTAAACCATCCTCATCGTGATTGATTAATTCTCTGAAGCCCTCAAAAGAAAGCTTTCCTTCCACCCCTTCTTCTTTTACGAATAATTCTACGTAAGTTAATCACAAGAAAAAATCGCAAGATTACTTAACTGATAGGCAAAATTATGTGTTTAACTGGGATTTCTAAATAGAATAAGCCACCCATTATCAATTCAATAACTCTGCTGCTTTTTCCAAACCCACATAACTGTTACATCAAAATTGACATACACCGGTATTGTAGTGGTTATTTGGATTGCTTCTTATTAGTATTTATTAGTACAACAAATACAAAGTTGTTATTTTGTATACCATGTAGATATTTGAAAATGACAGCCTATATAAAATACAAGAATTGTAATGAAATAAAGAAAGCGACACTTCTGGAATTTCAATGTAGACCTAATTAAAAAAATCGAAATAATGTATTCTGTTGCTGGAGGAAACAACGCTGAGGTTTTTATTTGTTTATTTAGAGATTATTTTAATCATACGCAGGCCGGGACTTATATATGTGAAGACCCGGAGCTTACAACACCACTCCAATTCCCTCCACACTTTTATAACTTTTCGCCAAGCTACATGAGGTGGTTAGTTATGCGTATTTCTACATTTTTCATCACTTCCGAAGTACTTATTTTTTTCTTTATGTGGTACTTTTCAAAGCAGTTTTTTCCCCAGTGAAGGCCCGGAGCTGCAGCCCTCAAGCTCACCCTAAATCCTGATCTCATTTTGACCATACCCTGCATAATTTTGCGCCTCCTAAGCCCACTAGCTGCTTTTAATCATAGAAGTATTCAATTGGTCACAGTTTTCTTGTTTCAAGATCTCTAGTAATTCATTTTGCTTACTAATGACAAATTTACATAATAAGCTTTTTATGGAATAATGACATGAGAACATTTCTATTACAGATAATATTCATTATTAGTAAAATATACTTGTAATGAACACCAGAATACACTGATTTATTGCAATATTCACATATCTCTAAGTATATGTACTTAGTGAATTTAATTGGGTGGGCACGAATTTTTGGGTGGGTGCTTACCCACCCATGCCCACCCCTGTCGCCGTCCCTGCCCATAATTATAGTCCGGTATGCCCAAATGGTAGTACAGGAATGACAGACGAAGAGGCAGATGGAAAGCGCAGTTTGTACTGATCCTTGAGTAATAAAGTTGTATGACTCATTCCCGTGTTTCATGTTCTTCTTCTGTATACACCAAAGTCACAGTTTGAATATCGGGCAAATATTATGAGACAACCAACAAAGGTGTACCGGACAATAATTATGGGACAGGGGGAGTAATTAGCTTTTGTATTTATGATATTTGTGACTTTGGTGAAAGCAAATTATTTTGATGTTGATATGAATTTATTCGTTCTTGGATCGAAATTATAATTATTTTAATCCATAAGAGCTACATTTCAGTAAAAATATAAGCCCTTTGAAATCATTCTTTACAAATATGTCAACTTAAAGATAAATATAACAGAAAGCTACAAGGGCATAATTATCCCGATTGATTTGCTTTATTTTACTTTGCTTTTTTTTTTTTTTTTTTTTGCCACTTTTGGCTAATTTGCAAAGATGGGGATCAGTGATGATATGATGAAATTGATGAATAAGCACTCACAAACATTGATACCCAGGCTGGGATTCGAACCTGGGACTCCTGGTGTTTTAGAACAATGTGCTAACAACTCCGCCACGGGGGCCGGCAATTGTTGTCTTGAAGTTAGAGATTTAAACCTTATGTATACTTTGCTTATTGAATCACAAAAATCTAATGTTGCCATTGTATGCAATTTGCATAGTCTACATAGCACAACTCTGTATGAAGAGAGGCTTGTGAATTGCATTCTGCTTGGCATGCTGTGTGTGTGAGGTAGATATGTGAAGCTGAAATACCGTTCATATAAAAACATTTTTTTACGAATATTGATCTCCATATAGAGGTAAGGAAGTTATTTTTAATCACAACCATTCAGAACATATTTTATTAAATACTAACATAATAAAACAAAGATATATATATATATACTTTTCTAATGGTGTTCATTTGTGTCATAGACATAGGAAAACAAAAACTTGTTGCTGCAAGTAGTTCAGGTTCTTGTTTATTTAATAAAATTATTATTATTAAAGGCTTTTATTTTTGTACTACAAATTGTTATGGTTGCTATAAAATGTCTAACGTCAAAATATTAATGAACTGACATCGTAAGTCACCTTGAATAAATTTTGTAGAATTGAATTTATTACAAATGGCATTTGTCCAGTAACTTTATGAATATAAAAATTGTATTCTAAGTATTCAGTTAATCTAAAATTGAAATTACAACTTCTAACAAACATTACCCAATATTACAATATATATAATACATTTGTTTGATTCGGGAACATTTTTAAGACTGGTAATTAGTACAGAATTCATTTGAAAAAAGAAGGATCGTACAAGTGCTGTGAGTGTAACAAATCATTCTTAGAAAGGCATTTGCTCAACAGGCATAAAAATGAAGTGCATGCTCGAACAAGAGATTATGTATGTGATATATGTACCACTGCTTTAAAAACTTCTGCTTCCTTAAAGGTACATCGTGAAATTGTTCATGGTACAATTACTTTGGTTGTGTTTATGGGAAAAGTTTCAGCAGTAAGAGTATGCTCTCCAGACATTTGAAAATCCATTCTGATTCACGGGAAAGGTATTCCTGTGATATTTGTGGAGCAAGCTTTTTAAATAAAGACTATTTGCCTATTCATATGAACACACACACAAATAATGTACTGTACCCATGCAATGTATGTGGAAGAAATTTTACAAGGAAGTTGGTGTTACAGCAACATGAGGGGACACATAAAAAGAACAGAATTGTACAAATGTGTATGTGGCAAATCTTTTTCTATGAAATCAAGACTAAAATGGCATATGAAAGGTTGCACAGGTGTGAAGAATGTTGAAAGACATTTTGTAGTAAAACCTCTCTGGAGACGGATGAAAGAATACACAGAAATGCCGTTTACATGTGACTCTTGTGATAGGGCATTCAGCCGTAAAGACTCTCTTCGAGAACACTTAAGATGTGCAACAATGCCCATTGAATGTGATGTGAGGTTTTCTATTAAATCTTTATGTGAGCAAGTATAGACATACTGTTCATGTGGAGGATAATCCTCAAAAAGAAAATACTTTTGGCTGTGTTAAATGCAATGGAAAATATGGTAGTAGGTGGGGGCTTATAGAACTTGTGAGAATGTGCAAAGACCTTCAATAAATACCTTTCTTCATTCATGATGAAAGTTGTGCGAATTACTCACAATTTTAATATAAATATATTAATAACTTACGTTTAGCGAGTATCTATGTAACTTCTGCAACGTTTCGGGACGCAACTGCTCCCTTCCTCAGGCTGCTCACGTTTCGGTTATGTATAAACCATACCCACGTCGACCTCTCCCTAGGTACAGGATATAGGATTGGTAAAAGGTGTGCGGTTAAAAAACAATAAAAATCTAAAACCCATTACAGGTGCACGTCATACTACCATGCTGTTTCCCCGATTAGAAACTGCTCCTTGGACTGTTAAAACTTTAAAACTGTGAATAGCCACGGCCCGTGGCCCGTGAACATTTCCGGTTTTCTGGGCACTGACACTGCTACACTACAGCCACGTTACTCAAACCTGCAACATATAAACTTGGTTATTTATATTAAATACCTTTCTACAGATGTATGGAGGGTACAACTTTTTAAGGTTCCCTTTTTGATTTCTATTAAATCTTTCCTGACCTGTTGATAAGAAAACTAACCCCAGATTTCCGTTAGTGTCATGACAAAAGATGAATTGACTTTTGTGCCTTGGTAACTATCTCTACCTTAGATGACACTCAACAAAGTATGAACTCTGTGTTTGAAGTCTAAAAATGTGACTGTTCATCTTTGGTGTCTGTCTGTAACAAAATTCAGCTACTGCTGTGGTAGTCAAGTAATTGGCTATCAACTATGTTCTTCATTTTGTATTTATTAGAAGTTTGGCTCCACCTTAAGACAAATGTACCGGGTGTCCCAGAAGTCTTTCCCTGATTACAAACTTTATTCATATCCCCTATATGCAATGTAGAAATGTGAAAGTGGTGCCAAAATGTTGGAAAACTAACCAAGTTTATTTGTTGCAGGTTTCAGTAATGTGGCTGTAGTGTAGCAGTGTCAGTGCCAAGGAATAAGGAATTAATGCTCTTGACATCGGGTGGCATCTTTCCATACAATGTTCCTTGCACTTGACAGGATTTGGGAATGAAGATAAATTCCATTTTTTAAATACCAAATTATTGATGGCAGATATTCTAGACGAAAGAATTCTGTACATTTGAAAGTTCCTCTGCACTGTTATTGGTGACCGGGTCTCGTGATACCAGAGGACATGCTGAGCTTTTTCCTGATTTGTGAACATTTCCGGTTTTCTGGGCACTGACACTGCTACACTACAGCCACGTTACTCAAACCTGCAACAAACTTGGTTAGTTTTCCAACATTTTGGCACCACTTTCACATCTCTACCTTGCATATAGTGGATATAAATAAAGTTTGTAATCAGGGAAAGACTTCTGGGACACCCTGTATTTTAGTATTTATGAAGCACATTAATATTTTTCATGATTTGGACAAGATATAAGTTTATTCTTCTTTAATATATAATCTCTCAGAAATGTGTAACTGTACTAAAAATCTTTCATGTACCAAATATTGCAGTAAAAACATTGTTTTATATCTTCTGTTTATTGATATGATCATTGCAATACCAATAGTAATTGTTACAATAAATCAATACGCCTGTATGCCTATATTGACAAGTACTAATTGAGTATTCCTTATTGTTCTGATCTTAATATATTAAATGTGTGTGTGTGTGTGTGTTAAACATCTACATTAGGCAACTATGCATGAAATTAATCATTGCATGAACATATGTTCTAGACTGTGGGTGAAGGTCGAAATCCATAGACTAAAATACACAACAAAATATATTTGAAAAATGTGCATAAAATTGTTTCTTTCAATAAAATGATTGTGCTTCATAGTTGGAAATCTGGTTTCTTAGGAATAGATAACCTGTTCTGCCTTCTGATGGGAGTACAAAGGATCATGGGTCCCATATTGGCCAGGGCCACCTAGCATGCAGATATTTGGATGGTTTGTCACCTCCTTTCTCTGAAACATCAAGAGCAGAGCAAGAGTATGTACAACACCCATAGCTAGTTGCCAAATTAAATAGAGAGAGAGAGGCTTTTTCTACAGTTCAGAAAGTGCATGTAGCACAGATTATATAGGCTGAAACCCTTGATTGTTGCATATAATAGGTGTTAAATGTCTACTTCCTTAAGTTTGGGGACAGGTAGGAAGGTGCTTGTATGGTTCAACATGGAGATAAATGGAACAGGCTAGTAGGATACTTTATGATAATCTTCTTCACTAGCAATTATTATCAACATCACCCATTACCAAGATAAGCAAAGACGTTTAGGAACAGTTTTGCACAGAGAGTAGGCTACATTTTCCTCATTGATGCCTTCTAAGTGAATAGAATTGAACTAGATGTCTCACCTGCAAATAAGAGATGGGACAAGACCCGGGTACTTTTCTCTTACATTTGTTCCTTTCCACTCATCATAACCATCCTTCGGCCAGTCAATATGTATTGTCCCTGTCCCTTTGCAGCTAATAAATAGGGACGTGAAGTTTTTGTTTTATATTTCCATAAATTTCGATGTTATTTTTTATTGCAATTTGGTGCTGTTTTCATGGTTTAGGGCAAAATTCAGTGTTATTTTTACATGTGCCTTTACTGTTTCTGTTATGCTTAAGATTTTTACATTGCTGTAGTTCTGGAAAATTGAGACAAAGTGTAGATTTAATGGCAAAAAAAGAAATTTCACTTTGTGAGAAGTGACCAATTTTTGTGCATTTGGAAAAACATTTCATCTCGTGGGCCACTAAATATACAATAAACACTAAATCGCCAAACTACAATAAATGAGGTGTGACAATCTTTTTTAAAGCAAACTTTCACCAGCCGGGTTAGAAACACAGAACTCATAGCGCTTGAGGCACTTTCTTTGAACAGAAGAAGCATATCCCCAGTTTATATTGCATATTTCGTGGCATTTTTTGCATTAAAGTGCAAAATTCGGTTTATTCTGAAAAATGACATAATTCACATTATTTTGTGGTTCCGAAATAACAAAAATTTGACTACTCAACCTACCCAAATACAAATACACTTTATTGTGCTTTCTTCAACTTTTTGATGTTATCTATAAAATGAAAACTTATCGTCCCTAGCTATAAACCAAGAAGGTTAGGAAGACCAAATTCCAGAAGACTAAAAAATCCTATGCCAAACTTGGAATTGCAATATGAAAAAAAGCATTTACTTTTCCATGGTAATTCATAGAGACATGCCTATTTCGTTTTTGGTGGAAACTGTAATGTTCATTTTTCATGTGTTTGAAAGTGTGAGGTACATTTTGCTACTATATTCCTTTCCCGGATTCTCTGGAGTAAGAGAACGCGTTCGTGTTCTCGGCGCATGTTGAAGGGTGTGCGCCTCGTCCAATGACCGCGCGGAGGGGAGGGGCATCCACGGGAGGGTGCGACTCGACTGCTCATTCTTGGTACAGAAGTTCCGTAGTAAACATGTCAGCTCGGAAGTCTATGGGAACTCTGCATTCAGGAGAGCGCCGCATAGTGTTGAATGTGTTCGAGAACCTATTTGAACGAGGTGGTAAAACAGTACATGAAAGTGTTTTGGAGACAGCTGCCCTAACGGGAATTGGGAAATCCACCATCTATAATATCCGGAAGGAAGCAAAACAATCGCGAGGAAAGGATGGAACATCCCTGTTGGAAACGCCGGGCAAGAAGCATCCGAAACGAGCTCAACGATTTGCAGACTTCGATGAGTTTGCGCTAGAGGCATTACGAACGCTCATTCACAGGGAATTTTTCGCCAAGCAGCTGCCACCGTCATTGAAGGAGGTTAGTTTTAAACGTTTATTTCATTATATAAATATATTTAACGTAATAATGTAATGTAATCTGGGTTGGCATGTTTAAAACAAAAGTGTTTTAAACAACTTGTTTTAAAAATTTAAAACACATGGCTTTGTTCTTTACAAATGTTTAAAACGTTTAAAAGAAATTGCTTTAAGCATGTTTTTCAGACTTGTTTAAAACACATTTTGATACATGATGTTTCATAGCTTGTAGTTATTTGCATGTTTTTTTGAAAATGTATGTTTAAATTTGTTTTAATTTTTTTCTGTTCTTGTTTAAAACATAAGAAACATGTTTAAAACAAAAAAAAGTTTGTTTTGTTCTTCTATAATAAAACACAAATTTTGCCAACCCTGAATGTAATGTACAAATGAAATAATGTCCAGTTTTTCATGTGCGTGAACACCTTGAGATAAGAATAATAATTGTTGCCAATATTTCAGATTCTAAACATCGTACGATCAGATGACACATTTCCAAAAGTTGCCATGACCACGCTGTACAGAATCCTGACCCAGAAACTGGGTTTCAGTTTCCAAAGGAGGGGAAGAAACAGTCTCATGATCGAAGACAATAGAATCGTCGCGTGGCGTCACAGATTTCTGAGGAAGATCAGACGATTTCGTGAAGAAGGACGGAAAGTGTTTTATCTTGACGAATCTTGGGTCAACAGCGGGCACACTGTTTCACGGGTGTGGGCAGATACCACCACTGCAAGCAGCGAGGATGCCTGGAGACGCGGCCTAACAACGGGTATGCGGGAGCCAAAGGGAATGGGGGAGAGAGTGATATTCCTCCACGTTAGAAGTGAAGATGGTTTTATACCCGGCTGCCTTTTGGCCTTCCGTGGGAGAAAAACAGGTACGTTAATAACAATAATAATAGTTTATTTAAAGTACTGAGAACAGTTAAAAAGAAACTTTATACAGCACTATGTCACAAAGAGTAATATCAAAGGATTAACTCATAATGTTTTTACAGCAAATCACATTTTATACCTAAATATAATATTTTAAGGGAAGTCATAATTAAAATCATCGATTAATATTTTTATAAACTCACCACCATTTTTCAATTTTACAGACAATAATGATTTCTTTCTTGTTTTATATTTTGGAACATTATATACTATTGTATTTATTGGTACATATTAATCATCTATTAACATTATCGACCTGTAAATATCAAGTAGATACAGTCCCTATTAGCCTATTTATGTTAAACTTATACAATATTCCAAATTCTTTGGCAATCTGGAAAGGTCATTATCGAAATATTGCTATTTGATGTTGTTTTTGTTTGTTTGTTTGTTGCAGTTTCTGTTACTTATCTCTTTTGGGGGAGGGGGCAAGTGCCTCTGCGTACCCTGCTATATCTGCCAATGCGACACAATATATTAAAGCCCCCTCTAGGATTGACTTCGCCTCCCCCTACAAAGAATTTTTGGCTACGGGCCTGACTGACCATTGTTGAGAATAAGAGAAGAAATTGGCAGCAGAAAGCCTTTAGCTTCACGGCCCTTATACCACGCAGCACTTCGTTGCTTTCATCCCGCACCCTTCCCCACCCAGTCTGGCCCCGCCCACAACCTTACCCCTCTGCGCGTCGCTACTCCAGAGAATCTGGAAAAGCAGTATAGATTTTGTCATGCAATCAATGATGCCAAATTAACTCTTAAACATGAAATTTAGAATTTAGTTACTGACAATACTTTCAGGGGGTCTGAATTGTTCTGTAAGTTAGGCAAAATCACAGAAAATTGATTACTTCTGCTGTAAAAATTTGAGAAGTAAAAATGGACTCTTTTACACAGGAATAGCCTTAATACATTGATAACTACATAAATGTGCTACAAGAAAGGAAATATTAATCTTGTGTAAAGTTTGGAAATCAAATTTTAGATTATATTTGCCATTTTAACACCAAAATGCTATTGTATACACAACTTTTGATCCTAACATGTGCCCAATTTTTATGTTGAAATCTTGATCTTTTATTCACTAAAAATATATGACCATTATAATGCAACTTACTTCCTCTTCATATTGAATGCAAACAAATTTAAAAATTCCAACTTAATTGCTGCCTGTCACAAGCTCACATGTTGCTATGTGCAAGTAGCTTTCTGAAACACTAAGAGAAAAATGTTACATACATTGTCAAAAATTCAAGGAAAATTTGATGATACAAGACTAACACATATTTTAGGTTCAGTTTTTTTTTTAAATTTAAGTACTGTTCTTTCTTTAATGTGACTAGAAACTAGAAACAATTAAAACAAACCATAATGTAAATTGTCAATTTTGAAAATAATATACTCTATGTGATCAAAAATATCCGGACACTCACTGGAATTAGGGCGTGAAGTTCGAAGCATCCTCCATGGGATGCACAGGCAATCAATACCGTGTGGGGCCACCCTTGGCCTTGATGACAGCCTCCACTCTCGCAGGCATACTGGCAATCACGTGGCGAAAGGTATTTTGGGGAATGGCAGCCCATTCTTCGGATAGTGCCGAGATGAGAAGAGCAGTGGATGTTGGTTGGCATGGTCTGGCACGAAGTCGGCATTCCAAAACATCCCAGAGATGTTTAATGGGATTCAAATCGGGGCTTTGCGGAAGCCAGGCCATAAGTGGGACGTTGTTCTCGTGAAACCACTGTCCCACACAGCCCACAGTGTGGACGGGTGCATTATCGTGTTGAAACACACTATCATCATCCGCGAACTGTTCTTCGATGGTAGGCAGCATGAACGTTTGTAAAATGTCACGCCGCTCCCTAAGGAGTAGTTTGGATCCCACTTGAAACTAAATATTAAGATTTCACCAGATTTCTGACTGTGATGCACCGCAAAGTCATAAGTCCTATAGGCTGGAATGTCAGTTAATGAATGAATGCTTCCTTAGTTAATGTTACCAATGTCAAGTCACTGTTCAAATTAAAGGGGATTCCAGGAAAGTGTCTCCTGTCTCATTTTTCCCAGCCTCTACATCTTCCAAACAGTAACATAAATTTTCCCCTTCGTAAATTTTCTGTTATTTTTGTATAATTTGTCTTTTAATTTTTAGGTTCATTTAACGCCGACACGTCAGTCAAAATTGTCAATTTTTACATAATCTTACATTAATTTTTGTATTAAGTCCTATGTTACGCACAGATAGGCTAATTGGGATTGGACCTACAGTTTAAAGTGGGACCCTAACCCGTGAACCCTTGATTACAAGGCGATGACGTTACCACTATGTGATTGGGTAGATCATTAATTTCAGATGAAATTCATGGTTTGGAAATAAATTTATTAAAATTTTGTTACTCCACACCAAACTCACACAGAGCATTGTCGTCCTATTAAATTTTGCGCTTTATACATTTCATAATAATAATAATACACATGATGATCATAATAATAATACTATGATGAACGTTAATTTAAATTCTTATTTTATTATTTACTTTGAGCCTCAATAAATTAACATAAATCAGTTCTTGGGACCAGTTTTGGATCAGACTTTTAAACCGACGTAATTTGTGTAAATTAAGTGACTGTCTGTCTTGTATTTTGAAAGTAGCCACCCACTGAAGGAATGAATGCACTTCCCTGAGTTTCCAAGGTCTTTGCGAGGACAAAACATAAACCAGATGTCAAAGCAAAATAAGTTTACAAATTGCAGTGTGAAACCCTCCCCACCCCTTCCCCCCTCCTCCGCTCCGAGCGGCACATGACCGGTGCTGCAGATGGGAGAATACACATTCAGAGAGTTGCTTGCCCAGAAGCGACAGCAGCGCCATAAGCGGAAAATCCTCGAACTTTCAAAAGGCGTGGGAACTAAATACTTGTCTTTTTTGTAATAAAATTATGTAATTTCTGTTGAAGATATTGTGCAAATGCTTGGAATTATCTATATAAATTCACGACACTAAGATGCACAATATTGAACCTAAATGGTAAAATGGTTTAAAACTCTTCAAACGCCCCATTTAAGCTGCTTTCACATCCAATGGACATTTCCACTCAATTTTTTTTACAACAATTTTAAAAACTACACCCTGGAAAAATGACTCCTGCAAGTTCTCGCATTTCTCTGCATCCAGTTTAAGGCAGAAATGAGAGTTCCAATGTTGCAAGGCTCGAAAACTGAATATTACCCTGCTTATATATGCAAACCAAACCGCAGATTCAGAATTTCCAGGAATGAACTGGCGTTGTAATTGTTATACACAAAATTCATGATGTATCTGAGGAAGTCGCATGTTCCAGGTTTGACTCTCGACCTGGGCATGACTGTTCCCTTGTGAGTGACATTTCATTGAACTGGGAATTGTTACATGGGAGGATGTTTGCTAGAGACTTTGGGAACACCTAGGGGGATGCTTCTATTGTTAATGTTAGTGTTGCTCATGAGACGAGACATTTTCCGTCTCGTCTCATAAAAGGGACAAGAACTAGTGAATGTTTTCAAAATGAGATGGGACAGAAGAAATAGTTCGTCTCGTATCGTGGCAGGTTGGGTGATACTTAGGTTGTGCTTGTTGGTGGTGGTAGTGTGTGTGTGTGGGGGGGGATGTCCTCCTGCACCCCAACTTCGAATACTGCTTGTAGTCATTCATCTTCATTGTAGCGATTAGCCAAAAGTGGGATGAAATGTGATGTTAGAGAAGATACTAAATTAACCATGCGTTCTCATCGTTGCGGTTAAACAAAGTGACGGAAAAGTAGGCTAAATACAAATATTTGCAATATATATATTAACTGAAGAAAACTCATTTACTGAAGGAAATTTAAAAACTCCCCGTACCTTTTTATACCGTATCACCTCTTATATTGCAGAAATTGGCGTGTAAACCAGTGTGTTCTAAACGTATTATCTTAAAATTTGCGAAGAAAATATTATGACGAAAATAATTGTAATTCCAGAAAAGGCATTCCTATAACATAAAGTTCTTGCCAATCAGAAGCAACCTATGTATTCGTAATGAACAAGGCTGTTCACGTGTTCAGCCATTGACTGTTACAAGTTTTGCCTTGTCCCCCTAATGGGAAAACCCTCTACCGAGTGGCTGAATTATAGTAAATACTGCTATACTGCTAAGGCATAATGGATAACAGATTTTTGCACTTGAAGTTACAAGATATTTGTTTTACATAGTAACAAGTGACCTTGCTCTTGCTTCCGCGGCTCATGCTAAGTTGACGGGACGAGCAGAAGGCATGCCTGCACGCATTTGTAAGGGATGACGTCTCCTGTCTGTGGAGAGGAAGTTTTCAAATCCGTGACGTAGGAGATGAATTTCAGCGGTGTTTGAAGGCGTGTTTCTCGAGAACCAAAACAAGTATCGCCGAGATATTTTGCACATCTCATGTTTGTGTCATTATCTGTAAAATGAATGGATTTAAAACGTTTTTCATGTCAAAGTAGAAATGTCCATTAATGCTGCATTTCCAATTTTTTGTATGCCAAACTAGAATCCCAACTCGATTTTTTATTTGTTACATCACTTCATGTATTCTTCTAGAAAAGACTTGCAGAGTATCATCGAAATTGGAGGCATGTGTTAGATTTTGTCTATAGAAGGAGAAGCAGTTTTCAGCTGTTGAGAGAAACATCCAGCCGAGGCTGTAAGCCTTGTTGTGTTGTGTGATTTCTGATTTATACATGCACAAGACATACAAAATACGTAGGTTCAAATTAAACAATATAACTTTAATACATGGAAGCCATTCACGTACATCTTACACACTGTTACTATAACAACCAATCAATAACATGCTATAGAATACAAATTCTTCTTCTTCCTCTTGTCATGCGTCTATCATGTTATTAAACAGAGTAACCGTAGATCCAGTATCTACTTCACGTATTCTTCTAGAAAAGACTTGCAGAGTATCATCGAAATTGGAGGCATATGTTAGATTTTGTCTATAGAAGGAGAAGCAGTTTTCAGCTGTTGAGAGAAACATCCAGCCGAGGCTTAACAGGAACTCTATAGAGAAAGCCGGAGCGGAGGCGGGGCCACGGTAGGTCAATTACCCCAGGGGCAGAGCCCGGAATCGGTGGGAAATTTGGACTCAAAAATTTCAAACGAAAATATTTTTTTAGTTTAAATTTCCCACCGATTCTGGGACGGATAGACCCAAAAATCATCCACGGAAAGCACCACCAAACATTGCAATTTTCTTCGTAAAACAATGCGAAAAAGTTTTTTTTTTAAAAAAAAAAAAAATCAGATGAGCTTTGTTCCAGTTTGTTTGTTTGGGTTCCTAACGTTGAAACACTGCATAACGAATGAAAATCGACAAAACACAAGCACGACGTGCGATTATGTAGGAAGGTGTATGCCCCATATTGTGTCTCAGGCAAGCGAAAAGACTACGAGAAAGAAGTACTTATAATGTGAAAATTTGCAATTACTTTCATCAAAAAAACGTGAATACACCTTTAAGAATGTTCCGCGAAGCAGATAGGGGTAGCATTATAGTATACGGGAAACGGATTTCTTCAAATTTATGGGAGAAAGTACTTACGGAAATCATTTTCTGTAGGGTTGTGGAAGTTCGTGAATCTAGTTTTGATCCATATTTCAGCGAAAATCTCTGTCCGAAATGCTGTTTCTGCTGCCGCCATTTGCTTTCTGCATGAGAGTACAATGTTCCGTGTGTTAAGATCATGCAACCCCATAGTCAGTGTTTCAGCCTCGCCGTGTTTGCACTAGAATATGACGTGTCGAGTACTTTTAATTTTTTTTTTTTTAACTATGCTTGCCTAACCTAACCTTACGGAAAATGTTTTTTGGGGCTAACGTCAATGGTTTGTGAGGCTAACGTCAATGGTTTGCGACGTATTAGCATAATTTCAAATCCGGGCACAAAAGTAGGTATTTTCCGGTGAACGAGATTGCAACACTGCATAAATCGACAAAACAGTCGCAATCGAAATAACATTAAAATTTCAGTAACCAACAAACGTCTCTAATTCCCTTATTTTCGTATTTTTCACATTGATACTTACGTATTCTGCATTCCTAAGGGTTCTTCAAGTTCGCGTTTCGTTTTTTGCACGCAAATAATCTCAATTTTCGAAATATCGAGTATTTTTATTTTCTTCGCTTTCGCTTGCGTTACACGCGATATGGCGGAGAAATCTTGACTAGCGTAGTCCATGATCAGTGGTTATGCAGTGTTGCAACCTTCTTCATAGAAAAATATCTACTTTCGTGTTACTGATTTTGTATTTTTTCCAGGTTCGAAAACTCCACGAACCATGCACGGATAGACCCACGAACCATTCATAAATAGCCCCACGAACCATCCACGGCAAGGTTAGGTTCTGTTAGGTTAGGAAACACAGTTAAATTTGTTTTTCAAAATTAGAAATTTTTTTTCGGGTTCGAAAACCCTACGAACCATTCGTAAATTGCCCCACGAACCATTCATAAATAGCCCCACGAACCATTCACGGATAGCCCCACGAACCATTCATAAATAACCCCATGAACAATTCACGGATAGCCCCACGAACCATTCACGGATAGCCCCACGAACCATTCACGGATAGCCCCACGAACCATTCACGGATAGCCCCACGAACCATTCACGGATAGCCCCACGAACCATTCACATATAGCCCCACGAACCATTCATAAATAGCCTCACAAACCATTGACGGATAGCCCCACAAACCATTCATGGATAGCCCCACGAACCATTCATAAATAGCCTTAGAGATATACTGGGCGAAAGGGGGGGTATAACCCCCATCGACCTCACATTGAGCACGCCACTGATCCTGTTCACGTCATGTTGTCGCAAGTTCGTAATCAGGAATGATGAACAGTAACTCACGTTTATTTACGTTCTAGAACTGTTACACAGTTACAAATCCGCGTATTTGGAAACACTGACCGATTGTTACGTCATGAAACGCTCGCAAATATTTGGTTCACGTAGTAGACGGGCATCAAGGGAACAGCTTTCGTGCATCGGAGCGACATTAATGTCGAAAATTACATGATTTACCGGCAAAAAAATTTCAACGAGGTGAAGATAAACTTCCAAGACCTTCCTAAAGTATAAATAAACCCATTTCGGTAAGTACTTTCTCCTGTAAAATTGAAGAAATACGATTTGGGGATACGAAAATTTTACCGAAATTTTTTTGCCGGTATATCATGTAATTTACGACATTAAGCCTCGGCTGGATGTTTCTCTCCAAGGTACCTTTATAAGGTATGCCATTCCCGAGGTTCCGAGATTTATTCCCATGATGCTGTGCGCGCTATGACGTCATTAAGCGGACAGAATGGAACTTACTTCGTTATCGTATACGGAAGCTTGAGATAAATGGGTCTATTATTTACTTATACACACTTTTTCTTGAATGCCGGTAGAATGAGAACAAATCATCCTGTTTGTGCTCTTGCCACGTGCAATAATAATAGAAGAAAATCGCCTGGAATAAAGTGATCATCGCTTCCCAAAAAGTTGCTGTAGCAGGATTGATTCAATTTGTTCCTCCAAATTTCGGACTTACTCAGTGGTGCAACCACAGGGGAGGGCAGGGACATTGTCCCCCAACCTTCGACGGAAGTCAATTCTAGGGGGGGGGGGAACATTGATGGCCAAAGGCACCTGCAGGGGGCACAGAGGAGAAATTGCCACCTTCTATTTCAAATTTTATACAAATAAAAATACATTTCGTAAAAATTTCTTGCTCGCTTTGCTTGCAGTGCCAGCTTTTCTCAGTCTCGTCAAGTTCAGAGACGTAGCTAGGGGGCGTCGGGAGTCGGCCATGGGCGCCAAATAATCTAATTTTAAAAAAAATGTGAAAGAGAGAATGCCTTAGCGCCATGTGATATTATTTGTCCCTTATTAAATCAATATTGTTTTAAATTGCAAAAATTGGATCAAAAAATTTTCTTTCTCGCTTCGCTCGTAATATAATTGTTTTTTGTAATGTGATGTATGTAAATAATATGTTTTGTATATAATATATGTAATGAAAAAACTTTGAATACGTACATAATTTAGTGTTAGAATCTTGCATATGTATTTTCTTATTTTATGTCGCTCCATGTTGCATATGTGTAAAACATATGAAAGTTATACATGTTATATGTACAAACAAATATCTTCGGCATGCATTTATCATTCATTTTCTGCCATTCAAAAATACAGTTTGTGTGCTTGTTTTCAATTATTAGCTAATGTAAAATTCCTGGTGTTGAAAAAATATTTCAAATCGTTTGTTCCAAATAAATGCTTTAGCACAGACATCTACCTCCCTTTTGCGTAATTTATGAGGATAATAACGTATTTGATACTACTACTACTACTACCGCTAGTAATAATAATGCCATTATTAATGTCATTATTATTACTATTATTATTATTGGTACGTTTATCCTGGTACTTTCTCCCTCCAGATAAAAATTCGTGGTTGCGCCTCTGGCCTTACTTCCACACTCGCCTTCCGTATCATCACGTATGCAACTTTCAAAAACCTTTACACAATCGAAACTCAGTTTCTAAGTATTGCTTCATTGAATATTGAGTGCAAGATAAGATTTCTTAGCTTTGAAGTTGAAACATCGTCCGCGAAAATAATACTTTGAACATCTCGTAGGTAGCGAACACTAATTAACAATTGCACTGTTACTTTACTTTATGTGCGTTTGTTGAGAAATTGTGCTGAAAATATAATGTACGACTTACAGGACAGGCGTTTCTTCCCTGCACATCCTTTCAATCTTCTCGTCAATCAATGAGAGGAGCTGTCATGTAAATAATGACCAAAGAAGCTATTCAATCAGGCCCGTAGCCAGGAATTCTTTGTAGGGGGGGGGGGGGGGGGAGCGAAGTCAATCCTAGAGGGGGCAAATTTTTAACATATTGTGTCGCATTGGCACATATTATGGTAGGGTACACAGAGGTACTTGCCCCCCTCCCCCAAAAGCTATAAGTAACAGAAAAGGGATAGTATCTTGAAACTGCAACGAACCAAAAAAAAAAATCTTCGAGCAACATCAAATAGCAATATTTCGATAATGACCTTTCCAGGTTGCCAAAGAATATAAAGTTTAACATAAATAGGCTAATAGGGACTGTACCTACTTGATATCGTAATTGATTGATTTGGTGTTTTAAGTCCACTTTGTGCACACTAAGGCTAATTGGGACTGGACCTACAGTTTAAAGTGGGATCCGAACCATTATGTGCCTTCACCCTACTTGATATTTACAGGTCGATAATGTTAATTGATGACTAACAACAGCTTTGGGCCTCTCTGCAGAACTGATTAAGGGAGCCCTTTATAAATCATGCTTCATAATGATTCCCTCTAGTTTCCAGTATGCAAGATTTTTTACGCACAAAGGAATCTATCGACAATCCAACAACACCATTGTGTTGTGTTGTACAAGCAAAATCGGATTAATTACATAATAATTGTTAGGATCTGCACTTTGATGAATTGTGGAAAAAATTGTAATACTTTTTTTGACCTTGCTAAAGCATTAAACCATGGGTTCCTTAGTCCACCACGGACTCTATTTCCTTCAAAGGGGAGACTCTTGTATCACTACAGACAATGTTTGCCTACTGGTTACGTTAACCATTTTGCAAAATATTGTGTGAATTGTATTATATTATAGTTGAAATACATGTTTCGACAACTGAAAAAAATAGGAATCCCTTGATTGACCAATGACTTCTTGGATTACAGTGTCATCATTAATATTTGATATTAAGTTTCATAGAAAGAAATTGTTTTAATAGGGCACAAATAATTTTACGGGGGCTCCCAGCGCCGACTCCCGCCGCCCCATATAGCTATGGCTCTCAACTTGGACTATAAGAATAGGAGAAATTGTGAGCGAAGCAAGCAAGCAAGATAATTTTACGAAATGTGTTTTTATTTGTATAAAATTTTAAATCGAAGGGTGCAATTGCCCCTCTGTGGCCCTTGCAAGTACCCTTGGCCGTCTCGAAGAAAAATGCAAAAAACACGTCCTCTCCGATGGCGCAGTGGTAACGTCATCGCCTTGAAATCAAGGGGTCCCGGGTTCGATACCCGGTGGAGGCACAAAGTGGTTCGGATCCCACTTTAAACTGTGGGTCCAGTCCCAATTAGCCTTACTGTGCATAAAGTGGACTTAAAATATCAAATCAATCCAAGGGAACACGTAAAAACTAATCCCATCATGAGTATCCAATTGTCCCGCTATTCTTAGATTCTCCTAGTCTTGTTTCTTTACTTCAATGTTTGCTTCCCCTAGAATGAACTTCCGTCGAAGGTCGGGAGGGGGGGGGGTATATGGCCCCTGCCCCCTGTGGTTTCAGCACTGTCTGTGAGTGTCTCTTCATCAATTTCACGTCATCATTCATTATTGCGATTATCTAGTAGTGGCAGAAAAGCAACGCTAAGTAACAAAAATCAAATATCCATTCCACTCCCTCCCTCTACCACATGAATCACTATTACCAAAAGGTAGACTTTTGAAACAAAAATTTAAGCAGTTCCAAGTTCATAGCAACACATCCAAGAAAAAACATGGGACCACATTCGGCACCATTAATACAAGACTACTCAAAATGTCACAACTGTTCTAGATACTGAAAATTGAGAAATCATTTCCCGAAGTCTGGATCTGGAAGAGAAATTAACCCCCCCCCCCCCCCCACCCAATCTTGCTAGAGTAACACATGATATAATTTTAAACATTAGTGAGGATTTCAGGTAGGGATGTGTTCTGTATTTTTCACAGGGGGCAAAGGAGGCTCTCAGGGGGGGCAATTGCCCCCCTCTAGCTACGGGCCTGTATTCAATGTAAAGCATACTTATCAAAGCAAGGACAATTTTATCAATGATTTTTGTATTATCAATATAATATGTTGTATACACATCTATTATATTATAATTTAAAGATATTGTACAAATATAATACTACTTTGCTGGCTTTAATTTATTTTATATCTGCTTTAAAAAGCCTCGTTGGTTCAGTCGGTAAATAATCTGACTGTCACGCTGAAGGCAAGGATTCTGTCCCCAGCGTGGTTGGTCTCGAGGGGGATTTTCTCAGCAACGTCCTTGCATGAAAACTGCTTTGAGGTTCACCAGGGGTCTAAAAAAATAGTATTTTGGGGGCCGGAACGTGATGCTAACACCACCTTCATAAATGACCGGGATTGTTATTCCAAATTATTCAGAACGTGAAATCGGAACATTTTTTACCACTCAACTCCTCTGTTTCCATGCATTAACATTGTGTGCCGGAACCATCTCAGTATGTGTGTTTGCCCATTTCTTATCATCAGACATCAAAACATCTATGGCGTCTTCGAGTGTTTTTTACGAAGCTGTTACACACGCACGGGATGGACAATCCACTCGACAACGCGAGACTCAAACTGTGGGCTGAGAACTGGACGCAGAAATTTCTCGAATATTTCTCTCTGATTCGAGCCTGAACACCACTACTGTGTCTTGTCCTCCCATGTTTACAGTTCTTATAAAAGCTGAAACCCACCAAATTATTCATATTGAGGCCTAAGCACTCGCAAGTGTTCACAATTGTCTGTCACAACTTCCGCAGTCTTGTCGTATATTGGCACAAAACAGAGTAAGTCTTCTCGAATACAGTTCGAAACAATTAATTCACAATGAAAACCCTTCCGATCCCAACACATCTAGTGTTTCTTCTCCCAATATGATTAAATGCTTACTCATTTATCTCCAGTGACGTGCCCAAGGGAAGGTTGGTGAGGTCATAACCAAATTTGACCAAGTATTCCTTAAAATAAAGAACTTCAAAGAGAGGAAAAGATGGCAAAATGAGGACTGACCACCAAAAATAGTATGCATAACCCTCCTCTTCTAAAATTCTGGGAAAATTTGGTCCGGGCACAACTAACTCATCACTCAAAACTTTGATTTTCAGTTGATCTGTGCAGCTTATTTCTTTTTTAATTAACCGCTCCAATACCCGTTACTGATTAAATATTCACTTTAGAGAGAGACCTTCGATCTCTTCAGCCCTCGACCCGAACTAGCACTACACTGAGGCTCCGGAAATTCCGCTGTCGTTAATGTCTTCTGGTTTGGACCCGAACTGGAACTAGTAGTAGACTTCGTTACTTTACGGTATTTAGTCCTTTTCATCTTCGAATCACTAGATCTTATAAAGCCACCAATGGACACTGACTGTACACTAATCGACAGTATGAACTGTCATACTTACCTTTGAATACTCATTAACCGATTCTGTTGTACAGATCAACCTGGAAATTGAAGCCGCGTATTTTAACCTCATTATATTCTAGAACGTTCCACAGATAAAACGATTCGTTAATGTTGCCAGTAGTTCGACTCCTTCTCTTATTCAAGAACGTTCCCTCTCGCGCTTTCCAGAGATTAAAAAATTATAATGAATCGTCCTACGTGTGGCGCTACGTTTACAGCTTCCAAATGCTGACAAGTCTTTGCATAGTGTTGCGACAACACCGAAAGCGCAAGAAAAGTTTTAATGCAATATTATCAACAACAGGGTTATAGAACATTCTCCGTGTTGCCTTGGTAAGTATTTCTCTCCTTATATATTATTGGCACACTATTGTAGAAAACAAGAACCTAATTTTGCCGGACCCTGTGGCTGAGTGGTTAGCACATCGCGCTGCGACGCCAAGGGTCCCGGGTTCGAATCCCACTCGGCCATGGTTGTGTGTGAATGTCCATTTATCATTTTCATCATTTCATCACTCATTCCCATCTTCGTAAATTAGCTAAGAGAAACAAAACGCGAAGTAAAATAAAATAAATCAAATCCAAAAAAAAATAAAAAAAAATTATGTAGTGTAAACTGAAAAAATTAAGGGGGGCTCCAGCCCCCTGATCCCACCTTGGGTGCGCACTATTAACAATAACAGGGTTCTAGAACATTCTGTGTCTTGGCTCGAAAATTATTTATCTCAAATTATCATCACATTATTTAAGAAGCCATGAACGTAATTTTATGTAGCGTAATTTCCTGAATGGGGTGCTGGAGACCCCTGATTCCCACCTTGGATACGTGCTTGACTCGATAATTATTCCTCTCCTTAAATTATCGTCACATTATTTTATTTCCCACCACAAGAAACCAAATACCTCATTTTATCTATTGTAAACAGAAAACTTTTTGGGGGGTTCGAGCCCCCTAAGCTCCCCCTTGGATACGTGCCTGCTACGAGTGTCCCTTCATCAATTTAAACTAATCATCACTCATCCTGTTCGTCGCGATTAGCCAAAAGTGGAAGAAGACGATAAATAACAAAAACAAATTTATCCTCATCGTGGCGATCAACTGGAGAATCTTAAAAGTAGCGTAAAAATATTAAAGGGAAATTCCAGGACATTCAGTAAAAAGACATATCAGAATATGCCCGGACAAGAACTTTCCTTAGAATGAGACATTTAAAATAAATGCAATAGGTTAGCTGGAAAGAAAAGCCGGCAGTGGACTACAGCCTGCAGGGACAAGATATCACGCAAAAAATAAACATTGTTTTGGAATAAATGTATTCTTCTATCGCGTATTTGATCTCTTGCTGTCAAATCAAATTAACAGCTTTGGTGTATAATATCAAAAGATGCATGAAAACACAGCGTTTCATGGGCCATCTGCTACATTCTACGCATAGCTTTCAACCGCTCGTGTCCGCTTGGTGACGTCACAAGCTCTAGCCAATAACGTGCAAGTCGCGGAGTGGCCCCCCCTGGTTTCTCTCAATAGCTGAAAACTGCTTCTCCTTCTATTGACAAAATCTCCTAACATATGCTTCCAATTTCGATGATACTCTGCAAGGTTTTTCTAGAAGGATACACGGAGTGATGTAATGAATAAATAATCAATTTGGGATTCTAGTTTGGCGTACAAAAAATTGGAAATTCAGCATTAATTGGATCTGAAAGCACCTTTAAATGGGGCGTTTGAAAAGTTTTAAACCATCTTAGCATTTAAGTTCAATATTGTGCATCTTAGTGTCGTGAATTTATATAGATAATTCCAAGCGTTTGCACAATATCTTCAACAGAAATTACATAATTTTATTTAAAAAAAGACAAGCATTTAGTTCCCACGCCTTCTGCAAGTTCGAGGGTTTTCCGCTTATGGCGCTGCTGTCGCTTCTGGGCAAGCAACCCTCTGAATGTGTATGCTCCCATCTGCGGCACCGGTCATGTGCCGCTCGGAGCAGAGGAGGGGGAGGGTTTCACACCGCAATTTGTAAACTTATCTTGCTTTGACATCTGGTTTATGTTTTGTCCGCGCAAAGACCTTGGAAACTCAGGGAAGTGCATTCATTCCTTCAGTGGATGGCTACTTTCAAAATACAAGACAGACAGTCTTGGAAGTCGAGGAAGTGAATCGCCATCACTTAGTTTACACAAATTACGTCGGTTCGTACAAGTCTGATCCGAAACAAGAAAGCCAGTTACTTCGATGACTTATTCTGTGATGCTCTCCGATTTTTTTTTTACATATCTAGGTTATATGCATCATAATGGGAATTGAAGAAAATGTAGGATGGAAGAGGGTGGTTCAGAGATTCCCATTTTCGCATTTTGACTTTTGTTTTTACCTAATACAATAATTATACTTATACTAAATCTTTTGTTCCGCGCTGAGACCCAAGAGCTGACTTATTTTAATTTATTGAGGCTAAAAGTAAATAATAAAATAAACATTTAAATTAACGTTCACCATCATCATATTATTATTATAAAACGTAAAGCGCAAAATTTAATAGGACGACAATGCTCTGTGTGAGTTTGGTGTGGAGTAACAAAATTGTAATAAATTTATTTCCAAACCATGAATTTCATCTGAAATTAATGATCTCCCTGATCGCATAGTGGTAACGTTATCACCTTGTCTTGTAATCAAGGGTTCACGGGTTAGGGTCCCACTTTAAACTGTAGGTCCAATCCCAATTAGCCTATCTGTGCGTAACATAGGACTTAATACAAAAATTAATGTAAGATTATGTAAAAATTGACAATTTTGACTGACGTGTCGGCGTTAAATGAACCTAAAAATTAAAAGACAAATTATACAAAAATAACAGAAAATTTACGAAGGGGAAAATTTATGTTACTGTTTGGAAGATGTAGAGGCTGGGAAAAATGAGACAGGAGACACTTTCCTGGAATCCCCTTTAATTTGAACAGTGACTTGACATTGGTAACATTAACTAAGGAAGCATTCATTCATTAACTGACATTCCAGCCTATAGGACTTATGACTTTGCGGTGCATCACAGTCAGAAATCTGGTGAAATCTTAATATTTAGTTTCAAGTGGGATCCAAACCACTCCTTCGGGAGCGACGTGCCTTCACCGGCTATTGAACCCGGGGCCCTCTGATTACAAGGTGTTACTTTTAAGCCACCTGGGAGGCCCTCCTTAGTAATGCATAATATTTGAATACAATTGAATTGTGTTCCTTTTCCAGCAGTTTAGCGAGTAAAATTTTAAAATTTCGCTTACACTCGAAACTATGGGCGACTTTTTTTTGGCCTCATTTGAGCTGGAATGAGACTTGGGAGAGTCTAGAACTTGTAATACAGAAAACTAACTTTTATTTATAACTCTTTTATCTCTCTGTGTGTGTAAAACCATAGTATCTTTTTCACGATTAGGTCTTGTTCCATTTTCCCTCCTGCGTTCTTTGCTTTCTCTCCCTGGCTCTTCAGATATAGAGCTTCCTTCATTTCTTGCCCTTCTCTTTCACTCTCTCCCTCCACTTGCTCGTTCTCTATTTCGCTTTCTACCTTTTGCTTCTGTTTCTCATTCTCTCTTTCTATAGTTTTTTCTGTATGCCTATCTTTTTGTTTCTCTTCCTTCCTTTATCTCTTTATCGTTCTGTACTGTTTCTTTTCTTTGTTCCTTTTCTCACTCCATCGTGAGAAATGTTTATCTTCATTTCTTTCAATCCACCCCTCACACTGTTATTATAGTCTGTTTTGGTTGGTTTTCCTCTTCCTCTTTATTTCCACTGGAGGCACATGGCACAGTGGTTCGGATCCCACTTTAAACTGTAGATCCACTCCCGATTAGCTTTTCTGTGCATAAAGTGGACTTAAAACCACAAATCAATCAATCAATCTTTATTTTCACTTTCATTCTCTATCCTTTGGTTTTTAAGCATCACGCTCCAGCCTCCTTTAGCCTCCCCCGCCCCTTGGGGTGTCGTCCTTCAATGGTACCTATTTATTTGAGAATGGGTGAACCCCAGAGCCGCTTTATGAAGAGAGAAGGCCGCAAAAATCCGACCTCACAAAACACGCCCAGGAACCTAATCTTAGTTTCCAGCAGGCCACTGAGACGCCCACCCGACTTTACAAAGGAAAAACTTCCCTGTTATTGTCCTTCAATTCTTCTTCTTCTTCTTCTTTTTTGGAAATCAACTTTAATTTCTATTTTTTCATTCCAAAAAGAATAGTTTCGGAGAATTAGAGATTATAAAAAGGAATTCACCTTGGCTTTTCTGTCACTTTTGAGCCGAGGACTATTTAGGGGAGGGAGATCCAGAGGGCACTGCCTTACGCTGAGGGGGTGCTAAAGGAGCTACAGCCCCCACCCCGAAATTTTTAGAAAATAAAAAAATTAAATGAAGGTAGTAATAAAGTCGAAAAAACTCAAAATGACCCCCAATAACCATTTATGTGTTTGAATTACTTTTAAAACGAAGGATTAAAATGGTAATTTGAGCTCATACCAAATGAAAATAAAACACCAGCACTGAAATTGATTTACGGCAATGTATTCTTTGATTCAACCAAATATTTAATCTGCCTCTGTTCAGTAAAGGTTAGATTCATGACACGGAACCCGCATCCACATTCAGTTGTAGATATTGGTACAATTTCAATTGAATTCACATAATCCTTGACCTTGAGTGAGGTGAAAATGTGTCTTGGCTGAAATGATTCCATAAAACACACGTTCTTAATCGTCTAAATGCCATGTGTGTGTGCATTTAATAGGACCATATTCATATTCAATAAATATTCGATCCTTGATCTATTTGACATTCATTTCTCATTTCATTTTTTTGTGATATTAACTACACCTAAGCTAGATAAAGAATATGTGTTGTTATATCCCTGTTCTTACACCGTCTTTTTGCCTATTCAAGTAATAATAATAATACATTATTAATTAATTTACATATGTAATTAATGTCATTAATCTAATGTGAATACTTTAATTTCATCATTTATATTATTATTATTTCTGAGACTTGGTTCGGACTCTCCCCCCCGAAATATATTTCTTGATACGTGCCTGCTTTTGACTAATCTTGATTGATTGGTTGATTTGTTGTTTGAAGTCCACTTTATGCACAGGAAGTCTAATCGGGACTGGACCTACAGTTGAAAGTGGGATCCGAACCACTGTGCCATTTGCCTACACCGGGTATCGGACAGACTAATCTTGAGTAATAGAGGTCCCGAGTTCGGTGGTTATGTACAGAATGGTATTTGAAAGGGAAGGGGAAGTCCTCCATCTGCTTGCTAATATTTGGTTATTGTGGGGAGACTATATATGTACAATTTATAATATATCGATGCTTCAAGAGTAGTTGCCAAAACTTTTGCAAATACCTCACTCTTTACGTGCATCTATCCATTTTGGACACTTATCAATATCTCCAACTATTTGAGCACAGCCAATTATGATTGTGAACTGATAGCAAAAAGTTTGTTTGTTAAACTTGTTTTAAGACCAATTTATGCACAGAAAGGCAAATCGGGACTGGACGTATAGTTTAAAGTGGGATCCGAGCCACTCAGTGGGGTAGCGCAGATCTTTGGCTCCATCTTGCAAGTAAAATATTGAGGGGCCCCCTTAGTGTTAAAAAAAAATTATGATGCCAGAGTGGGACGGAGGTGCAATAGTTAGATAGTTATCTGCCCTCCCCCCTTCGTTGTACAAGAAATTAACTTTTACCTCAAATATTATGCCTTCCCATTTTTTTGTTATCGACTTATATCACTGTGGTACCTTCTTGAAACTAAATCAGGATGGTCTGAATCTCTGAAAAATAACTGGAATAAGAATCTGGAAATATTTTCTCTTCTTCAACGCAGGGACACAGCCAGGAATCACTTTTGGAGGAGGGGGAAGCTTCCCGCTGCCAAATATTTTGTTCCTGATGCTTTGTATTTTTGCTTGAAATATTTTTTTTAATGAAGTTACATATATTACACAGATATTAAAAAATACTGTTTTGGTGGAATTGTAAAAAGATAGTAAACACTCCTCTTTTGGACTTTGAGGTGGATGTGCCTTCAGCCCCTAAGCCATCCCCTGGTTCCTCCAGGCCAAGATTCAACGTAAGTGTCGCTCATATTAGCCTTCTAATACTGAGTGAGTAATATACTCAAGCAACAAACTTATCCTCCAGTAAAGGGGGTTGAACCGGATATCTAGATTGTCGGTAGTAACCTATCACAAGGTAAATTTCAATCTGCTACGAAGAAATAACTGCGGACTCTAGTCTTGAGTGATAGATAATAAAGCTGCGAAGGAACTCTATTCACTGAAAATTTGTCACTCCATGAAATGCAGCTTGGAAGGACTGAACCCCCCCCCCAACAAAATAAAAGAAGGTTGCCACAGGTTAGTAGACCTCAACATCATTATTCATAATTTTAATGCTGCCATTCTTTTTTCGATAGACCAGTGATCATACTTTCTTAAATACTTTTTCATGAAACAAGAACCTTTTTATTAATAGACCATCAGTGCTCGAATTTGCATAATCATTCTCCTTCACCTACTGCATTATCTTCAAGTTGTTCCACACAAGGATCCTTGCTTCTATCCCCAACGCGAACAAGGAAATTTGCAGCGAGGAATTTTCCCTTCGAACACTGCAGATCAAAAAATCGTAACACATTGGAAAATAAGAACTAGTTCGACAGAAATGTCCACAAAATGCCAAATTGTAAGAAAAATGAACTTACAAAATTACACAAAATAATGGTCACATTTAACTCATACGTTGTATACCCTGCGTGGCAGTGAATGGGATAATTGTCTTTACAGCAAAGGGATAATTTACTATGGGTCCCACCTTTAACTGAGGTTTTCGTCCCCTTTGAAGTAAAACGTAACAAGTGTAGACAATATGGAAAATTCATTTCAGCTCTTATTTCAATATGAAAAGAATTGGGATCCCCCTTGAAAATATTAGGTGGGAAGTTACATTTTAAATATCACGTGTAAAACTAAAAGGTTACGAATTAACAATTTTGATGTTTATTGTAAAATAAGGATAGACTGGTTGAGCAACTGAATATTTCTACTGGATTCATATCTGTAGACAATTGACACGCTACACTACGTTTACGACAAACTGCATAGATACAAAGGTATGAGATGAGGGATATTTTCCTATCGATGGACATCTGCGAGCAAGTAAGTTAATTCTGTATTTCGGAGGGGGACCCATATGACAAGTTACTGGGGCCCCTCTGGCTGAGATAATACGTCACTGCTTGTTATCGCAGACGTCGTATATGATGTTACTGGGAACCAGATTTCTGTTTCGTAAATCGATTTTTTTATAAGCGACACTATATGTGGAATTTCTGCGATTATATAAAAAATTCAAGAGCGCATTGTGGGGCTCCTACACCTCGCCCCCCCCTCCCCGCATTGCGGGGATTGCGGGGGTGGCTGCTACGCCACTGGAGCTACTACGTCTCCACCGAGTATTGAATCCGGGGTCCCTTGATTACAAGGCGACGACGTCACCACTACGCCATCGGAGAGGCCCTGATAACACAAAGTGTGTAGCTTCTTGTACGAGAACAGTAACAACAGAATCCTGATTCCAAAGCGGAGAATTTATATTTTAGGTATTTTACTACATAATCTATCTTAGTTGGCCATTTTACTGTAACGAAATGAATGTACCGACGGAAACAAAAAGAAACATGCAGCTTCACAGTGCATAGGCTGGTAATCTCAAAGGACGATGTGTAAGGTTTTCTTCAACTAAGGAAAGGAAAACAGTTGTTCTTCAGAGTTTCGGCACATCTGTCAATGGCCAGTGGGAACGACCATTCATTCTCCCCCTCTCCCTGCCAGATCGTAAAAGCAGCGAGCATATATGCCAATCCCACTCAGTTCAGCATAGGCGATTTGATTCTCCTCTCCGATTGGCTGATTTTGCGGATGTGACGTCACACCAACACAAAAAACAATTGAATGGATAATGTGAATTGATAAACAACGAACATGCGTAAGTGTGTGCATTAAAAATATATTATATAATTAATGTAACAACGGTGGAAATTGTGTGTAGTGTGTGCAAAAAAAGTCACTTTCGTACGGTAAACAGGAGATATAATTAACTATAGTGCTAGTTGAGTTAAGAGAAATCAAAGGATATCTGTATGTATTAAAAAAAATCAACACAAGCGAAAACTTAGACATTTGAATTGAACCATGATATTCTTTATCACCTGCTAAATTTTAGTTTCGTACAGCAGAGAAATATTGTAATGTGCAGAAAATAAAAACACGTTAAGTACGAAGCAGTATTCTTGATAACTTTAATTTTATCCTTTAAATATTTCCTTCGTGCTATTTTTACACTAAAATGCGTCCAAGTTTTGACTGTGTAATCATTTTAACAATTTATATAGAAGGGTGGAAAATGCATTTCCATAGGTCGCGACTATTTTCACCAGGCGGTGAGAATAGTATATGAGGCTACTGTCACCAGGTTGTGAGGATAGCATGTGGAGCTATTTTCACCAGTTTCTGAGACTAACATATGGGACAGTGGAAAGTGCTTACAGAAGTATTTTTAACGTTAATAACTCTAAACATGACCTGTCTAACCTAACAACAAAAGCATTTGGGAATGTGTTAAGTACACGTTCGTACCTATGTCAAGTGACATATTAGCAGTAGCAGTGAATGTTGGAACACCTTGTGGTAATTTTTCCAAACCCATGGTGTGCAGAAGTAGAAGTACTTGTCACCCAAACAAAAATAAATGCAAACTGACGTAAGCTTGATGCATGCTAACAACTAAAGAGTACACTTATGCATATAACAGGCCAGCTTAGGTGGATTATGCACATGTGCAGCTTAGAAACCTGGTCACTTCATTTAGAATATTGGAAATGTGTGCAGAAGGGTACTACTTTACTATACCTGAGACACCTGGGAATAATTTCTTTCGCACTTTTTTACATTGCTAACGTACTATTCTACATTCCGGAAGACTTATTTAGGTGAAATAATTGAATTTGTTAGGAAAGTAATGTATTTTTCTTACATTTATGAGTACTTACTGTTCTTGTTTATTTCCACACACAACATGGTGATAGCTTACCGTTGATCGTTCCTTGAGCCAGAAAAACCATTGACGTTAGCCCAAAAATTCACGATAGCCCCACAAACCATCACGGGGACAAGGTATGCCTACTAGGTTAGGTTAGGCCTGTTAGGTTTGGTTCCATTAGCACTCCTTTCGTTCAATTTAGCATATATGGACAATACGAGATCGTATTGTGCTCTCATGCAGGAAGCAAATGGCGGCAGCAGCAATAGCGCGTCGGAAATAGATTTTCGTACAAAACCACATGCATTCGCATTAAAATGAATCAAAATTACATTCCCGAACATCAACAACGCTACAGAAAATGATTTGCGTAAGTACTTTCTCCTGTAAATTTGAAGAAATCTGTCTCAGGTATAGTAAAGTGTTACCAAATAAACATCACTGTTGTGTTTTGATGTGAAATAATTGTACATGGAAAGTTCTTCTGATACACAGTGTAGCACACTATGTAGAAGTGTAGAATGGCTAGCCATGTGTGTGTGTTTCATAAATTTTGATGTAAGCTTGAAAACATTCAAGGAAGCTAGATGAAACATTGCAGGAAAAATAAAAACCACTAAAAAATTGAATTGTACATGGAAAGTTCTTCTGATGCGCAGTGTAGCACACTATGTAGAAGTGTAGAATGGCTAGCCATGTGTATGTGTTTATTTAATTTTGATGTTAGCTTGAAAAAGTTGTGGGAAACCAGACGAAACATTGCAGGAAAAATAAAAACCACTAAAAAACGTTATATTTTTATGCCTAGACAATGCCCATTCATGTTGTGTGCATGTCTACTATGTGAAACACCATGAAATGGTGCATAATAAGAGTTTAAGTTTAATGGTGCACTACCAAATCACATTAGGCGAGTTGTTTCTTCCACTGTGGGCTCTGAAGCCAGGAATTCTTCCTTACAATTCTCAACAAATATAAGACATGATTGTTTCTTAATATGTGTTCATTGTATATTTCAGTATTTGACATTTATTGGTCACAGTCACAATACAGATAGGGAACATAAATGCATTGTAGTTTTATTTTTCTCACTTGACAATGATTTTCTGTCGCTTTTGGCTAATAGTGGTGATGAAGATGAAATGTTGATCACATGAAATAGATTAAGGAATACAAAGTAACTTCCATCTGCAGGCTAGATCTCGAGCAAGGGAAGTTTGGTAGCGAGGCTGTGGTTTGACTGCTCACCATGCATAGCCACCTAGGTGGTAGGAAATATATAGTACAAAGTATAAAATAGAATTAAGGTTTAAACAGCATTCCATTCATGTTACCATAGCCATAGATAAACTGCCGCAAAGGATATATTTATTCTATCCATTATCTGTTTTAACAGTGTGGTATTCAAGTCTGGTTTCAATTTCTAAATTAGGCATGCTCTTAATTTTGAATATTATGGTTAAATATATCATACCAAACTAACATTAGAACAAGAATGGTATTTTGTTTACAAACAATGTCATAAATTGTGCTAATAAAAAAGCAGTCATTGGAAAAACTAATCTATTTCCAAATATATATAAACTACATTTGACAGATCTCATTAAATCCAGTTAATATTTTTAAATTAACAAAGACAAGAACTTTAATTTTCAATGAACTTCTGATTTTTTTTCTGATTTCATTTGGTATGCATTTTTCAAGTGAAGAAATTCGTTATTGCAAACCAAACAATTAAACTTCACAATATGTTATAACAGGTATGTATTTCCAGGAGTTTGTTTTTGTGTCATGCATATGTGTTTGTGAAGATCCCTTCATCGCTCTCATATTATCATCATTCATCTCCATCTTCGTGATTAGCCAAAGTTGCGGATAAAAGTGTCATAAAAGAAACAAAGTGAAACCAAATCAAGAAATAAAGATAAACTACAGGAGGTCATGTATGCAAAGTCCAATAAACCAGTTAAAGGGTTCCGTCTTGTGTTCTTTGGGTGTGTTAATTAGGATGGTCATTTGTCAAGGGGTGGATAAAATGTTAACATTTCAGCTGCTTTGGTGATTGTGTCTATGTCTGTTAGAATTTTAGTATAAATGTATATATAACTTAAAATGCTAATTTTTGTCACCTTGAAATTTCTTACATTCGCACTTTGATAAATAGAACCCAATAAAATAATTAATTCCCCATACCCTTATTCCAATTTACACTAACAAAAATAAAAAAAAACAACCAAAAATAAGTGCAACCTAAAGTGTGCTACTCTTGAGACTTTCACTTATGCATAAAATGTACATCCACTCTTCTTAAACATTATAATATTTTTGTGGAAAAGTTTACTTAGTTCTACATCTTTTTGTTCTTTGCTTATATAGTATGTGGTCGCAGCTGGTAGATTGTTACTAGCGATTCATATACATTACATGTACAGTCAACGGCAAAGATAATGGTAGGCAAATTGTCCACTGCCATTTTCATTACTTCTTTATTCTACATCCTGTGTTGTTTGAAGGAATGAAACTACGTTGGTTCGAAGCAGGCATTGTTCTCTGCTTATTGAAGTCATTACTTCAATTCGTCTTCATCACATTGTGTAATTCAGACCGAATGAAAATGGTGGTGGACAATTCGCGTACTGTTTCTTTCGCCGTTGGGTGTACATATATATATGTGTTCTGTATAGGATGCCGAGTTAGAAAATTAAATAAAAATAGGGAAAATATCATGAAAATAGTTATACACTAGACTCTCGCTAATCTGGCCCTCAGTAGTCCGGCCCACATCCGGCCTGTAGTCACTCAAGCAGAAATGACGTGCACAACAATGGATTATCGTGTTCAACAATGTTGTTAGTTAAAAATGTTAAACAATGCTATACATACCTACAGTACTTGAAATTGTGACTTTCTTACAGTAAAGTTCAGTAGTTCAGTACATACTATGGCTTCTAAAAGGAAACACGTAAAGTACAGCCGGTATAGTCCCTATGTGTTTAAACTACATAGTAGTACGGAATTTCCGACCCTCTCAATAATCCGGCACTTCCGTGAATCCAGCACCCATATGTGCAAGGAATGGCCGAATTAGCGAGAGTCTAGTGTATTTCACATATATGTAAGCAGTAACATCTCCCATTTATGTATGAAAAACAATGTCGGGCATATGTCCAAACCTACTGAGTATGGATGCATTTATACTCTCCACAAAATTATTGATAACCCTCTCGCAGATGTCTGTCCTGATGCTTCCAATCACCCATATGATTTCCACCTTCAGTTCCAAAAGGTTTTATGGTTTGTTGGCTTACACCTGTGATTTCACAAACCGTCATAAGAAGAAATCACATGACTTTGCCGGCCATTCCTGGGCACCGTGCAAAGAGATCACTCGTTGCGGGAATTTTTCATGGAGTTCCATATCGTAACCAGAACAAACGAGTCAAAACATTGAGGCTACATTAATCTTCATAACAACAGATACCAACATTGGTAAGAATAGATCTGACAACATCGAAACAAAACAATAGCACTCGATTCAAATGCGGCATCCTATACGGAACACCCTTTATTATCTTCAAATTATTGTTGTATTGTTATTTAATTTCTCTTCTTGTGTCATTTTGGCTAATCATGATGAGGATAAGTAATTATTGGATGAAATTGATGAAGACACACCCATGAAGAACATCTATGAACAGGTTGGGACTCAAACCTGGGAATTTCAGTGACACTTTTGAAATGTGATCACCTAATATATTCAGCAATCAAATCGACTATAAATTGCCGTTCATTCTAATTCATAATAATTGTAATCATAGAAACAAAGATTGATGGAAAATAAGATAGAAAATATCTTGCCACTAGTGGTCCTTCTGAGTCTCCCTATCATCAATGCTTGAAGTGGAAATTCCTAGCTGGGCTGGTGGAATGCTTGGGGGTAGGAGGGTGCTTGTATGAACCAACATGGAAAGAATGCGTAGGTGGGAAGATGCTTGTGCAAATTATCCAAACTGATGGATGCTTTATGGAAAATTTTCCATTGTACCTGCCACTTTGAGCACTTGTAACAATTATATACCCAAGTGATCCTGGATTAAATACACCCCTGCAACAGTCTTGTTAGGTTGTAAATGAAAGTAGTGCAAATGCTCCTCTTTTGTATTGAGATACAGAAACATGTGTTTTTCTTACTTAAGCATAATGCTTCAAATTTGAAACCAATGATGGATGCATACAAATCTAGAAAGTCGTTTACAATGCCATGTCATGAACAGGGCTTAAAGTGAGCTGGAACTCCGTTCTGGTACTTTTGTGCCAGAACTCAGTTCCTGCCGGTTGTCCATTTTATTTACTACACTACAAAAGTCTGTCCATTGTTACATTCTTTTTTGCAAACAATAGATGAAGTTCTTGTACTAAGTTTGTCTCTCGTCAGTGAGCAGTGCGGAAATTTTGAAAAAAATACTATACTTGGGCAAGTGCTCTCTTTTATAATCCAAATGACAACTTAAATTTTCTGAAATGGTAAGAGTCTAGTTTACGTCCTTTTCCTAAGGAATACATGTCATATATCATTGGAAAGGTTATTGTACAAGGAATTCAACAAACTAAATCCCAAGGCGAGGAGAAAATCGAGAAAAACCGATGTTGTCCGGATATGCGTGATTGAACGTACTGAGGACATTTTTCGATGATGAAGCACATATTTAGAGGTGAAATGAGTGCTAATGGAACCTAACCTAACCTTGTAGGCATACCTCATTCCCGTGAATGGTTGTCTGCTACCCTAAGAGAAGCCGGAGTGCAGACTGTCTGCTAGCAAAGAACGATGCACTGAATTATCACTGGGGATAAACGTATTTTACACTATCTAGAAGTTTTTGGAACCTGTTGTTCTTTAACACGCATTCACAACGTGGACACAAAGACGAGCATGCAGTGTTGTTAACTCCCTTCGGTTACCACCAAAAGGCAAGAAGGATGTAAACTAGACTAGCCTTCTGAAATAACAAATGTGATAGTTTATGTTTATATTTACTTTGTATGCAATAATAATAACAATACCAATCACCATTATTATTGTCATCATTAGTAGTAGTACTCATGTTGATTCATTTGTGGTTGACATTCTGGGCTATTGACTGAAACCACTTAAAGCACTGGTCATGAAG
The DNA here is from genome assembly GCF_977018435.1 of Lepisma saccharinum. Taxonomy (NCBI): domain Eukaryota; kingdom Metazoa; phylum Arthropoda; class Insecta; order Zygentoma; family Lepismatidae; genus Lepisma; species Lepisma saccharinum. The sequence continues at coordinate 4,373,746 of NC_139247.1, read as the reverse complement.
GTATGTCTACAAGCAGCACTAGAAATCAGTGCATTAAAAGAGCAAGCAGTTAAACAATACATAAGTTTGTAATACCAACAAATTGTATTTGGCATGCTGTTTCTTCTATTCTGCACTGTGAAACCAGGGATGCTGACTTTCAATCCTGGACAAGGCATGCATGTTTCTTCTGGTTTGCAGGAGATGTAGAAAATAAATATAGATACCAACTTTCTGTGTGTGTGTGTCGACCTTGCGGGCGAGAATATTCACGACAAGGAGATGATGTGCTTTGAGATGGGCACTATGGGCTTTTAGGTTACTGCCCTGTGGAAAAGGGCATTCAGGATGGATAGGCATTGTTCCTTGTGATGGAAGCTACGGACTGGTATGGGGAATTTATTTCAGAAAGGTTGTATTTTACATCACATATTAACACCATAAAAACAACCAAGACAAAGTTGGTTGTGACTTTGCATTGCTTGTTTTTTTAGGGATATTTTTTACACTGAAGCAACATGTGTCAATTGAGGACGAGACAATCCAATGGTGGCTTGTGCAGTGGATCAGTGTGAATTGTTGCTATTCATTCCGAGTGACACATCATTTTAGTGTGAAGTCTCTCTTTAGTTTCCATATGTGCCAATGTTTCAGAAACTGGTTCTGCTCCCGTTTTCTGGGTAGTGTACCGTATTTGCTTCCATCTTGTCCCATGTAAGAGTGAGACAGAACCAGTCTCTGAAACATAGGCACATACAAACACTAAAGTCAGTGGTTACATGTAGAAACAATTCAACATGCCACTCCTGACCACTTGACTGGAACGTTTGGTGGTGAGATCATGAGTCAACTTAACTTTGCTTCATGAAGAGGCTAAATTAAGTCATATGTAAATATATGAAGAATGTATAATGAAGTTTATTGGTCTGTGCAGCATGTTATCTTTTGAAGTTTCTTTATATAAAATCTTCTGTGCTCTCCATCCTCATGCCTTTTCTGCATGGCTTAGTATTTCAAGATGTTCATCATTAACACACACATTATATTACCATCGAAAAAAAGCAATTTCTTTGCTATTATCTTTTTTATACTGTAGGTGGGAGTGTTTCAGTTAATGAACAAGTGTAAAAAATAAAATATAGTGAAGACAGCAGAACCACTTGAAGTATTGCATTAAAATCAATCATTTTTATCCAAGATAAGAATCATTTCTAAGTTCACATCTATGAAGCAGGATATTTGAATATTAACATTTGTTACCATTAGCATGCTTCTTTCCATGGTATTATTTGTTCACCAATTAGATTCTGTATAAGACTCCATATCAGTTTTTTTATTCACGAACAAAAATTTATGAAGTGCGAAGGTAATAAACCTCCAGTACTTGTGGACACTGAAATTATAAAGTTGCAGTTGCAAACTAGAAATCAACAGTGGCATGTCAGACACACTGGAGAAACTGTTCTCAAATCTTGGTATGTAAGGTAAAGGTCACTGGTATGTTGAACAAGTAATAAAAATAAATAAATAACAAGCTATAACATGGATACATTTACAGGGTGGCTACTCTAGGTACATGATAAAATTCAATTATAATTGCCAGTTTTCAAGATGAACTTTCAAAAAATTTAGGGGTATACAGGTATTTCAATCTTACGTATTACTGCCTCTCACCATCCACACATATATACAAAGAGTCCGTGTGATTCAAACTTATCCAAAAAGTCTAATTCAATTAAATGGTTTATATACATTTAAAATAATTTAAGGTGCATAATTTACCACTGCACCATTGTGAAATGTTAAATTTGTTTACAATTGTGTGGGAAATGCTATTTAATACATAATTTATTTATTTACTGACTTAATTTTAGATACAGCATGGATAGCCATTTTACGCTGAAATTGTCTACAATTTAAAGAGCAAAATTAAGAATATCATAAAAATGATTGACAAATTATCAAAAAATAAGTAACACTACTTGATTATTTACAGGCATGTCATGTGATGGAAGACCAAAAGGTATACCTAGTGTAGGTTTTTCTGTGTAAAATATATTTGTGATACGTCCTCTGTGCATAGGCACTCGAAAGTGGAATTCCTGAAGGTGTGTGTTGCAAGGAATTTTGCCATTAACAATTCTGTATAGATAATTGATGTCATTCCGCAAATGGTGCTGATAGGGAGTCTCTAAGTTTAAACACAAGAAGAGATGCAGTGTTGAAAGATTGTGTAATGAGGGAACCCTGTAACTAGCACATGAGATGTTAACGTATCATCATTACATATTTGGAGGAAGATGCCTGACATGATCGTCATTGCACATGAAGCAAAGGTGTAACAAAAATTATTCATTCTAAGAGCACTGTTCAATGTGCTTGTTCACATATGAACAAATTAGTTTGCTTAAAAACCCTCTACAAGTAATTACAAAGTATTAATACAAAAATTCTTCCACATGTGTTTGTTTTAAGACACATTTTGTTTTCTATGAAGTGTACATGCCATATCAGGATTAATTATTATTGATATTCTGATTTGGATATTGAACGATAATATCTCAGTGGATAGGAATATCATTACTTGTAGGGATGTGACGAAGCTGAAAATTTACTGATTCTGATGTACTCACTGATAATTTTTGGAACTGATACCGATGCCGATATTTAACCGATTACGATACATAAGATTATTAAATAGAAATGGGATGTTATTTTCTGCATGACAAAAAAAAAATTGGTATGTACATTCCTATTGCATATCATATGTATATACATATATATTCTCAAGAGATGCGAATGTACATTTGCATCTACAAAAGGTTATGTGAACCTGGAGATTTAACATTAGTACACAAGCAGTTCTTTGAAATGCAAAATGAATTCCTGTTCTGCCAGATTCAACTTCAGAAATACGAGATTTGGAAGCACTTCAGGAAGTAACCTACTTCTTCTCTTATCGCAAATTTGTTCAGCAACACTGAACGCTCAATCACTGAATACTGATGCAGCAGGTATGCTCAAGTATTTTCTCAGCACTTGCTTCAGGTTTGAATAGTCATTTTTGAATTTCCAATACAACAACAGAACCTGGTTCAGCAATGTACTGTTTTATTTCCGATTGATAGTTAGGTTGATCCTCTGAATGAGAGTTTGCAATAGTTTTATTACAAGAACTACAATAATCATATCCAAATTTTCAATAAATCTTACAAAACTAGAATATAAAACTTATTAGAAGGTAAAACTCTAGTATAATCTGTACCGGTTTAAATATCGGATTTTTGCCGATACCGATATGTCAATTTCTGCCGATTTTCATACATCTGTAATCGGCTTCGGCACATCCCTAATTACTTGATATTTGGGCAGGCTATTATTTCATGTTGGAAACCATAATATTTTTGTTTACATCTTCAAACAACTGATAACATGAAATAAATAATGTTTGTGTTTGCGAACATATTATGCTATGTCATACTTAGGACAAATAATAGATATGTGTAGTAATCAAATGGTCCCAGGTAAGATTCCTGTACTAGGTACAGGGCCTCCCTGATGGTGCAGTGGTAGCGTCGCCACCTGGTAATAAAGGGGTCCCGATTTCGATACTCGGTGGAGGCACATGGATTCCACTTGAAACTGTAGGTCCAGTCCCGATTAGCCTTACTGTGCATAAAGTGGACTTAAAACAACAATTCAATTCAATGTACTAGATACATTGCACACTAGTACTTAAAGATCCGAAAAGGAACGGTAATTTCAGTGCCGATTAGCCTGTCTGAGCATAAAATCAACGTTTGAAAAAGACACTCGAGAGCTCTTAGGGCTGCTGCTGGAAGTTTTTAATTAATACAAAGTAGTGAAAAAACACAAACTGAAAAGTGAAATCATGTAGATAACATCTTGAAAATATTCACACTGATTTTTCGTATTTATTTATTTATTAGCGTTCAGGTCATATGTCTAACATACCAAGAAAAGATTTTAAATTTACTAGCATCTTTGTACTTTTATTATTAACATTAATATGCCGCCTTCCTTTGACATGCTCATTTTTTATTCCATATCCATATCCATATTCTTTATTTCCGTTGACCTATGTCCATAGGTATGGAAATCGTCATATAACAATTCATACAGTAATAAAATATTAATACAATTTTAGACAAGGATTACAGTAATGATTTTAAGAACTACTACATGAAGGAAAACCAAATACACTAATAAAATATTAATACAATTATAGACAAGAATTACAGCAATGATTTGAAAAACTTCTGCATGAAGGAAATCTAAATAGAGGAAGAATACACTATTGGAGTGAAATTACATACATATTTAAGGCCAGCACAATAATAAGCAAAGATTTTTTTTTTTTTTTTTTTTAGTGTAAAAATAAGATGTAAAAGTAACTATGTGACTTATACAACATGGAAGAATGCAATATATATATACAGAACCGATTAATGATCATTTAGGCACAATAATAGCATATAGTGAATACTTCATACATGATAATATAAATAGTATAATTCCATTTTCTGTACAACCGAACCCTCTTTGTTGACAATTTATGTAATTTAATATTTACAAATTTAGAAATTCATTTATTGAATAAAAACAATGTCGTAATAAGAATTTTGTTAATTCCCTCTTAAATTGGGTAGTTGATTCCATTGTTTTCATGTGATCAGGTAATTTATTATACAGGTGGATACCTACGAATTTAGGACCTTTTTCAAGGAGAGTGGTATTATGAGTTTGTATAACCAGATTGTGATTTTTTCTTGTGTTGTATTGGTGTACTTCCTTGATACGTTTGGAGAAACTAGACATATCTTGTTTTACATAGCACAGTAAATGTAATATATATAGGCAAGGTAATGGTAGAATGCCAAGATCCCTGAAAATTTTCCTACATGGTTCATTTATTCTCTTTCCTGCCATAATTCGTACTACTCTCTTCTGCAAAATAAAAATTTTTGCACTGTTTCTAGCATTCCCCCAAAATACAATTCCATATGTTAGTTGTGACTGGAAAAGACTGAAATATGTTATTTTTATTGTCTCCCTATTTATTATGGTTCTTAAGGTTCGTATACCATATATGGTTTTGCTTAATTTCCCTGCTAGGTGCTCTATATGTATGTCCCAGTTGAGATTTTCCTGTATCCAAATACCCAGGAATTTTATGGAATTTGTATATTTGACGTGTTCATTTTCTATTTTTATTACTGGTTCTTCATTGTTCTTATTTCTTGAATGGTGGAATTTTATTGCTAAAGTTTTGTTTTTATTTATCGTCAACTTATTTGTGGGAAACCATTTGCAGAGTTCGTTTGAGGTGTTTTTTATATTTGAATTTAGAATTTGTTCATTTTTGCCAGTTATCACAATGCTCGTGTCATCTGCATATAAGGTAGTTTTAACTGAGGGTAAGTTTGAAGGCAGGTCATTTATGTATATGGTAAATAGTACTGGCCCTAGAATAGAGCCTTGCGGAACACCACATGTCACTTCTTCTAGCCTAGAGATATGGGAAGATGCATTGGTATTTGTCCCTTCTACATGTAAGATCTCTACAGCTTGACTGCGATTTTGCAGGTAAGATCTAAACCAGGTGTTTACTATACCCCTTATTCCATAGTGATTTAATTTTTTCAGAAGTTGGTCATGCGATACTGTGTCGAAAGCTTTTGATAAATCAAGAAAGAGACCTACACACTGTTCCCTATTGTCCAGGAGTTGTCTGACATGTTCGACGTATTCAAATATTGCTGTAGTTGTTGATTTGCCTTTACGGAAACCATGTTGTGATTTAGATATTATGTTGTTTTTATTTAAGAAAGTTGTAATTTGTATATTCATTGCAATTTCCATGATTTTTGAGAAGGGTGAAAGCAGAGCTATGGGTCTGTAATTATCTACACTACGCTTATCCCCTTTTTTATACACAGGTTTGATTTTTGCTTGTTTTAGTTTATCTGGGAACACACCAGTAACAAAGGATAGGTTCACTAGATAACATAGTGGGTGTAGGATATGGGTGTGACATTTCTTTATAATTGAGGATGGAATTTCATCCAAGCCAGTTGACCATTTGCTCTTCATTTTTAAGATGATGTCTGTCAGTTCCTCAACAGAGACTGGGCGTAGAAACATTGATGCACTATGTGTATTCATTTTAACCTTACCAGAGTTTTGATTGGTTTTGACTTTGTCCTTATTTACATTGATTAGGTATTTATTAAAAAAGTTTGCCACTACCAAATTTTGAATTTGTTGTTTTACATATATCACTCTCAAGGAGAAATATAAGTAGTCAGATGCATGTGTAAGATTTCTCCTCCAAATGAAACATACAACTTATGAGCTATGTTCACATTTGCATTTGATAGTTTTTATCCATTGTGTACAAATTCTGAATAAGAATTCACTAAATAAACTTCATTAAATTTTAGGAACATTTTTATACAAGGTTTCTATAAATGTTTTGAAGCCACTGATATTTTTCCTGAATAAATGTACAAATGTACAATTATGTACCATCTCACGATTTACATTGAAACTTGTAATTAATCAATTGATTTCATTTAGGTGTCTTGGCATGGGAATTGCAAATTATTCAAATTTGCCATCAGCAGGCATTATTCCAGTAATTTACAGTACTACTCATTGATAAGTATATCTATGTTGCTTTCTCTCTCGCAGATAGAAAAATGAAACGCAAATCAAAGGACGTACAAGAATTATTTTGCTTACAAAGCTTCACTAAGTTGGAAAAATTTAAAGATTTATTTTACGATTTAAATGAATGGATTTTATTTTCTACTAGCTACAGTTACCTTCCGATGAACGTACCATCAGAATAAAAATACTTATTTTCATTAATTTTTTTAGAAAATAGTGTACATTTTACAATTCTCATTAGGCTACATTTTCAACAAATATATCGTGTGGCTACAGAATACGTGTGTTGCTTTCAAAATACCAGCAGAAGACAAGTGTTAGGTCACTTCCGCCAAGTCGACCAATCAGGAGCAAGAATTGTTCCTCCTATGCTGAACTGAGTGGGATCCGTAAATATGCAAGCAGCGAGGTCGGGTTGCTGAAACTGGGTAACGATGGTAAGAATATGGGAGATTTGTGACTGGGAAAAATGAGAATTTCTTGAAAGCGACGTCAGCGCCTCCCTCGTGTTCCCTTGGTACTGTTGTTAGAACGGAACTAACGACACCCTCGAAATTTGGATTTCTTTCAACATCCAGCCGAGGCTTAAGAGTGGCCTGGAGGTTGGCATGAAAAGAGTTTTCCTTCCCCGGCGCAATACAGAGACACCTAGCGACATATCAGGGAACCAGCAATTCTTCTCGATTGTGTCCTAAACTAGAGGAAGAGCACAGGCCGGGGGGCAGAGGACCTCCCCCCCATGGTGGAAAGACTTGCCACCATGTCTCCCCCCCTGCCTTCACCAACCCCTCTCCTTCGTGACCGCTGCGAAAGGGCACCACCTGTTTCATTTCATTCTGGTTCGGGCTTCTTTCAAGATTTCTCCACTGGCAAAATATTCACTGCATGTGAAGTGGCCACGGCAAACAGTCAGAACCTTCACAAATGAGATTTGGATTGAATAAATTTTGTTGATTACAGTGACTGCTATAATTATGTAGAATTTCTCTTTGTGCAGTTGAGATTATAAATTGAGAGTAAAGAAGGAGGTAGAGATTATCAGTTGAAAGTAACGACGAATCAAGCAAGAATAACTAATTGAAAGTACGCTGTGTAAATGTATAGCATACCAGTGGCAGTGATAACAAGGCAGAGGCATACTAGTCGCCATTTTTTTTTTGTAGGGGGTTTCGTGTTGATACAAAATTTGTATCTAATAGTAATAAGCACAAAAAATAGTAACAGTTATTATTTTAACTACTACGAACAGTGCTGATAATAATTCGAGATGGACGGGAGCGAGACTATTTCGAATTTAAAGGAAAAAGTATCGGATATGTGGAATGACCTAGGGATAATCAGAAGACGCGAAAGACAAACCAATGGAACAAAATGTACAACTACAGTAGTAGCAATGATGTAAGGTAACGAATAGGTAAACATTGAACTTACACTTTATGTATTACCCATCTTAAAAACAGCTCAAACGTATTTGAAACTTTCTACATGTTATCATTTTGTATCATTATGACACGTGCTTCTCCTCGAACTAATATTTATTGTTGTTAATTTCCTTTCTCGTTGCACAATTGTTTATTTCTCTTTCCAGTTCTAGAAATATTTTTAATGTTATTCGTAATACCTTTAATTTGCTGCGTGATTTTTGTGTTATTTAATATTAAGACCTATTACTGATGATGTCACAGAATAGTGACTCACCTGTATGTATATATCTTGTAAGACCTGATGCTATGGTAATTATGGACTGTGTTTAGTTTTTAGCTTTGGCTTTCGCACCCCTCAGGATAAGTCACGTATCATATCTGGTCATCTTGCTCCGAAATAACTACAAGTATTACGGTCACAATGGCAGTCTTACGGATGACGTCAAGATGGAATGTTTACTGGAATCCGAACAATTGAAATGTAACACCACCGAGACTGTAGATACGTTGATTGATTGGTTGATTATTTTTCGTCGCTTTCTGTCACTTGTGGCTAATCACGACATAAAATGGTGATTACATGGAATTGATGAAGGGATACTCGCAAAAAACATCCGTGCTCTGGCAACTTATAATCCCCAACTCCCCATTTCTTTCAATTGATAATACGCACCTTTCCATTACTATCATGAGTGAATATATTTTACAGTATTTTTCAATAGCTGTTAACTCGACATAAATCTTCTTTACTGATTTTTGTTATTTAGCGTCGCTTTCCCGTCACTTTTGGCTAATCGCGACGAGTTTAAAATCCTTTTTACACCACAGTATGAACATGGACGTCCGCAGGATCTTTTCCAGGGCGGGGGGGGGGGGGGCAAAGAAGGCAGATTTTCCCCATGATAGTGATGCCCGCTCAAAAAAACATTATTTCAGTCTGAAATTATCACGCTCCTTAAACACAATTATAATGAGTAACATAAATTACTGTGATGGAAATTAAATTATCTGTGAAAGATATATATATATATATATTATGTGGACATTCATTCTCCCTCTTGCCCTCCCTTCCGGACTCCCATGCTTATGAAGGTAGCGACGAGGAGGATGAATGAAGACACGCACTCACTCACTCACTCTATGTCCAGGCTGATGCCACGGCTGGAACGTGGAACCTTCTTTGGTCAGACCATCGGGCAACTGCTGAGCGCGCTCGGCCACAGTTTCCTTTCTTATAATCTTCAAGTCCCTTTGTGCAGTTCTCATCGTTGAGTTCACAGCTGATATAATGGGCCAAGGTTGATCTGTTTGGTCTATTTTACTTCGCCTTTCTGCCACTTCTTACTATTCGCGATGATGGAAGGGAATGAGTGATGATATGAAATTGATGAAAGAACACCCCCCCCCCATACCCAGGCCTAGATTCGATTGCTTGGTTTCAAACTGAAATTTCAGTCCAACTAACGATAGTATGATCTTCGAGATGAGCACTATACGTGTTACAAAGTACTCTTAAAAAATCCCCAGTGAATTGGTCAAAATAAATTGACAGAATTTCGAGGAAAGGTCGAGCCGCTCTAAGACCACAACTTACGCCAATATACGTAAGTAAACCCGTGGCGCAACAGCCCGTGAAGGCAAGGGCCGGCCTCACTCACACACCAATCAGTTACAGGGTGACGTGTGGTCAGCACGACGAACCCCCCAGTCGTTGTTGAAGGTTTCCCCAATCTCCTCAACAGGTCCTAAAGACCAGCCATGTCAAACTTAATTCGTGAGTATGGCCGCATAACGATAATGTCAAAACTATCCGGGTCACACATCTAGAACCCCAACACCTTGAAGTCCAGAACTAAAGTAAGAATCACGAACCTTCCGACCTTCTGTAAACAACCGTCTCACTTCGAGTAACGTATCACTCCGCGCCAGCTGTTCCTAAATGGTGCGGCCATCATATGCTGCTCACTCGCAACCTTTAATTTTACGTAACATGGAAAAACGTATTCTTATTTTAACTGATAATCTACACATTGAAGTATAATACATTTTCTACAAGTGATTAAATACGTGTTCTTGTTCAAGAATGAACATATTTTTCTACGCCAAAAGTTCAATTTATCTGACACTGGGTTAACAGTTCCCCCTCCCCCCCTCCTCTCTCAGTATGACAGCGCCAAAGTTATACAAGAGAGAGAGATTTGTTTCAGTAATTCAAGCCTTTTGGTTTTATTTCCACCAAATTATTGCCCAACATTGTTGACATGTGGAGTATTGTTTTCTCCTTTGTGCAACAAATATACCGCCAGTTTTAGCAGAAGCTAAACAAAGATAAGCCGGGGAATAAAAAAAGATTGTATATCTTTCTCTCGGTTTCTCGTGCACTAGAAAACAAGACTATAATAAGCACATTATTTACGCACGTCTCATGCAAGTAATGTATTTTCTTACCTTGATTCAGTACTTCCTTTTTGAACTTGAGGCATTTTCGGCGCTAGACATCATCCTGTCAGAGTACGGTCTGTCAAATTTGCTTCCCACAAAAAGGAACTCAACGTGGCACAAGAGGCGATTTAACGTCGACTGCTAAAATTGTGGAGATCGTCATCAATCATCACTATCAACATCTTCCCCACAGTGGACAGGACGACTCTTTGATTGAAAGAATACGAAAGCACCTCGCATTGTATTGCGCTTATCTCAAAATCGGTGTACTTCTTTATGCGAGCAACAACGTGTTTTTTTCGCGGGACTCACAACTTGACCGGTCGTTTTCCTTTCTTCCACCACACCGAAAACACAAAGACGCAGACACACAATTACACTTGGACACCAACTTCACTGCTTGCTCAGGATAGCACCGACACAACGTCACATAAACGTTAAGAACAGCCTGCTTCTTGCCACTTTTCAAACGGCTGTATTTACGAAAGACTACTCTGAAAACACGGGAGACCTTCCTGCACGCATGGAAGTCGCCATGTTCGAAACTGGCGCTATTTTCTTGCTGTTCACGTGATCGATTGTAATTTATACAATAATCACGTATTATTATTATTATAAACAGAAACCTTTAATGAAAATATATTTTAAAATGTATAATCCAATGTAATTTACACGTTTTTCTTCTATTAGCGTACTTTCATAGAACGGACTACATGATGCGGAAGAAATCCGTTATTAGGCTGTTGCCAACCACAATACTTCTCACTAAGTCAAGTACAGAAACGGAAATGGTATGTCGATTGTCGGCATATGATAGTGTGAATTCACATTGTCAGTGACGATCCTCTGGGGATGGGGGAGGGGATGGGACGCAGGAGTCGATCTATAATCCAGAGGTGTTCACCATCCGGATGGTGACATCCTCACACCTCGGAATACTTTTGCGGTTGAAGGAGGCAGGCCGTACCTCACAACAAGAGGGAAGAAAAATGTGACAATATTTAAAAATTCACCCCCAAATATGCATTTTTTTAAATATTCTACAGTCTTCTTTCCCCACTTTTATGCTTCTCTAAGTTGCCGTTTTAGTTTCCCTTGGTGTCTTTGCTGCATAATTATTAATTTAGTCAATCAAATCATATGTATTAGCTTACTATCATAACACTTTCCAACATCAAATAAATTTAATGAAGAAACCCCGGTTTCAAAACGTAATTTATCTCATGTGTCACATTCTTCTAGCAAGGTTTTTTTAGTAAAATATGAGAGAAAATTAATCCTTTGGTACGGAACCGTCTTACTTCTGGGGTTAAGATGTAAATTTTGTATTCGGTTTTTTTAATTTAGCGTTGCTTTTCTTCCACTTTTGGCTAATCCCGACGATGGGAATGGGTAATCCTCAGATGAAATTGATGAAGGGACACTCACAAATAACACACATGCCGGGTTTCGAACCAGGGAACTTCGGTGATGAGTCTGAAAATCGGCCACCAGGAATGATGTACATTTTTTATACTATTTTTTAAACATACATTCAATAACTTTCAACAGGTCATCACTCAGTAATACGCTGCTTATTCCGCATCTGTTGACAAATGGAATGTTTTTACACCTTGTAGGCTATGTGGATTATTTTTTTCCATAAGTTTGCAACACTGTTAGGGTACACGTGCTTTTGTTTACAGAAGGTCTTAAGTTCTATGATTCTCACTTTAAGTGGTTCGACCCAACGGTGCCGGGATTCTAGTGATTATTATTGCAGCATCGATATGTAAATTATATATAGACCTCCCCCCATATTTTTTCATGGTTATAGTATTTTACATGTTATTTCGAGTATAAATTGGTTACAATTGTGCAAAACGTTTTGCAAGAAACTGTGTGCAATTATAGTTTCGTTTCGCACAGATTTGACAGTTTTTTTTTAACAAGCTTCTCAAAAGTCTGCAATAAGTTTTTTTGTGAGCATGAAACTCTTAATGCAGACAACAAATATTTTGTCAGTCATTCTTGATCATTCGGCTCGGCTGTTTCATTAATCTTCATTATGGAAAACAACTTTTCACCAAGGCAAGTGCAACCAAAATTAATAAAATTTCTACAGCAAAATAGCTTATTCGAGGATACTGCTATGGGCGATATGAGAAAAATCAAGGATAACCCACCTCGCGACATTTATTTTTCAATACGAGTTGCACTGCAATTCAATAAGTTCAATTCGAAGGCGGGCCTTGCACACGCATCATGAAAAGAAAAGGGAGCAGAGCAGAACAAGAATATTGCCCTTCGCACCCTCTGAAGTCTTGAAACCTGTTTCCAAATTCATCACGTAGTATTTTTACTGTGGACAAATATTCCTACCATTCTGGTATTCCTGAGAATTTGAGAAGGACAAATTATAACTTTATTAAAAAAGTTTTAATATAACGGAAGACTGTAAATTTGCAAAATGGCCTCCACTTTCTTCAAAATATCAGCCCTTGTGTCACGGGGAGGAATCATTCAAGTAGTTTTACTGTCATATCGAGATGAGAATCGCATCCACGAATGAAGGGAGCTAACCGAGCTAGCTCGCAGACGTTCGTAATTTCACATATTGTGAGCGAAAAGGCAACAACACGAACAATTTTTGCTTTCAATTGTTCGTTGACTAAGTCATGAATCCTCTCCTCAACTGTATTTCTGATTTTTTTTAATATTTTTTTTTTATTAGCGTTGCTTTTCTGCCACGTTTGGCTAATGGCGACGATGAGGATGAGTAATGGTATGATGAAATTGATGAAGAGACACATACAAAGAACACCCATGCTCAGGCCAGGATTCGAACCCGCAACCTCTGGTGTCGCAACGGGCTGTGCTACCCACTCTGCCACAGAGGTTGGCAAATTTATTTCGTGATATAGAAATACTTCTGAATGAATAAACTTTATCAGGGTACAAATTTTCTACGCTTTTCACTATTCACTTCACAACAAAAGTAAGCATTTCACTTGAAAAATCTACATTCCTCTTCTATAGTCCTTTTCTTACTCCCACGAAGTTTGTTCAGCCATATGGTTCTCTGAAACTTTTACAGAAACTGACTTTTCTTCCAGGTAAATCCTTGAAAATCAAGAAACAAACGCATAGGCGACAGAAAGTATGCGCGCTGCCCTCCCCCAGCTGGCAAGATATTTTCGTACTTCAGAAGTAACATGTCCATCAGCTTGCTTAGTTGACACAACACCTACTCTATAATGGAATGTATACCTGTGTAGGGAAAATTGGTCAATGTGTTGAAATTTCCAAGGCGGGCCGCATTAACGGATGCTGGGGCCTACATGCGGTCCGCGGGCCGCGAGTTTGACTGGCCGAAATATCAGGAGAAAAGTTGTTACGCTTCTTCCAGGAGACTCGAACCTGCGCGCGTCCCCTAGCTGGAGAGCCCAAAGCATAACGCCTTAGACCCGACGGTCACGATGCAGGACAGCAGGCCCGTAGGCAGAATTTTATTTTTTTGGGGGGATGCTCATCCCTTATCAGCAGCTGCCATCTAAGGGCGAAAAAGTGAGGGAACCCCTGAAGATGAGTTTTTGTTTCCTAATTTTGATTTGGCAAAGGGGAGCTCTCTCACTGCACCAAGCGCCGTCAACCCTATGCCGGTCGTTTGAGTATCTTGAGTTTGAGTTTCTGTAAGTCTTCTTTATGTATAGATAGGCTAATCGGTACTGGACCTACATTTATAGTGGGATTGAACTATTGGGCGTCCACCAGGTAACAAACTCGGGACCTTTTGACATTACGAGGGTCATCTTTACCATTACGCTATAGGGGAGGCAAAAATATCTGAAACTAAGAAGACATTTTGAATGGACATGTAGAATGTAGGAGGCAGGGTTCGCGCTGAAGAGGAAGAACATGGAATTCTCCCTCCCCTTTCCTAACCTGTACATCTCTAATGTAATTCTCAACCAAGCCAAGAGTCTTGTCTAGTGTTGCCCACGAGACGAGACTTTGGCCTGTCTCGTCTCGTGGAAATGCTGTCTCGTCTCGAAAATATTCGTTTGTCTCGGGACACATGATCAATCTCGTCTCGTCTCGAATTTTTAAAAGCCTGTCCCGTCTCGTCCCGTGGGCAACACTAGTCTTGTCCTTCTACATTTTATGTCACTTTTGTTATTGTTATGGAGAATTCAAATTAATAATTTGTCTTTAAATATCAAGTTAGCAAGTCAGTCAAAATTATGTTTTTATACTAAATTTTAGATTAATTGAAGATTTGCAAAGAAACAGTAGACCTTTTCATGATCCTTCCACTTATGACGCTTGTCTGGTTAAGGCAACTAACTAACCCGGTACGTTAATGTATAAGTTAATGGAAGCGCGTGGTAAATATACCCTCGTTAGCGCCTGCTCCATGCAAGGGTCACAAACACCTTCCGACACTACCTTTTCGTTGGGCAAGTATGTTTCAAACATGCAAATCACCAACAGAAAGGCAACGTCATGTTCCGCTAAACGCAGGAATCCGAGGAACGGTCAAAAATCACGAAGATTCCGTTCCAATTAGTACTTTGCTTATTTATGCTGTCAACAGAAATTTTCCTGTAACAAATGACGACACAAAGAAACTTAATCACAATTAACCCTCTTAATACTAATTGATTAAACAGGCATGCATAATTTAATATTCACTGTAATCTTCAAAAGAAGAAAAAGGGGGGGGGGGTAGAGCAGTCAAAAGGTGTACACGACTTTAATCATTCAAGGACAGTATCCTTGTTCTTATTCAAAAAACCTATATATACATATTGCATTCTTTCAATGTACTCGATTTAACTCTAACAGGACAGAAACAAGCAAGCAAAGATAAAAGAAAAAGGACTTCAATTTTAACCTCCTTTTATTTCAACAGTTTTAGACTATCTTAACCTTTTTAATAACAACGTGAAAGTTAAATATTATTTACATGACCCTCAACCTCTCTTTTTAAGAGGGGGACTATTCTTTACAAAAGAGTACCGGGAACACGCCCAATTGTAAATCTACGTCCCCGTAACTGTACTACTTAACAAAAGGCAACACAATGCCGATAACAATCTACGGAGGAGTTCTTCAATAACAATGAATCCTCAACAACTACGTACAATCATGCATATGTGCATTATATGTATATATGTATATATTGTGCATGGCTTTGAGGCTACTGCTTAAGGTATTCCGGGGATATGACTTATTAAAGAGGGAAAAGGGGAAGAGTTACAAAAAATGAGCAGTGTCATTTGACGAACGCGATTTAAACCGTTGCTTCCTATCTTTCAACTGGGTCTATACAGCAACTCCTTGCGTAAAGAAAACAAATTTATTTTCTTTTGTCACAATCGATTATTCATTCTCCAAAAGGCATGAGAATAGTCAGCTAATCGCTCTTTCTTTGGGATTGGACTTTTATACGAAAACATTGGAGTAAAAATGCCTAACGCTTCGTGTTGGGCGTACTTTGACTTGGTATTATTATCAGTTCCAAAAAATGCGTGCATAAATTATTAAAGTTCACTATCTGAAGCACTGTACCAATATACTCGGCACGTTAATTTATATCCAAAAAAGGTCAAAAAGGGGGGGGGGGGTAATATGTTGGAGAAGAAACTCCAAACAAACAGCTCGCTCAACAATCAGAAGGGAGGGGGGTAATTGTACAGTTCAAAAAGGGGCAAGTCGGTAACAGGATCGGAATCTATAAACGTCCACTATACCTTAATGCAATCCTTCTGATGGTCCTTATCACAATCACAAGCACATGGTCTGGATCACGTAACTGCATTCGTGCGCCTTTTCACGAGTCTAGAAATCGTGGCTTCCAAAGTTGTATTCCTATCTCACCATTGCAATACGTGGTCGAAGGAATTGCGTGTAGGCAAGCCGATCCTGCTCCGCTACTAGTCGACTGTACGTGGCTGTTTCGAAGACCGGGTGCGAACTGGTTACTGACGATCGGGAATCGTGCAAGAAAAAAAAAGGGAAGGGGGGAGGAGAGTATAGTTTAGCTTATCTACGACAGATGGCAACACCATCGAAATGCCGTAGCGTTATCGTATTTTGCGGTGGAGAGTTTATTTTCTCCGAAATAACTCTATAGACGTACCATAAGGTACGAGTAATATTCCCAAATTGAATATATTATATTTGGAATGTTACACACTCCAAAAACAAATGTTTTGTAAGAGTCTCATCAAGTTTATGTTTGGAAATAGTGAAGTTCTAGGAACCACACACACACATATATGTAAGCAACAACGATAGTAGGCTATTGTAATTTGGAGAGGATGTGATTTGTGAGCGGAACAAGCATGGGAATTTAACGAAGTTCCTTTGCGAATCATCAATTATGTGTGTGTGTGTGTACACGTATTTCCTATCTGCACAAAGTACTACATGTGAGGTAAAACTATCGAAATGTAAAAAGAGGAAGCGCTACCACCCTCCCCGCCTTTTCTACATTTTATTCAAATCGAACACCAGGCACGTATCGAGATATATATATTTCGGAGGGCCGTCCTAACGTAATGTCTCAAAATAATAATATTAATAATGTTAAATTAAAATAAGTATAATTATATTAAATTAATTAATATATTTTTATTACATTAATAGATAAGAAGGCGATATAACAACAGTGATACAGTATAACATCACGTATTCATTATCTAGCTTACGTGTAGTTAAGATCGGCAAAATTTGTAAATAAATAGAAACTGCCCTGGCAAGGAAATTAATGTCAAATAGATAAAGAATGTAATATTTATTGAGTATGAAAAAATTATGTTAGATCCAGTTGACGAAAGTAAAATTCCTGGTAATATTTTGCATGTTATTATAAGTAGTAATAATTCTTGCATAAATCTTCTTTGGTACTGTCATTCAAAGTCGAATTGCTTTCCAATATTTTTGCGGAAATAAACAAATTGCGATTACACAACAACCTTATTTTCATTACTTAATTGAAGTTATTTTATGATCTCATTATTTAATTTTTGTACTTGGTAAGTCTTTCGGGGGGAGGTTGGGACTCCTGGACCCCTCTGAATACGTCCTTCGCGGTAGGGATCGAGATAAAGTTACTGTGTCACTGGTTCCAATTCACGGTAAATATGCTCTGCTTCTCTACACTCAAACATACACAAACTCATGGCCTTCCTGCTTTCTTGGTTTCTTGCCTGGGAAAGAGGCAATAAATCAAGCTGTGACAGCTACGGGACCTTCTGACGAGGGGACGGAACCCAGCTGTGCGGAGGATTCAAACACCCGCGCGAACTAGCCCTCCCCGTCTCCCTGGGGAAATTTTCGAACAGAGACATCTAGTGGCCAAGTGGCGAACTATGATGAATGAAATTCGGCTGAAGCGGCCGTATCTTTCGCCGTCGATAATACATGACATTTTTAAACAATCATTTTGGGCTGTGCAAGTGACTTTTGAAAGAAAAGCCATCCCTAGCTTAGTCATAAAAGGATTGAGCATTACGTTAGTATGCATCATAATGGCCATTTTCGTTGGTGCTACCCACAATTCCTATAACCATTCTGTGCTTATTTACGTATTTCCTTATGGGAAATTGAAAAAAATAATGGAATTTGTGCACATTTAACGAACTGAAATTGCATAAATGTGTCATGTACTCAAAGTTTCATAAACTAAGTTCACATCCACTGCGTCTTCTCCGGCAAATTTTTGTCCTAAAACGTTATATTCAACAAAATGCAAAAAAGCCCATGTTAAATTTAAGCGCTTTTCACGGCGACCTTCGCCAAACTCCACCTCCCTCTTAATGTCACTACGATGCACGAAAGCTGTTCCCTTGATGTCCGTCTACTACGTGAACCAAATATTTGCGAGCGTTTCATGGCGTAACAACCGGTCAGTGTTTCCAAATACGCGGATTTGTAACTGTGTAACAGTTCTAGAACGTAAATAAACGTGAGTTACTGTTCATCATTTCTGATTACGAACTTGCGACAACATGACGTGCACAGGATCAGTGGCGTGCTCAATGTGAGGTTGATGGGGTTATAACCCCCCCTTTCGCCCAGTATACCTAAGGCTATTTATGAATGGTTCGTGGAGCTATTTATGAATGGTTGGTAAGACTCTAGTTTACATCCTTTTCCTAAGGAATACGTGTCATATATCGTTGGAAAGGTTATTTTATAAGGAATTCAACAAAGTAAATCCCAAGGAGAGGAAAAATTTCCTGGAGGAGAAAATCGAGAAAAACCGATGTTGTCCGGATATGCGTGATTGAACTTACTGAGGACATTTTTTTTTCGATGATGAAGTACATATTTAGTTGTGAAATGAGTGCTAATGGAACCTAACCTAACAGGCCTAACCTAACCTCGTAGTCATACCTCGTTCCCGTGAATGGTTAGTGACGGAAAGTGTAAAAAGAAAAACTTATTTACCCTACGGATGCCGGAGCGCCGGCTGTCTGCTAGCACGGTTTTGTAAACGGGCAAGAAGGAATGCGCAAGAAAGACGTAAACGGGCAAGATGGAGTTGGCAAGAAGGACGTAAACTAGAGTATAGCCGAATGGTTCGTGGGGCTATCCGTAAATGGTTCGTGGGGCTATCCGTCAATGGTTCGTGGTAGGGATGGCCAAACGGATCCGGATTCGAAAAATCCGGATCCATTCAGATCCGGATCCGGATCCAAAAGTTACGGATCTGGATCCGGATCCGAAAATTCCGGATCCGGATCCGGGTCTGAAAGTTCCGGATCTGGATCCGGATCCGAGAGTTCTGGATCCGAAAATTTCGGATCCGGATCAGGGTCTGAAAGTTTCGGATCTGGATCCGGATCCGAGAGTTCCGGATTTGGATCCGGATCCGGGTCCGAAAATTTCGGATTTTTTGGATCCGGATCCGAGAGTTTCGTATCTCAATCCCATTATAATATTACCACACCTTAAAAGGTATTATGATCTTCGATTACAAAGAAATTTTTCATTAGTTAGTCCTACAAGAATTTTTTTCAAGTGTTGTTCCTAAAATACTTTGCTAGGCATCGGCTAACACACTCGTGCACAAAAATAATCTTACTTGTTTAACATAAAATGTCAGAGGTGATTTTGTAAATGCCATTGGAACGAATATGTATTCATTCGAATGTATTGGAAATGAAAACACACATAAATGTGAGACATTCCTTTCCAGGATGAAACCTTTAACACATATAACAAGATAGAAATGTTATACAAAAATTATACAATTGTTCTACAAAACATTACAATATATGCAGTGTTATATAATTACAAAGTGTAAGACTAACAAGGAAGGTTATCTAAGTATCCTCCTCCGATTTCCATGAAACTTGGCAGGCGTATAGTGGGGCCCAAAGGAAGAAATACGTGTTTTTTTTGTCTCGGCTAAAAAACTGTTTTAGGGGGCAACCCTCCCCCCCTCAAATGTCAATATGAGGACAAATTTAAGTGTGCATTTGACCTATGTGTCCCCATCCGATTTCCATTATACTTGGCAGGTGTGTGTATAAACGGGCCCAAATGAAGAAATACGTGTTTTTTTTTTGTTTCGGCTAAAAAACTTTTAGGGGGCAACCCCGCCTCAAATGTCAATATGAGGACAAATTTAAGTGTGCATTTGACCTATGTGTCCCCCTCCGATTTCCATGAAACTTGGCAGGTGTATAGTGGGGCCCAATGGAAGAAATACGTGTTTTTTGTTTCAGCTAAAAAACTGTTTTAGGGGCAAAACCCACTCAATTGTCAAGATGAGGACAAATTGAAGTGGGGATCTGACCCCTGTGTCCCCCTCCGATTTCCATGAAACTTGGCAGGTGTGTGTATAAACGGACCCAAATGAAGAAATACGTGTTTTTTTGTTTGGGCTAAAAATCTGTTCTAGGGGGTAACCTCCCCTCAAATGTCAAGATGAGGACAAATTGAAGTGGGGATCTGACCCCTGTGTTCCCTTCCGATTTCCATGAAACGTGGTAGGTGTATAGAGGGGCCCAAAGGAAGAAATACGTGTTTTTTTGTTTCAGCTAAAAACTGTTTTAGGGGGCAAGATCCCCTCAAATGAAAAGATGAGGACAAATTGAAGTAAGGATCTGACCCCTGTGTCCCCCTCCGATTTTCATGAAACTTTGCAGGTGTATAGAGGGACCCAAAGGAAG
Organism: Lepisma saccharinum; assembly: GCF_977018435.1. Taxonomy (NCBI): domain Eukaryota; kingdom Metazoa; phylum Arthropoda; class Insecta; order Zygentoma; family Lepismatidae; genus Lepisma; species Lepisma saccharinum. The sequence continues at coordinate 4,353,039 of NC_139247.1, read as the reverse complement.
AAATACGTGTTTTTTTTGTTTCGGCTAAAAAACTGTTTTAGGGGGCAAAACCCGCCTCAAATATCAAGATGAGTACAAATTGACGTGGGGATCATCTTACCCCTGTGTCCCCCTCCGATTTCTATGGAATTTGACAGGTGTATAGAGAGGCCCTATGCCCCCTGTTTCTTTCTATGCCATATTTACGTGGTTTCGGGGTCAGATCCCCACTTCAATTTCTCCTCATCTTGACATTTGAAGGGGGGGAGGCCTCTATACACCTGCCAAGTTTCATGGAAATCAGAGGGGAAGACTTAGACCTCCCTTGTAAGTGTATTAATTAATTAATTACAAATCGCGCACGCGCGTACACACACTATATATATATGTGTATGTATGTAAATTATATATAGATATATGTATATTAGCAGGTAACAATATGTTATAAGCACATTATTACTTTCCAAAGAAGCGCATGTGGGATGGCAAAACGGATCCGGATCCGAAAATTCCGGATCCGGATCCGAAAGTACCGGATCCGGATCCGAAAAATTTTAGGATCCGGATCCGGATCCGGAACCAAACGGATCCGCCAGGATCCGGATCTGGCCATCCCTAGTTCGTGGGGCTATTTATGAATGGTTTTGTGGGGCTATCCGTCAATGGTTCGTGGGGCTATTTATGAATGGTTCTTGCGGCTATATATGAATGGTTCGTAGGGCTATCCGTGAATGGTTCATGGGGCTATTTATGAATGGTTCGTGGGGCTATCCGTAGATGGTTCGTGGGGCTATTTATGAATGGTTCGTGGGGCTATCCGTGAATGGTTCGTGGGGCTATTTATGAATGGTTCGTAGGGCTATCCGTGAATGGTTCATGGGGCTATTTATGAATGGTTCGTGGGGCTATCCGTAGATGGTTCGTGGGGCTATTTATGAATGGTTCGTGGGGCTTATTATGAATGGTTCGTGGATCCGTGAATGGTTCGTGGGGCTATTTATGAATGGTTCGTTGGTCTATCCGTGCATGGTTCGTGGGTCTATCCGTGCATGGTTCGTGGGGTTTTCGAACCTGGAAAAAATAGAAAATCAGTAACACGAAAGTAGGTATTTTTCTATGAAGAAGGTTGCAACACTGCATAACCACTGATCATGGACTACGCTAGTCAAGATTTCTCCGCCATATCGCGTGTAACGCAAGCGAAAGCGAACAAAATAAAAATACTCGATATTTCGAAAATTGAGATTATTTGCGTGCAAAAAACGAAACGCGAACTTGAAAAACCCATAGGAATGCAGAATACGTAAGTATCAATGTGAAAAATACGAAAATAAGGGAATTAGAGACGTTTGGTGGTTACTGAAATTTTAATCAAGTATTTATTTCAATATTTCAATTCCATTGCAAACACTGTAAAAAGGTAAAGTTTCCTGTGCAGTTAGAGGATGGTGGGGGGGGGGGGGTAAGTTCCCTAAACATTCTCGATCCCGGCCATTTTGAAGGTGATGTGATAAGTACCACGCCCCTGCCGCCTTTACCCCCAGGTGTACATTGATTTGCGGCTGGGTGAACCTCAGAGCCGCTTTATGCGGGGACAAGGATGGAAAAATTCCGATCTTAGATCACCCACCACGGGAATCGAACCTGGGTCGCCATACAGACTTTTTATTTATTTATTTAAAAAGGAAGGCCCCTTACCGGCAGCTTTCCTCAAATCTCTGCTTGTTCATTGAGGAATGAACAAAAACATTCATGTCCGAAACCGGGATCCCTGGTGTGAGATCACACTGCGCTCAGTACTTGTCACCGCCGCGGATCTTGCACACACTATAAAACAATAGAAATCCAGTATCAACGTCCATCTGTTTTCCACCGTTATTATTGTTTACTTCTGACATTTTCCCCTCATGCCACCAGATCGCTTCTCCTTCGCTTGATGCCGGATTTCCTCTCCAGAAGTTCGGGATCACAGAAATTCCATAACCCATCTCTCAGGGGGTGCTCGTTTGGCGGCGCAGATCGTATGAGCAGTTGTCCGTGGATGCATTACGTCATCGTCGAAACGCTCTGCACGGAAAAGGCTGGTTCCTTATGCAAATATTGAGATATTTGACAACGAATATCTTCTAAAATATAGTAGCAGGGGAAAAGTTACAACTTTTACTGTTAAGATTCATCCTTTCTAATCAATTTATCACAAAGTTGATTCAGATGTGTAAAATGGTTTTCAAAAAATCGTGTTACAAAGGAACCCCTATTTTGTTCTCTCAAGGCTTCCAATGTAAAGCCCGCATCACACGGAACTGGATTTCCAGTAGGTATGCCCTAGTTGGCGCTGGACTGGTTACCAATTTGCTAGTTTTCGCCTCACACGATACTTATCAACGTACTTGTTGATCGACTTTTTGTTCCCATACGAGGGAAGTTGTAATGGCGGCCGCATGAGATGTAAACAATGCATCACTTCACATTTTTAAAAGCCGATAACTATTCAACCGAGAGGAATAACGTTTCGTGCAAAACGTTATTAAGTACAAAACAATGGCGCTGCTTAAATACATACTTTACAACGTTTACTGTACACGTATTGAAGAATACATAAATTGTTTCAAATGTAAACACAGTACACTCAGCATAGATGGTGTAACTCAACGCGCCTTTCATGCTGTATACGTTATACATTGCTGGAGTAACACTCGTAAACCACAGACAAAAACGCTCCTTTGCACACTCACAGATTATCTTCACATGGCGAAACTTTGCTTTGATTGGCTGTTCCACAGAATCCAGTCGAGGAAAGCAAGTAGCAATAAAGCCCCTATCACACGGAACTGGATTTCTAGTTGGAATGCCCTAGTTGGCGATGAACTGACTTTCTGGGTAGTAATCATGCCCGCCTGGCTGACTGCTTGACTGGTTTTGAGGAATAGGACATGTTCTAATTGCTACTAACTTCTTCGACTAGATTCTGTGGAACAGCCAATCAGAGCAAAGTTTGCCCATGTGAAGATAATCTGTGAGTTCGCAATGTAGCATTTTTTGTCTGTGGTTTCCAAGTGCATACAGCACGAAAGGCATGTTTACAATTGAAAAAGCTAAAATATTCTTCCATACGTGTATAGTAAACGTTGTAAAGTATGTATTTCATCACCGCCGTTCTTCTCTACCTAAAACCATTTAATGCGATGCGATATTCCTCTCGGTTGGATAGTTATCGTATTTTAAAAGTGTGAAGTGATACGTTGTTTACATCTCGCGCGGCCGCCATTATGTGAACGAAAGACTATCGACAAGTACGGTATAACAAGTACCGTGTGAGGCGAAAACTAGCAAATGGGTAGCCAGTCCAGCGTCAACTAGAGCATTCCAACTAGAAATCTAGTTCCGTGTGATAGGGGCTTTAGAACATGTCCTATTCCTCCCAACTAGTCAAGCAGTCAGTCAGGCGGCCATGATTGCTACCTAGAAAGTTAGTTCAGCGCCAACTAGGGCATTCCTACTAGAAATCCAGTTTCGTGTGATAGGGGCTTAAGGGCATGCGATACAGTTTCCACGGGTCTACTCCCAAGCTCTTCCGTCCGTGGCAGTGTGCCAACTTAGCTCTCTTGGAGCCAGATCTGGCTCTTTCGTACACTCGTTCGGCTGTGAACTGGGACGCCCAATCCCGTGCACCACTATGATGCCATCACTGGTTTCGGCTTACATATAACAACTTTTGTTATAATTATACATTTTGCACGTGACGTGATATTGTTATATTGGCTGCGTCGCCCCACTCCCTCTTATCTCCCCAGCTACTTCTTTATAGCGCAATGTTTGACGTGAAATTGATATAATATTGATATGGGGGAATTCTTTATTTTCGATTTCATACGACCATCGGTGAATTATTGAGATGTGCGATGCTGCCGGATCTAGATGTTGAAAACAAAGAATAAATTGTAATCAATTTAGAATTATCGATAATAGCAGTGCCCCCACCCCTTTGACAACTAACATTACCCTAGGAGGCAATTTATCCAGTCTTCGTAAATCTAGCTCCTTGAAGTCAGTCATAACTCCATTTAAGGTGAAATTTAGTTCTTTTATGCGCAACAGGTTTGGCAACACTGAAAGGAGGCAAGGAGAAAAGCATTGAAATTATGGGAGCATCATTTGATTTGTTCTCCTGGGAATATGAAACTTCTGATGGAATAGAAAAATATATCAACGGGAAGAGGGAAGTTTGAAGATGGATTTCACCAGCGGAAAAGTCGAAACTTCCATTTGATTAGCCGTAACTTGATGTTGAAGTTGATTCCCCATAAGGAATACATGGGATTCCGAAAATTCTTATTGATCATATTTTTCAAACATCGTGTCTAGCGTAATATTAAACATAAAAAAAACCCTACACTTGCAACATGGAGAGAAATTCATACTCTTGGATACACCTGGTTCTTTTTTAGTAGCAGTGCCCATTCGGGCGATATTGAAATAAATGCACAATTGGTGCGTAAATGTATCTCCTCCCCTTAAGGGAGTTAAGCTTAAGCGCGTTGGATTTCTTTTTGCTCTGTTTTGAAATAAGATTATTTTGTTCTTGTCAACTGAAATAATGCCTAAATGCTATGGAAAGCTGTGAAAACTATTATCAGAAAACTAACGGAAGACATCTAAAATATCACAGCTTGATTGATATAAAAAATGCGGGATTGCCCATTTTTGTGAAAAAGGCATTGTGCGAGATCTAAAAGCAGAACTTTTTAATATTGTATGTAAATGTAAGGGTACAATAAACGTGACTGCTTCCCGTAAAATATCACTACGCTCTCCACGTTTCTCTATTGTATTTTCTTTGGCGCCGTCAATAGCTTCAACACGTTGTTTTTTTATATATATTTGTCACATATTTGTTTTAATTAGTATTCTGTTCGTTCCGCCACCTGAACGCAGCAGCTAGGGCTCAAAGGGCAGTGCAGTTACATCGGAAGAAGGCTCGGAAATGGCAGGCTTCAGAAGATAACTCAGACAAATTAAATTAAACAGGTCTGTGCTCTCTCTAAATTTAAATCATAGTTCACAAATAATTTGATTAAAAGTTTTAAAAGTATCTGTTTTATTTAATAGCGAATTAATTGGTGCATTCTTCTCCAGCATAGCTATAGGCAGTGAGCACACAAAGGGGGGGGGGGGGCTGGAACGCCCCCTATTCTCGTTCGACAATTTCTTTCTCTCTCTCTCTCTCTCTCTCTCTCGCTTATCTGCCCCCAATAAAACGACAAAAATAAAGAAATGAATTAATGCTCTTTTATCCAAAATATGCATTTTTGTGTCGTATGTAACGGAATAATAAACATGATTGCCCCGGAAAAATATGATTTACCCATCCATCTTTACTATTGCGCCGTCACTAGCTACAACATGTTTTGATTTCTATTGTTCCCACATATTTATTTTAATTTTAGTATTGGGAATCATATTCCACTGTGTTACCTCACGTAGCCACCCCCCCCCACACACACGTACGATTTCAGTTGTAAGTTTTAGACTAATGGCCGTGTGCACGACCGAAGATCAAATTTTAAACTCGGATCGGGAAAGGATCACTTGAAAAATCCATTGCAGGAAGACGGTTTAACACTTGAACATCAAAACGAGTTTATCTTCTGTAGGCTGGTTCACGATACTGACGTTTCGACTGCAGGCAGTTGTTTTTTAATATAAAAAGAGCGGAAAGTGATATCGAGGGCGATGTTGGATGTACAATGCTGATAATTCGAGAACTATGTAAACTGAAAACTGCCAAAATAATAATAATAATTTGTGGTTCTGTGTTGCAAAGTCGTAATGTTTCTAAATACTGTACTTTCTTTCCCAGAACACAAAACATATATAAACGGCATATATTACGTGCAAGGTAAATTAGAACACATCAAATTTACGATATTGCTACATGGTGTTGGAAATATAATTGTATAAATTTACGAAAATACATGTTACTGGCTATTTACACGACACGACAATATAAATATATAAGAATTAAGAAATGAAAAATTCAAATACCACAGTACAGTAATAATAGAAATAATAATAATCATTTCACCCCTTCTTCTGGACTATTTCATTGCAATGTTTTCCCACTGGGAGCCCCTTTGCAGATCGATATCCGGGGCTATAGCCATCCCAAGCCACTGTCCCCTCCAAATACTCTCTTGGCTTCATGAAAGAAAAATATATGTATTTCTACGAAATATTAATTTGACTTGGCAGTTTCTTTTTTGAACAGGAATAAGTTTTACATTTTAATAGCTTATAAATTTACACAAACAATTTTGAGTAAAGGTTTTGCTTAACCCTGAAAGTACATTTAGAGACTGCAAGGTAAACTCTCGATATTTCAGATATATTAATAATTTTCATCACAGCGTCTTGTAACAATTATTTGTTACTTCAATAACCTCCTCGCAAATGTTTCTCGCATATTAAAACATAGATGCCATTTTCTGTTTATTTCCTTGTAATGCTGACCTCCGTGGCGAAGTGGTTAGCACGACGCTTTACGATGCCAAGGGGCCCCAGGTTCGAATCCCCGCCCGGGCATGGGTCTACTTTCCTTTCTTCAATTTCATCATATCATCACGCATCCTCATCTTCGCGATTAGGCATATGTGACAGATAAGCGAAGTAAAATAAACTAAGTCTATTAATCAATTATTTTTTTAAACTCTTCAATTCTTCTTTAGCATGCCACGTTTTTGTTAAAATTATATTACGATTTGTAAAATGACGAAATTCTAAAGGAGAACGCGCAACTTTCTTTGTATCGCATCGGTCAGAAAGTTTCAGGAATATGGATTTTCAAAATATTTTTTCACATGTACTTTGCCCCCTTTCAAAAGTAGCGCGTTTTCAGTTATGTTACTAATCATTAAAAGGATGCCTCAATATCATCTTGGAGGATAACAATTATTATCCCCCCTCCTAAAAGTAATAATATACTTTCGCGCTCTCTGAATCTCCCATATAAATGCTATGGGCCGTCTGCTTCAGCCGAGCTCACTGCTTCTCCGGTGACGCCACGCGTTCGTGCAAGATCGGCAATCTTCGGATGGCTTAATCTCTATGTACAGTGGGATCCATGAGTATTACCGTGCAAATTGTCCATCAACATGTTCGTGCACTTTATTTGACCCCATAAGAGCTTCAAGAATTAAAATAAAACTCAAAACAAGCTGTTGACAACTTCTGCACCAGTATACATAAAAATTCATTGCTTTAAAGCACACAGGATGTAAGAGAAAAAGTAATGAAAATAGCCATGGACAATTTGCACGGTAATACTCATGGATCCTACTGTACTACAGCGCCTAGAATAACGTAGTGTGGAAAACGGCATGCTTCTGCGCTCTCTGGATGGTTCCACTCGAAAATGATCCGCTAGAGGCGCTGGTGTTGACCCCGGTGCTTGGTGTTCGACTGCTTATAATGGAAGTAAATGTAGTTTTCGCTGCAATGTCTGATTCTTTTACATGAAGCATTTCTATGAATGTGATAATTGCTATGATATTTGGTACAGTGGTCGCGAAGATATTAACGAACATTATAGACAGTCGACCACGTCCTGTTATCGTCATACTTCCGTTAATAATACGGGAGAAAAAATACGCCTGGAATGTTCTTGGCAACTACATTTTTGTAACACCATTAAGCCTTGTTTCCATTATTATGAAAAAATATAAATATGCTGACCATAAATAAATAAATAATAAAATAAATTACTGCCTTGGTCAGCATATTTATATTTTTTCATACATTTTTGTGTATGAATTAGGTTCATTATTATTATCATCATCATCATTTCTTTTGAAGATATACACACTGAAGCATTTGTATTTTTGATATTTACTGTATCTTTTCTTCCGCTTTAAACTAATCGCGGCGATGATGATAATGATGATTGCATGAAACGACAAGGGTAACCCCACAAACCTTTCTTAGTGCCATCGACATGAGTGTAAGGCAACTTTCAAACCAATGGGACAAGCGACACGGGATGTTCACACTGTCACACTAGTGACACACACTTCCAGACTGTAAAATAGCATTCATTGCACATGAGGGTCCAAACAGCAAACGACACGTTCATATGGCGTATTCGCGTGCTACTTGTTACTTTGGTCGGAAAGCTCCTCAAAGGAAGGGTGCTGAGACCGAAGCGACGCGCTACATGGGGATTTCCCAACTAAGTGACAAGCGACATGGTGCCTTCAGTCTATTAGCAAGCGTTGCTTGCGAACAACAGATAGGCGACACGATAAACCGCACATTACAACAACAGATCTAGGCGACACGATAAGCCGCTTCTGCGTCGCTCAAACTGGGCCATTTACTCAATAGCTTGCAACATGTTGCCGTGGTTTGTTGTTCGCGCATACGCGATGCAATGAGTGTCTTGCTTTAGTGAGATTGCGCACCAAAGCGACAAGCGGCACGCGACACTTATCGCTTGAGGATTTCACCAACCGAACGCTGGCCTGTGCTTCCCGTCATGCCGCTACGATGTGAAATGTTGCTCTTGATTGGCTCCTTTCAGAGCAACATGTGTCACTTCGGTGTGAAAGTTGCCTTGGACCGAATGACCCGTGTCGCTTTGGTGTGAAATCCTGGTATCGTTTGTCGCGTGTCGCTTTGGTGTAAAATCTCCTTGAGGAAACGGTGCAGTCAGAGCTTTTCTCCCTACGGTTCGAAAGGCTGCATTGATTTCCGACTGCTCGCTTTCAAGCGACATTTGTGGTTTGTCGCCTCAGTATGAAATATCTCTCAGGATACTATTTATATTCTAATAACATAGAAAAATAAACTCTCATACCCTCATACACAGTCCAACACCTGACGGCCGGAATCACATTGCGATGTTTCTTCTTGTGTTACGCATGCTATTTATTTATTAACTTTATTTTACTTTTCTTTCCAAATTAATGCCATTTCGTGACTGCAAATCACTCCACAAATATAACTGTTTCCATCAATTCACTTACCGCCTTTCTAGAGAAACAAATCTACACAATATATTCCAAAAACTAACTAAGCCGCATTACTTTCATAACAAAATTAGCACCTGGGTCGATCGCACTGCCATCTACTTGTTATCGTCTGGGGGAACCAGTTTCTTGGGTCGTTTTCCACACTACGTTATTCAAGGCGCTGTAACTGTACCTTGCCATAACCCGACAATAAAATATTTCAAGTTTTGCTCGGCAAATTGTCCACGACTATTTTTATTAATTTTACTCTTGCATCCTGCGTGATATAAGGATTCATTTTTACATATGCTGATGCAGAGGTGAAGCTTTCTCTAGGTAAACACTAAACATTAGCATTTTCAAGGTCGATTTGCGTTGTAGTACTTACACATCCCACACCAATGATGTACATCATTTTGTTCCAATCCCACAGTACACTATGGGAGAATATTAATTTCAAAATTAATATGTTTGTTTAGCAAGGATCTTGAATTGAGATTGTTGATATAAAAACATATGTTCTTTATGAAATAAATCTAGTTGAACTGGTGGAACATATATAGCCTCTAATATAGTTTTTTTTTTTTACTGTTGTTATTGTGGGGAAGGACAAATTGCAAGTTCTGCAGTTATATGGGATATCCAAGGGAACGAATTTTCCTTTGTTTTCTACATTTGAAAAATAATGGAAGTTTTAAAGTGCATATTTTGCTGTCAATCCGTCAATTCTACTTGCGGCGTGAATATTAAGAATCCTGATAGAAATGGAATATCAGTGCTTGACAAAGTTAAGTGTTGCCTTGGAACTACGGTAAGATATCATTATCCACGGCTGTTTGGTTATAATACATTGACTCGCATAAATATTCCAGCATATGTGAAGGGCAATATTTTTGTATTTTGGTACCAGTTAGATAAGCCGGAGACACATTTAACTCGTTTATTTTCGGAGCGATTTTACAATACAGGGAATTTCTCCATTTTGTTTGAAATTCGGCATACTCACTAATTTTGGCCCCCTAATCACGAATCTGCAGTCAAAATTTGGCGCTCACACGTGGAAATAGCAAAATAATCGAAATTAAGTTCTTATTTCCACACCCTCGATTTCCGAATTTCCCGCCGGTTCCGGGCTTCGCCCCTGGGGTAATCGACCTACCGCCCCCAACCGCTGTCGCGGCCCCGCCTATATCTATAGACTCCCTGTTAAGGGCATGTTAGAAAGTGGCCGGATTCACCTGCCCCCAAATAAGTGCCAAATTTTAAGTGCAGATTCGTGATTAGGAGACCCAAATTAGTAAGTAACCGAAAATTCAAACAAATTGGAGAAATTCCCTGTATTGTTAAATTATACCTTATTTTCAAATAAAATTCATTTCTACTTAACTCATATGCATAGCGGAACATTTTTCAACTTTGGATCACTTTTTTTTTCCATGAAAAAAGCGTTATTTTAAACACTATAATTATTTATTGGTCGTTGCTAATTCGGCGGGTAAATCTTGACTCACCTTGTCTATCGTCAGCTGTAGTGCAGTGTTTCCAAACTTATGAACCGATAAATGCCGCACAAACTATTCACAAAAGGTTTTTAAGCGAAAATTGATCCACAAACCATTCACGGAAGGTTAGGTTAGGCAAGCAGAAAATTGAATTGAAAAAAAAAAAAAACGCTCACACGTCATCTTGTAAAACTACCGCGTGGTTGTTACACTAACACTTATTAACCGAAAAATGATTATTAATCCACAAACAATTCACGGAAAGTTAGGTTAGGCAAACAGAAAATTAAATTGGAAAAAGGTTAGGTTAGGTTCTGTAAGGTTAGGCAAACATAGTTAAAATTGTTTTTTAAAATTAGAAAAATTGAAGATAATTTGTTTTTTGGGACATTCAAATTCTTTGACAATTCCATGGTGAATTACAAATTCTACTGGATCTTCAACGCCGTGCAATTTCACCACGCATCCTGTGCACGTCATGTCGCAAGTTCGTATTCAGAAATGATGAACAGTAACGCACGTTTATTTACGTTCTACAACTGTTACACAGTTCCAAAACACGTATTTTTAAACACTGACCGGTTGTTACGTCATTAACCGCACGCAAAAATTTGGTTCACGTAGTAGACAGACATCATGGGAACAGCTTTCGTGCATCGGATTGAAATTAATGTTGAAAATTACATGATTTACCAGCAAAAAATATAAGTGAGGGGAAAATACACTTCCAAGACCTTCCTAAAGTATAAATGAACTCATTTCGGTAAGTACTTTCTCCTGTAAAATTGAAGAAATACGTTTTGTGGAAACGAAAATTTTACCGCTACCCATGGATGGTTTTTGGGGCTAAAGTGAATGGTTTGTGGGACTAACGTCAATGGTTTTTGGGGCTAACGTCAATGATTTAATAATTACTCTTTATGTCAAAAATTGAACTTTTTTTTCGCGAACAAATCAAAATAGCACCTTGAAGAATCTTTCGCAATGCAGGATAGGTAAGTACAAATGTTAAAAATGACGAAATAAACGAGTGAGAGGTGTTGGGATGCTATCGAAGTTTTACCCTTCGTGCAGATATTTTCTGTCATCGTAGAATCTTCTGCAGTGGTAAATCATGTGTTTTTCACGATATTACTACGACCACTATGTTTGCCTAACCTTGCCGTGAATGGTTTGTGGGGCTGTTTATGAATGGTTCGTGGGGCTATCTGTGAATGGTTCGTGGGGCTATCTGTGTATGGTTCGTGGGGCTATTTATAAATATTTTTGGGGGCTATCGTGAATGGTTGTTGGGGCTATTATTGACATTATTTACGTCAAAAGACGTGAGAAAAGCAATATTTCACCTTAAAGAATGTTTCGGAATGCACAATAGGTAAGTACGAATGTAAAAAGAGACGAAATAAGCGAGTGAGAGGTGTTCGGGCGAATGACACTTAATGAATAACCTTTAAATACTACGATGATTCTCCATAAAAAGCAATTGAGAACCATGTTTCTTTCGCAATTCACTACGAGCTTTCTTGTCGTGCAACAGTTTTCCTACTTTGTGTTCTGACGTTAGACGAGGAATGCCTACGAGGTTAGGTTAGGTACCATTAGCATAAGTACAACGAAGCATTATTATTTACGCTAAGAGAACTAAACACACCAAAATTGAAAAGCTTTCTGTCTTGACGTCGGAACACAAGGTTGGTCAAGTATTGTGAGATAAGTGAGACACAATACCAGCGTTGCCACACTGTTGCGTTCTCAGTTACATTTTCTTCAGCATGGAGGAATGGCGGGATACACACGTCAGACGAGGAATGCCTACGAGGTTAGGTTAGGCCTGTTAGATTAGGTTCCATGATCAAAAATGCAATGAAATATTATTATTTCGTTTGATTAGGTAAGTTTGGCAATGGTGCATTGCACGCTGATTTCTTCATGTTGGGAAAATGGCGTCTTCCGTAGAGCTGCTGCTGTTGATAGGGTTACGTTACGTTAGGAAAACATAGTTTATTTCATTTTTCTCTACTTTTCCATACTTGACCACCAATTATTACATGCAGATTCGTGATTAGGAGGTCTCAAATACTGAGTAGGCAAAATTTCATAGAAATTGGAGAGTGGTCCGGTATTGCGAACTCCTTCCTTTTTTTTTTTTTTTCCAAAATCTTCTAGGATAAAGAATTGTGGCAATCATTGTCACACTACATCTGAATCTTCGTGAAACTAATGAACCCTGTATGGATTTCTGGAAAGAGTTATATATGGTGGAATATGATTTCATCATGACGTATGCAATTTTTACATGGTTCGATTTCGATTTACGTCTGTTAAAACAACTGCGGAGTTTTAGAGATTACTTACTGCATGTTTCCTTCATGTTCACTGGTTTTTCACTTCCATATACTTCTGTATAATTCTGTACTTTCCAGCAGCCATTCATTTACTATCGTCTTGGTTACAAACAAATTGGTTAGATTAGTTGCGCCAGGTTTAGTTCTCTTAGCATTCCCCATTCATAGAAGGAAGAGGAAGTATAGTATAGTAGTAGGAATGATTGTGGAAGTTTCCTGAAAGTAATTACCGCGGTTTGCTGTTTCAAAAAGTCCAATTTATATGCAAAGAGGATATGAAAGTGTTACCTTGCTCCAAAGTTCTAGTTTTGTACTAATGAGGCATTCCACAGACTACCACCATTATTCACTTGTCGTCACACAAAATTTTAATTAATTTAAATGCTTCCTTGTTACGCTAAATGTAGTGCATTTATTACCTGTTCGATCTCGGGACAACACCTCTCACTTGTTTATTTAGTCATTTTTAACATACGTACTTACGTATTGTTCATTGCGAAACATTCTTTAAGGTGGGATTTTGCTTTTGTCACGAAAATAATTTCAATTTTTGAAATTAACAGTAATTATTGTTCTTCCTTTTTTCGCTTCCGTAACACACAACATGGCGGGAACAGCTTGAGTAGCATTGTGGAATACAGTGTTTCCAACCTTCTTAACCAGAAAATACCTACTTTAATGTTGCTGACTACATTACGTTAACATAGTTAGGTTAGGTAAACATAGTTATAAGAAAAGAGTTCATAGTGGAATTCAACATAAGAAATTCACGGCGTGGTTGGAAATACTGACAGGAGGTTACGTCATGAAACGTACGCAACATCCGGTTCACATAGATGAAGCAACGGCAATTGTATGTCGGAGATATATTTCTCTTCAAAAAGACATGAATTCCCAGTCCAATAGATTCAACGGTGAAAGGAAATACCTTCACGAATTTTGAAAATTTGAACTCATTTCCGTAAGTAGTTTCTTCTGTAAAATTGAAGAAATATGTTGGTCCAAGATCGAACAGTTACCAATGAAATATGGTGCTTGAGAGAGAAGGTGTTTGACTTAACGTTCGATGAGTCCCACCAATAACTAAGATGACTGTAAACAAATAGTTCATGACAAGTAAAGTATTATATTGAAATGAAAACATTCTCAAGGAAACACACAGTAAGTAATCACTAAAACTCCTCAGTATGTGTTAACAGATAAAATCGAAATTGATCCATGTCAAAAATGTGTCCACAGCATGTAGAAATCACCATTAAACAAAAGGAACTTGAGCAGGCACTTTCCAGAGGCTGCGATAGAGCGTCAACGAGTTTTCCCCATGTATGCATTTTCTAGGCTACATTTAAGGGTATATTAAACGTATGTTTACCCTCCTCCAAAACTTTTCTTCTCCCTTGCTTTCCCAGTCACTTTTTTCTGGTGCTGTTACTTCTTCTTGAAGTCTGAACTATTTAAAGCTAGAAGAACATTACATCTTTATCGAGTTTATATGACAAAGATGTGCTGTAATAAAAGTATTGTACTAAGACATCCGTAAAATATTTGTTCCATAACACACCACCCTTACCAGGACACTTCTTGTAGGAAAACCCAAAGTCAACTATTCAGCTCGTTAGTCATGGGTTCCCATCCTTTTAATAACCACAACAAACAGATTAAAAATATATGATGAAAGGCAAGAACTTTCACAGGGTGGCTACTCACCGGGAATTCCTTGAATTCCGGGAATTATTCTTGAATTATTGGTTCCGGGAATTATGCATGAATTGTACGTGAATTTTTCTCCGTAGACGTGAAAAATTGCAACTATCGTTAATGTAAATTCTATTGACTTTATACATATTTATAAATGCCATAAGGCAATTTTTTCACAGTTTAGCATTTATTTTTATGAAGTAAGGAAAAGTAAAGAAAGCTGCGAATCATTTACTTTGTTAGTGCACTTTGCAGAACAATCTATCTGACAGACGTAAAATTATTTCAAGATGATATATCTCGAAGTTGATTGGGTGAATTTGAGTTTGAAATTCTGATACAAGTAACAATTTTTCGTAGATTAATATCCCATATCATGTGTGATTTGTGTTTGTAGTTGTATTTCGAGTCTGAGAATGTGAAATGTTATAAATAACATATGTGTATGTATGTATATGTGTGTGTGTGTGTGTGTGTGTGTAGTATATACGTATAACGCATATGTGTATACATACACACACACACACTGTTTAATTGAATTAAAATAAACATTTTGATAAATTGGAATCACACAGACCCTTTATATTGTTAATATATTTTTGTGGGTAATACATAAGGCTGAGAGGGGGTAATACATAAGGCTGAGACAGAGAAAGCATCTGCTTGTACCCTTGAATTTTTGGAAAGTTTGCCTTGAAAACCGAAAATTATACTTGAATTTTATCAAGGTGTTTGAATGGCCACCCTGTTTCAGAATTAACTTCACAGGGTTTTTGCTGAAAGTCAAGTAATGAGCTTTTTACATTTATTTATACCATACACAGGTCTCGGATTCTTCCCTTTACAGGGTCCGTTCTGAAAGTATCCGAACTTATTTATTTGCAAACAATTTATTGATGACAATTACAACTGCTGTCAATATTCTTCAATGTAGGCACCTTCAGCCTCAATACAGCGAGTATAGCGACTTTTCCACTGTTCACAGCAGTCGTGGAAGTCCTTGACTGACACCCTCTTTAATGCTGCGGTCATGGCAGCTTGAACCTCTTCAATTGAGGCAGTACGCTTCCCCTTGAGCACCCTTTTGACCTTGGGAAACAAAAAGAAGTCAGCCGGTGCCAAGTCCGGGCTGAAAGGAGGATGAGGCAGCATTGCCATCCGTATGTTGGCCAAAAACTCACCTACTAACAGCATTGTGTGAGCCGGCACGTTGTCGTGGTGAAGCACCTACCTGTCGGCAATGTCAGACCGGACAGGCTGGACCCTCTGTCGGAGACGCTGAAGCACTGTTTTGTAGTAAGTTGCATTCACGGTGGTCCCAGCAGGTACAAACTCTTTGTGCACGACCCCCTTCGCATTGAAAAAGACAAGGAGCATCGTCTTCACCTTTGATTTTGACATCCAGGGCTTCTTTTGATGAGGGGATGTGTGGGTGTGCCATTCTGAACTTTGTCTCTTGCTTTCGGGGTCATACTCGAATAGTCAGGTTTCATCCCCGGTTATCACTTGGTCGAGAAACGTTTCGTCACCGTCCACACGTTCCACAATTTCGTGGGCAATTCGCACACGACACAGCATTTGATCGTCCGTCAAAATCTTTGGAACCATTTTTGCACAGATTTTGCGCATGTTCAAGTTTTGGGTAACAATTTCAAAAACTTGCGTTTTCGCCAGTCCTACCTCCTCGACAATCATCTGGAGATTTAAACGCCTGTCTTTGTCTAACAGAGCTTTCACACGGGCCACATTTTTCTCCTTTCTTGACGTGGACAGGCTCCCTGAGCGTTGTTCGTCCTCGACCACCTCCCGTCCTTTCTTGAACGCCGTGTGCCATGTGTAAACTTGCGTGCAGGACACCACTTCCTCGCCGTAAGCCTTCCGTAGCATGGTTAAAGTCTCCGTAAAGTTTTTTTTTTCAATTTAACACAAAGTTTCACAGCATAGCGCTTTTCCAAAGTGTGCTCCATTTTCACCAAATCCACCAACTGCAAATTCTCGACTTGACGTTTTTTCCGTGTACACAACACGAGCGATTGCACCTCAACCACTGCTCGCAGGCAACTGAGCGAGGCCTTGTTTTGAAGGTTAAGGTCCCCACTGCCACCTGCCACAGCTTACCTGAACCCTCGACCCATTCTCACGTCATGCTGCGAACAGTTCAGATACTTTCAGAACGGACCCTGTATGTTCTCTAATTTTACCTTGTACACATAGTTTCTCTAATGTGAACAACATGGGGAACTGCAGCATGGAAGGCAGCATCGGTGGAACCACAGTGATGCTTTGTCAACTGATAGGACACTGCTGAAGTCTGTAAGATCACTCTCCACGCAATCTCTCTCTCCGAATCACACACACTGTCCCTGCCAAAGGGGCCACATTTATACTCACTCCCTCATCAAGTGGGGAAGATCGAAAGTTCTAATTCTATTGGCTTCTTTGAACTACAATCTTGAGAACATGTAGAAGAACCAAGAATACAGAATACTTTAAAATTGAAAATATCTGACTCTAGTTGATGATCTGGCCAGGTCACACACACACACACACTCATTCACACACAAATATGAAATAATAATACAATCACTTTTTACATTGAAATACAAAGTCAAATGCTGTTTGCAACATGTTGTATGCAAGAAAATCACCAAGAATACATATTTTGTGCATGAAAATTCGGTGTATTTTAATATAAAACTAACCATTTTAAGTGCTTTTTTGTGGCTGCTGTTACAATTCAAGCACCCATAAATTTCGTCTACTTACGTGAGTGAGTATGTATTCGTTGTAAACGACGTTTCGGAAGCTTTACTGCTTCCTTCTTCAGGTGGTCGTATTTTAGGCTCGGAACATCAAGCCACGTCGGAGAAGTGTCATGCGAGGATACTAGGTGAAAGGTTTGAGTTAAAAACACTTCATAGTGCTCGACATATACAGAATTAAAACTACCTTTGTTAAAAACCCTTAAAACTCTCGAAAAAACATGTTAAACCACCACCACAGTGTACTTGAGTGGCCGTTGAAAGCCCTAGTTCCCTGCCACGAACCCTTTTTGTTCATCGGGGTTACTTCGGATTTTTACCCCCCCCCCCCCCCCTTATAATCTGTGAAATGCTTTTCAATATTTCTAGGGGCTTTCGTCCCGCATTTCACACCATACTTTTTCACTGTCTTTTCAATTTTCTTCGTGAGTCCTTTACAGTATGAAAAAGTATGGTGTGAAATGCGGGACGAAAGCCCCTAGAATTATTGAAAAGCATTTCACAGATTATAAGAGGATGGGGGGGGGGGGTAAAAATCCGAAGTAACCCCGATGAACAAAAAGGGGTCTATAGGATTGAGTGCGACTGCGGTATGGAATATATTGGACAAACCGGCAGGAACATGCGTATTAGATGGGGGCATGGTGGAATGACAAACAGGTGGATGCACGTGCATGGCTCTCAGCCATATGTCAGAGCTCTGACGTGAACATAGTGGCCACAGCCAGGAGAGGAGGAGCTTTTCAGAGGGTAACAAGTGGAGTTTCCGGGTTTGTTCTTTTCTGTAGACCATTGAACTGAGTGTTTATTTTTTTGTTGTCTTCGTTTCACTTCTAGTGAGAACAATCTAAGTGCATTGCGAAAGAAAATATGCCTAACTGTGCTATTTACGGCTGTAGCAATCATTACAAAAAGACGAAAGGAACGAATATCAAGTATTTTGGGTTTCCTGTTAAAGAAGAAGAATTTTCTTACGAATGGGTATTGGCTTGCAGGCGAAAGGACAAAATACACAATTTTATCTCTCTCTCTCTCTTTATATATATATACAGGGTGTCATTTTAATGGCGCCCACGGACCACGGAAACGTATAGAGGACATCAAAACAAACAACTTTTCTCAGTAACATTTTTCTCGTTGGTGCGTATTTTCGGCACTACAGTCGTTCAAAAAAGCCCGTTTTGCCGCCTGAATGCTGGCAACCACACACAACATTTGATTGCATTTGTGACGTCATATCCCGTCGTGAAGCGATGCGTTCCAGGGTTGCCAGGAACACACATACTCTGTGAAAAATGACATAGCTACAATCAGCCACATTATGTACAGTAACACAAAACGAGAAAACACGTTTTGCAACCTAACAGGAAGTAAACAAACGATACGAAAAATGGTAGAAAGAAAATAAAATTCAAGTGGAAGTGGTCATATCGAATTTTGTCTCAGCTTACATGTCAAATATTTGCAAATCTAGTTACCAAGTTGGCATCTACAATTTAGTCTATCCACTTCGTCCTTGTGATACTAGTTGTCTGTGACACACTGAACAGATAAAATAGAAATGAAAGAACTCAAAATTCCAAACGTAAGTAACAGATAATATAATGTATATTCAGAGCATTATGAGCCAAGTGGCAAAAATGATTGAAAATACAGGGATGTAAGTAGTAGTAATACTACAAGCTTTAAGACGACTATGTGTTTATCTATGCACCGGATACACATGTAATAGTTTGCATCTGTGAACAGGGCAGTATATTCGGTACTGATTCATCATTAGATTGTTACTGTGGTTGTACGTGTTTCAGTCGTAATGTAACAACGTGAACCTCGGATACTTCCGTTATCAGCACAAAAGTACCGCATGGCATCTGGACACAAACCTGTAGATATCAACCTTGCAACGAGATTTGCAAATATTTGACATGTAGTTGGGCGTAAACAGCCACGTGTAAGCTGTAAGTCCAATAAAATTTATTGTTGTTGATATTTTAGATGTAGGCTGAGACAAAATCCGTCATTGACATTTCATTTTGAATAAGTTTTTTACCATTTCTCGTATCGTTGGTTTACTTCCCTCTTCCCCTGAGATGATTGCTGATCTTCTGGCTGGTAGGCTATGATGTTCGGTCTGCTGGACGCGTTTCTCGCTTCGTTTTACAGCTAATAATGTGGTTGGTAGTTTGTCATTTTTCACAACATTTGTGTGTTCCTTGCAACCCTGCCGTGCGCTGTTTCGCCGGAGGATATGACGTCACAGGTACGATCAAATGTTGTGTTGGGTTGCCAGCATCCAGGCGGCAAAACGGTCTTTTTTGAAAGGCTGTAGTGTCGAATCGACGCACCAACGAGAAAAATGTTACTGGGAAAAGTTGTTTGTTTTGATGTCCTCTATACGAATCTGTGGTCCGTGGGCGCCATTAAAATGACACCCTGTATACACACACACACACACACACACACACACACATATGTATAATATATATGTGCATGTATTATGTTCTTTCACATATCACATTTTACGTTGCTTTTCTGCCTACTTGGGCTGATTGCGGCATAAGTCATATGAAATTTGATCAAGGGACAAACACACATACTCTTACCCAGTTCAGGATTCGAACCCGATAACTTCCGTGGCATTATCGCGAGTCAAGAACCCGGCACCCTCAGTCACCGAAGCGACTCACGTATATGTATATATGCAGTCTTAGGTGTGTGTATATTTACATATATGTATGTATACGTACTATACATATGTGTATATATATAGGGTTATTAATGCAGTCTGTGTTATATGCTCTTTCGTGCCTCAAATTTATTTCTAAGTTCCCCGTGCATATAGTACCGTACCATGAAGGCACATTTTAGAGGTTTTAGGTGTAGGGACCCACACATTCTAGATCTCGGCCATTTAGGAGGTGATGTGATCCTTACCATGCTCCAGCCACCTCCCCCCCCCCCCCCCCCCCGTGGAAGGAAGTCTTCTACAGAATACAGCTGGATCGCGAAACAATTATTGCACAGTGAAAACCCTTCCGTTCCCAACACATCTAATGTTTCTTCTCCCAATATGATCAAATGCTTACTCATTTAGGTATCTCCAGTGACATGCCAAAGGGAGGGTTGTTGGGGTCATTACCCCATTTGACACAGTCCTTAAAAAAAAGAACGTCAAAAACAGGTAAATATGGCAAAATGAGGACTGACCACCAAAAATAGTATGCGTAACCCCTCTCCCTGCCGAAAATCGTTGGCACGCCACTCTTTATCTCGGACACATTTTTAAAAACAACTCACCAGAAGTTTTTATAATTTTGTATTACAAACTGAAGTAAAGCACCTTTAACACGATCAAATGAATCATGAACAAGTCCTTGAATTGAACGCTTAAAAGGAAATGATGTCAGAGACAATGCCATTTTTCTCTTGGATCCAAGGTTCGGTCAAAGAATTTCTATTTAAGAATGGTTCTAATTAATGTGTATTTATGTATATCCTCAGTATATTCTAGAACGTTCCGCAGATAAATGATTTATAAATATTGCTAGTAGTTCGACTCCACTTATTGAAGAACATTTCCCTCTCGCGCCTTCCAGAGATTAAAAATTACAACGAATCGCTCTACGTGTGCCGATACCTTTGCTGTGCAGCTTCCAAATGCTGACAAACGTAGTGTTCAAGTTTGCTGCGACAATACTGAAAGCTCAAGAAAAGTTTACGTGCAATATTATCAACAACAGGGTTATAGAACATTCTCCGTCTTGCCTTGATAAGTATTTCTCCCCTTAAATTATCGTCACATTATTCAAAAATCAAAAATCCTAGTTTTATCTAATGTAAACAGAAATATTTTCTGAAGGTGTGTGGGAGGGGGGCTCGAGCCCCCTGATTCCCACCTTGGATACGCGCTATTAACAATAACAGGGTTATAGAACATTCTTCGTCTTGCCTCGATAATTGTATCTCTTTAAATTATCATCACATTATTCAAGATGACAAGAACCTAATTTTATCTAGTGTAAACTGAAAAATTTCCTTTCCTGGGGAGGGGGGCTCGAGCCACCTGATTCCCACCTTGGAGACGTGCTAGTAACAATAACAGGGTTATAGAACATTCTCCGTCTTTTCTTGATAATTATTTCTCTCAAATTATCATCACAAAATCCTACTTTTATTTAATGTAAACAGAAAAAAATCCTGAAGGTGGGGGGGGGGGGGGGCTCGAACACCCTGATTCCCACCTTAGATACGCGCTATTAATAATAAGAGGGTTATAGAACATTCTTCGTCTTGCCTCAACAGTACTTTCTCCTTAAATTATCATTATATTATTCAAGAAGACAAATACCTAATTTTATCTAGTGTAAACTGAAACATTTCCTGGGGGGGAGGGGGCCTCGAGCACCCTGATTCCCACCTTGGATACGCGCTATTAACAATAACAGGGTTATAGAACATTCTTCGTCTTGCCTCAATAATTGTATCTCTTTAAATTATCATCACATTATTCAAGAAGACAAGAACCTAATTTTATCTAGTGTAAACTGAAAAATTTCCTTTCCTGGGGAGGGGGCTCGAGCCACCTGATTCCCACCTTGGATACGCGCTAGTAACAAAAACAGGGTTATAGAACATTCTCCGTCTTTTCTCCATAATTATTTCTCTCAAATTATCATCACATTATTCAAGAAGCCTAAATCCTAATTTTATGTAGTATAAACAGAAAAAAAACTAAAGGGGGGGCTTGAGCCCCCTGATTTCCTCCTTGGATACGCAATATTAACAATAACAAGGATACAGAACATTCTCCGTATTGCCTCGATAATTATTTCTCTCCTTAAATTATCGTCACATTATCTTATTTCACACCACAAGAAACCAACAACCTCATTTTATCTAGTGTAAACCGTAAACTGTTGGGGGGGCCTCGAGCCCACTAAGCCCCCTCCTTGGATACGTGCCTGGCTCAGTACACCATGTATGGTTATTCCGCGTATTTTGAAGTTATATTGAGTCTGTAGTTGAAATTTGTTTCAAGAAGAACGCTTCACTGTAAAGCGAACGGACTCCCTGTAGTCCTCTCCTGCAACGATGATGACGTCATGCGCTGGAAGGGAGAGTTTTCAGGATCGGCTTGCATCCACCTCTTTAGTCTTTACACCATGGATAGGGGGAACACGATAAGAATATCAAAGAAAGGGATCCGAAAACGGGGCTTGTGGAGCATGTAATAAACAGTGGGCCTAGAATAATAAAAAGAGATGTTATTAAAAAAAGTAACAGTAAATTGGATAGGGACGTATACGAAACTGCACTTATTTGTGCGGGAAACAGAAATAAACTGAACCGGGACGGCGGTAATTTGGATGATGTATGGATTAGCGTTTTTAAAAAGTGGGACAATATGAATGACAAAAGTGCCCCAATAGGCTTCCATGTCACCTCGGAGGTAAAGAAAGCAGCCGAAGTGGAACGCGAATTCTCCTTGGATTGGTGACAAAAAAAAGGAGGGGAGGGATCTCTCGTGGGAGGGGAAGTACCCACCACTCCGTAGCATGGCGCCAGCTGCTCGCACGCTTCACCTTGGCAGGGAACTAGGGCTTTCAATGGCCACTCAAGTACACCGTGGTGATGGTTTAACATGTTTTTTCGAGAGTTTTAAGGATTTTTAACAAAGGTAGTTTTAATTCTGTATATGTCGAGCACTATGAAGTGTTTTTAACCCAAACCTTTCACCTAGTATCCTCGCATGACACTTCTCCGACGTGGCTTGATTTTCTGAGCCTAAAATACGACCACCTGAAGACGGAAGCAGTAAAGCTTCCGAAACGTCGTTTACAACGAATACATACTCGCTCACATAAGTAGACGAAATTCAATACTCTAACGTGTAAAAAAAAAAAAGGGCTCCCCTGTGCTTAGCAACATGCCATGAAGGCTTATAGAGGGTGTAGGGGTAACGCCCCACACTTTCTTGATCCGGTCATGAGTGGAGGTGATGTGATCAGCATTATGCCCCTGACCGCCTTTACCCCCCAGGGTTTCCCCCAGGTACCCATGTTATTTGATGCTGGGTGGGCACCGGGGCCGCTTCCAACGTTAGAAAAGTTCCCGGATTTGAACCGGCCGGGGATCGAACCCGGGACCTTGAGCATGGTAGTCAGACGCGTTACCGACTGAGCCACCGCGGCCACGTATATTTGTTTATAGATAGTGAGTAACACGCATGTAACCAATATGCTATTCATGAATTTGCCAAACAATGGTTGCTACTACTGTTGCTTTTACTTCTTCATTGAAGTACTCCAATAGTGTCTCAGGAAATAAATTTTACAATCAATTTATATTACTCAAACTTTTACAGAACCTTGTGACCATTGTTGCAGAAAATAATTTAGTGTGTTTGATTACACACACATTTCCCTCTGCTTCCAATTGTGGTGAATTTTTACCTCTACTTATGGTAGAGTTGGCTACGTCATTGCCTTGTAATCAAGGATACCGGGTTCATTACCTGGTGGAGGCATGTAGTGGTTTGGAACCCACTTTAATCTGTAGGTCCAGTCCTGATCAGTCTAACTGTGCATATGGTGGACTTAAAATGATTCAAATTCAAAGTTTTTAGATATTTTGAGTTTTTTTGGGGAAAAACATTACCATTTTATTAAGAATAAGAAGTATAGTATGTGTTTTTTTAATGTTTGTGTGTTTTCGGTATTATGTCTATCATTAAATTAGAATTTAAAAAAATGCCAATTTAAATGTTTGCAGAGTTGCTAGCTGAATTTTAAAATCTGAACTGATATGGTAGAGTCGGTTACATATTAGATTTTAATCCTATCTTGTATTAATGATTATATTCACTGCCTAAAAATAATATTTTAATATGTGTAGCTTTGTGTACGTAGAATTCATGGCATTCTTAGACTATCTTATATTTGTATATATATAATACTAGCTCCTGAGAAAAAGGGGCTGAAATATTTTAATTTTTTTACCCCTGTACATACATATTCAGTTTATATTGAATTTGAAAATTGAAATAAGATATTCATTCTAAACAGTTAGCACTACTTCAATGTTAATTTGCTTGCTTGAATAATAATTACTTAATATAATTTTCCTTCCTTCCATCCTTCCAGGCATCAAGTGCTATAAGTTCATCAGATTTGATGTGTACCATGTGCCTAAACAATTTTGAAACATTCGATAGTTTCATTCAAACTTGTGTCAAGTCAGAGGCAAATCTGAAAGCAGATTGGCAGAAGAGGGATTCAGCCACAACCAAACAGGTAAGGAACCATGGAATGAATTAGAAGAAGCTTAGTGTATGTGTTCTTTTTTGTGTCTTTCCTGTAATAATCCTCGTGTAACTTTTGAAGTCAAACTCTGCTTCTTAGGTAGTGTCATAAAGGCATGACCTGCTGGCAAGGCACCCAACAGTCAGCCTTACTTCCATGTATAACGTCCCAGTAATTTCTTCTTGCAGACCAAGTAGGCTTTGGTCCCTGGACCCACGGCCTGGATAATCTTTTGGGAGGTTCTGTTGTCCTGTGTTCATTCTTGTGTGTGCCCCTTTAATTTTTAGCCTAGGTAGGCCGATTATAGTATAGTTTTAGTTCTTGTTAAGTAATGAATTAATTAGGTTTGAAAATTGAGCAACGAAATGTTTAACACCATTTTTTTTTCTTTTAGGGGCTTACCTCCATAATGCGTGATGGGGAAAAATAGCTCATGTGCTAACATACCCATACACTAAATCAATCGTTAGTCTTCTTTAGGCATTGAATGTAGAGCTTCTACATAGCTGAATAGATAGTCCTATTGTCTTTGAGGTTAAGAAATGCACAGGTACATGTTCAAGCTGGTGCAGGGAAATGAGAAATTTTGAATCTAGGATTAGCAACACTGTAGCACCAGTTATAACACCATTAAGCCTTGTTTCCATGATTATGAAAAAATAAATATGCTGACCAAGGCAGTAATTTATTTTATTAAAAAACATAAACTAAACGTAACGTTTCAACCTTCTAGCAATGTCTTCTTTACACTCTGTATCAAGTACAAAAGTAACAAGATACAAAAACAGGGCATTATATATACACAAACATTACTCCCTCCAGACTATTAGAAAGTTGTTATGGAACTTTCTAGCAGGTGGCTTCCCTTGTCAACTGTACTTTCACTTAAAAGGCTAAACATATTTACATCCATATAGAATGTGGTTGGCCTTTATATCTCACGCTCTTTTTCCTTCATTTTTCTTCCTTCTCCTCTCCCCTTTCTCTCTTGTCCTTTCCACTCTTTCTAACACCTTCTTCCATTCTTTGTTTAACTTCAATCCCCCATTCCAGTTCATTGTGTCTTCTTCACCTTTCTTCTCTATTTCCTTCCATTTTCTCACTAGCATTCTCTTCTCCCTTCCTATCTGCTTAGCCTCATCCCACTCTATGTCATGTCCTGTTTCTCTCCTGTGATTAAATATATCATTTCTCTCTCTCTCTTAAGTTGTACATCATCCCTATGCTGTTTCAACCTGTCTTTCAGTCTCTTTTTCGTTTCTCCTATGTACACACTCTGACATTCTTTACATGGGAAAATAAAGTGGTAGAAAAAGGAGGTGACAAAATAATTCTGTTTTGCAGATATGTGGACGATTGTTTTGGCACATGGAAGGGAACGAAGAGGCAGCTTGACATTTTTGCCAAAGAAATACAAGATGAAGAAAGAGGAATATTATTGGAACTGGAAATAGAAGAAGAAGACAAGTTAAGCTACCTTGATATATTGATGAAAAGGAAGAGAGGAGAAGAAATTGAAACCACTTGGCATCAGAAGAAGTGTGCAGCATGGGTATTCTGCCACAAAAGAAGTGATGTAAGTGAGGTGACAAAAATAAATTTTATAAACAATATGGAGGACAGAATCAAGAAAATATGCACGAAGGAATGTGAAAAAGAAGGCAAAATAAATAGCCTATGGAAACAGCTGGAAAAGAATGGCTATGAGAAGCAGGATAGATTGGACATAAACAGAAGAAGGTAGAAAAGAGGAAGGGGAGAATTGGAAGAGAGAGAAAAAGAAAGGAGGTTTGGAATAAGGAGTATAGGGAAGACCACAGAAAAGATATGCAAAGTGCTTAGGAAAGCGGGCATTAAAACTTACAGGAAGGGAGGGAGAAGCATCTTAGGGATAGCAAAGAGTGCAAGCAAGAAAAAGGAAAACGGAGAAGAGGAAGAGGAAGGGATAATCTATGAAGTAAAATGTAAAGAATGTCAGAGTGTGTACATAGGAGAAACGAAAAAGAGACTGAAAGACAGGTTGAAACAGCATAGGGATGATGTACAACTTAAGAGAGAGAGAAATGATATATTTAAACACAGGAGAGAAACAGGACATGACATAGAGTGGGATGAGGCTAAGCAGATAGGAAGGGAGAAGAGAATGCTAGTGAGAAAATGGAAGGAAATAGAGAAGAAAGGTGAAGAAGACACAATGAACTGGAATGGGGGATTGAAGTTAAACAAAGAATGGAAGAAGGTGTTAGAAAGAGTGGAAAGGACAAGAGAGAAAGGGGAGAGGAGAAGGAAGAAAAATGAAGGAAAAAGAGCGTGAGATATAAAGGCCAACCACATTCTATATGGATGTAAATATGTTTAGCCTTTTAAGTGAAAGTACAGTTGACAAGGGAAGCCACCTGCTAGAAAGTTCCATAACAACTTTCTAATAGTCTGGAGGGAGTAATGTTTGTGTATATATAATGCCCTGTTTTTGTATCTTGTTACTTTTGTACTTGATACAGAGTCTAAAGAAGACCTTGCTAGAAGTTTGAAACGTTACGTTTAGTTTATGTTTTTAATAAAATAAATTACTGCCTTGGTCAGCATATTTATTTTTTCATGTAGCAGCAGCATTTGTTTGGGACCGATGCGAGATCATTGAGAAGGCTTTGCATTTAGTAAGGATGGTGCATTGGAGTGGTGCGGACTGTGTGGTCGATGTGAAAGCATTTTACATGAATGGTGATAATGTGACTGCAATGCAGAGGGTATTTCGGCAGGATTACCATCTAGGACGTCACGGTCATGTCCCATCAGCTCACGCGATTACAACCTGAGTGCGCAATTTCAAAGAAACTGGTTCCGCCTTGATGAAGAAGCTCCCAGGTGGCGTTCGAATGGTATGTACCCCAGAGAATATGGAATCAGTTTTGAGTTGCCATTGAGAAGAGTCCTCGTTGCTCTGTTCGACAACATGCATCAGCAGTACAGTTGAGTCGAAGAAGCATACAAGGAATAACGCATGAATTACAGTTCCACCCTATAAGTTACAGATTGTGCAGCAACTACATCCTCACGACCCTGTGTTGCGTAAGGGTGATCACTAAAATTAACGAGGATGCCAATTTCCTTAATAATTTGTGGATGTCAGACAAAGCATATTTCCACCTTAGCGGCTACGTTAACAAGCAGAATTTCCGTTACTGGGCAAAGGAAAATCCTTGTCAGCTTCATGAGCATCCCTTACATAGAACACCAAGGTTACAGTATAATGTGCAGTGTCATATCATGGTGTCATCGGTCTCTATTGTTTTGAAAGTGAGGAGGGCATTGAAATGACGGTGTCATCGGCTCAGTATGTTGCTAAGCTTGAAATGTTCTTTGCACCAAAGTTGCATGATGCACATCTTGACTACGAAAACATGTGGTTTCAGAAGGACGGAGCCACGTCCAATG
Organism: Lepisma saccharinum; assembly: GCF_977018435.1. Lineage (NCBI taxonomy): Eukaryota > Metazoa > Arthropoda > Insecta > Zygentoma > Lepismatidae > Lepisma > Lepisma saccharinum. Next base: position 4,325,012 of record NC_139247.1, on the reverse strand, counting down.
CTGCTTGTCAGTCGATGGAGTCGATTTGCAAATTGTTTGAAAGGCTGGTCATTTCACGTAACTGTGATATTCCATGGTCTCTGAGAACCCCTGATCTAAACGTGTATAATTTCTTTCTGTGGGGACATCTCAAAAGCAAAGTGTACAGCGCACATCCTGCAACCATCGCTGAACTGAAACAGAAGATTGAAGAAGAAATCACTGGAATTCTTCGAGACATGATACACCGAGCATTCCAGAGTTTCCACAGCAGACTACCAGAATGTGTACAATAAGATGGAACACATCTTTCCAATGTCATCTTCAAGAAGTAAAGTGACATTCATTATAACCGAACAAATTCTAACAATTATATATTTTATATACTTTATTATATCCCCAGGAACATTATTAATATGAGATAGATTAAATGCTTTCAATCATGCGTACTCTGTACATGCATTTCCATGGATTAAATGTATTTTTCCTGTGTTTATTCATGCATTTACGTCAATTGAAATTTTCCACTTTACACCCAAAGTGTAAATTTATAGAACTTCTTAATTATAACTGATTACAACTCTTTATTTACCTGACATTTCTACAGCCAACCTCCATGCAGTTACAGTACATGTTTGACATGTGCACAGTCTGCATGCTTTAATTTGACTCTGCCAACTGCATGGGCTGTCTGCTAGTGTGAGGGGGTGATTTGGGAGATTGGAACTTACTTAGATGTGTCCCAGGCACTTAATTTTCTTAGCGTACACAATGGCCTTTTTGTGTGTAAAAAAAAGAAGAAAGAAATCATGGATTTTAGGTCTGGTGACTGTGGTGGCCATAGGACAGAACCTTGAACAATATCCCTATGTAACCTGACTTTTGCCTCACCCACACTAGCACTGAGGAACAGATCATATGATGTGCCCTGAAAAACTGCAATTTTACACAATTTTTGTAAATTTCATTATGGGTAATCAACAGAAAAGCAGATCTAATCTGATCTGAAAGTATCTTCACTTTAGTCTACAATGAGCTCTAGTTGCCAATTCTTTCATGGCTCTTACCTACACCCACATTCATCATTCTTCACTACAGCAATCGGCAGCAAGATGCTTCATTGAAGATGACCCCACTACTAACACACATTAGATAGTGATTTGTTTGCCTCATCATCATAGTGAGCTAATTGTGCCACATGTGCAATGCTAAATAACAAAAATAAGAATGTATACATTACCAGGATCCACGGCAGAGTGATCAGCACAATACCATGCTAGGGGTCTCGGGTTCAAATCCCAGCCAGCCCATGGGTGTTGTTTGTGAGTGTTTCTTCATCAGTTTCATCATATCATCTCTCATTCTGATCTTTGTGATTAGCCAAAAGTGAAGTAAAATAAACCAAATTAATTAAACAATCCAAACTGTAAAACATTGTAACACACCAGTGCTATCCCATTTCTCTTTCGATTGGGGCTAGTCTTAATGAAGTTCTATCTACAGGAAGTGTGTTTTTTAAATATAATTATTTAATATAAAATGCTTCTGGCTACATTGACAGTGTGTAAATATTTATGTCTGGTAGTAGTTGTATTGATGATAATATTGGCGCACTTATAGCGTACAAATGAAGAGGTTATTTGATTGAACAGCCCGATTTGGCTACACTTAAAACTATGACAAGATGCCCATATGCCCCAATTCTTCAAGTGTGATATGCTCTTAATCCCAAGAACCCTGAATTCTAGTGTATAAATGAAGAACCCTCAATAGACAGATTTGCATACACTTAAAATTAAGCCAAGTACCCATATGATCTTATTGCTTACAGCGTGCTACTCCGTCAAAATCCCAAGAATCCTGAATTCTAGTGTGCAAATGATGAGCCCCCCCTCAGATTGATTCAGCCATGTGTACAAAGGCTGAATCTCTCAGTTTGTTGTCCATAAGCTTGTCAAAAATATGCCTCTTTTGATATTGTTTTGACTACACTTAAAACTAAACCAAAAATGCTCATATGAGTTTTTGCTTACACAATAATATAATGTAATATATGCTTAAATACTTGTTACCTGGAATGTGCTCAATATTTTAATTGGACACCAGCCTCAACTCATAAATCTAATACTAAGACAATGTAATGTGCAGAGGCCCTCTAGAATTGCTCTGTGACTCTCTCATTTCTTACATCATAAACATATGATTTTTCACCTATGAGAATAACACTACATATGGTGTCTGCAGGGAGTGTATCGTGGAATTCACAGATAATTTTAATGTTTGTCCTGTCATTAACCACAACTTGTTTCCTTTTTGAAGTGTTGATGACAAACATGGGTCTCTGTGCTTTGAATTCATCTGGTGTGTAATACATGTCAGTATTGCCAGTAGTGACCCTTTTGTATGCTGTAAATGCTTCATATAATTTGAGGAAATCATCCTTGGACATGTCTAAATTATAATTTTCTCTAGGGAACACCTCATTTCTGCCATTTTTAAGATATATGTTTTTGATGTTGCAGTTATCAAATTTACTTGAATTTTTTTCTTGATTATTGTGTCTTCCAGTCTGAAACAGTACCACCACAAAATCTGGCATATCATATTGTATACTGGAGAATGAATTTGTAGCATCAAACTCATAATAGGTACCAGTGGCAGGCTTTTGTACACATTGATATGTATAAAATTGTAAAGGTACCTGTAGATTTTTTAGGATATCAGCTTTGTATTTAAGAGCATAACTGGCTTCATATTCAACAACTGGCATTCTTAGCTCCATAGTCTGAATAATGCATTTGCCTTCATCAGGTAGGGTATTAGGCAGAGCTTCCCTGGTAGAGTTTAATGTACTGTACCTCATCAAAGCATTATTATCATTGGCAGCTCTTCTAAATGTGATTCTTAAACCACCCTTCCACATAATATCTTTGTAATCTGAGAAGAATCCTGGCAACAGGTGCATGGGGAACAGCACTGTGTGGCTTTTAGATATTATTTTATCACCAGCCTCAAATCCACCTATTTTGTAGTAAGAAGCCTCGGTTTTGGATAATTTTAGTGTGGCCAAAGCTGTAGAGGTAATGCCAGGGTAATCCACTCTGTTTATAACAACACCATGTTTTCTGATCTCAATTTCAGAGACCAGATGTGGCACAAAATTATCCACCAATCTTATGTTTGAATTTGCCGGATAATCTGTACCATCGAGCTTTACAACATCAAACTTGATGTATAGATCTGCTCTGTGAGGGTGTATAAATCCATCCCCTACATCAAGATCAACCTCAATCTCTGTGTTGGGTTGATTTAAATTTGCAAAGGTCCTCCGGTTTGGGGGGAATGATTGTAGCTCATAAATCTCAATATTTTCCATTTTTTTTTGTATGTATTTTTATTTAAATATTAATCTCTATGATAGCAGTTGTTGTGGCTCCAGCAAAATCAACTATTTCTTCTTTTTCATTAGTGACCATCAACTCAATATAATCTATTCTGTTATGGCATACAGGAAAATATAATGTTGGTGATGGAGTGTAGATGATGGGCTCCATAAATTCAGAGTTAGGTTTGAATGTTGCAATAATGCCAGTTTGTTTGTGAGTGCCTATGCCATTTGATTTGGTAATCATACCCTCGGCCACATTACAGTGAATATTCAGAGTCTCTATGGCTAAGAATTTAGGTATATTAATAGCAGTGTGTTTGATGGCTGGTTCAAGTTTTGTGTTGTTCTCAAAGCCTAACAGCTCTCCTATAGTACCCAGATCCACTGTCTCTGTAGCAGATGCAATCTCTACTCTGTGAGTGACAGAATTTTGAGTTAAAACTATACCTCTGGGTAACTGAGCATTTAAAGTGGACAGATTATACTGCCCTGGAGTGATGACAATTTTTTGATCACCAACTGCAATTGTGTTGTTGTGGTGTGTGATATTAGGGATCAAGTACATGCCATAAAATGCCTTGAGAGCTATTGTTTTGGGATACACTATATCATCATGTAATCTAAGTTTCAATATTGAATTTTGGCTGGTGAGATGGAATACCCCCATGATGTTTTAAATACCACAAGGCTTTTTGAAAATCTTCAATTGATGGTTTATTTATCTGAGACATATATCTAAGAACAGATAAACACAGATGTCCACAATTAACATCTTTGAAATTTTGAACACGGGCATTATTGTAATAAAGATTAGCTGATTTTAGATATTTTATTAAATTTTCAGGTGGAACACCTCCAAATGAATCAAACACAAATGCCTCATCTTTTAAATATTTAAGATAACAGATCCAGTGAGTGCCCTGATTTTTGTACTTATCCAAATTAACTATGCCACACTCTTTGTTGAGTGGTTGTTCTGGTAAAGAATCAGACATGTACACACCTCTAAAATGTTTGATGCCCAGTGGCTTGATTAAAGCTTCAATATCTTGGTTTGTAAGCGGCTCTTGTTTTTTTTAAACTTATTCATGGCTCTGTTAACACCTTTGCCTTGTTTCTCCATGGCCAGGTTATGGCGCTTTATTTCATCTAATTCTGCCTTATTTTTCTTGGCATCTATTACTGTTTTTGCTATGGCAGCTGATCCACCAGCCAAGCTCCCCACAGCTCCAAGTGCTGCTAAGATGGCCAGGATAGTAAATATAAATCCACCCACATGTGATTTTTTTCTAGATTGCTGTAATTTTTTTAATTGGGGGGTACTAAGTAACAATTTCATACCATGGCCCTTGGCAAGACAAGAATTTTTTTTCTTGCGCTGCTTTTTGGTTAAAAGGCTATCAATAGTTTTAAGAGATTTAAGACCTGCATAAGGTATCTGATACATAACACCCTTGGCCTTCATCCTAGGTTTATTATATACATATTCATAACCGCCACCCCAGTTTTTGTTTGGTGTTCATAGCTATGGTGGTCCCCAATGCTGCTATTCTTTCACTTAAAGAAGCATCTTTGCTTACAAATCTACCAAATGCAGCCTCTTCTAATTTCTTGTCTGCAACATGTCTCTTGTCAAGATCAGAATGTGTGTTGTATGCTATGTCATGGTCTCTACAAGCAGCATCTAGGGGATTAACACCAGGGTCCCCTCTGTTTAATCTATGATCTAGTTTTGTGCCTGGACCACAATACTGATAGCCTGGAATGTGTAGTTCAAATGGCAGCTTGTTTATGATGTCATTAACCAGCCCCCGGCCCTCAGAGATATTCCAAAATTTGGGGGGTAGAGTATTAATAATTTTTATAAGATATCCAATCCCCTTAGTGTCATTTACTATAAAATTAGACAATTTGGTGCTTATCATGTCCATAATTCCAACTTTTTCATTGTAAAAATTGTGGTTGCCAGCATTTTCCTCCCCAGCTATCACCAGCAACCTATCTACAAGTTTCCTGACATCATCAACCCACACAAATTCTTTAGGCAGGGTGTTGTATTGTTTGATTCCACCGCCAGTCTTGATCTGTGACCATATGGGCTTGATTTTGTTGTTGTATTTTGCTCCACTGCTAGACTTGATTCTTTTTTGTGTAGGATCATTGTTCTCGTATAGAGCATCTGATTTTATTAATATTTCTTTGTAATGCTCATAATCTTGATCTGTATAGCTGCCAGGTCTCTTCCTAGTCATCAGTTCCCACAATCCAGGTGTGCCAGGATATTTAACAAAACCACCTCTTTCTCCAAGATGAGATTCTGAATATACAATCAGATCATCTCCCATAAATGTTACTCTGAAATTGCCAATTCTATGTATGATGCTACCATCACGCTCTGTGTCAGCATATAAGCCAAAAACCTCATCTTTGTTGTCTTTAGGTGTGCTTAAATATTTTTGAGCAAGAAGACCCAATTCAATAGGATCCTGAGTAGCTTCAATTCTTCGAGGAGCAACAGGACTAGGTGTATGAATACTAGAAAGTGGGGTGAATGGATAATCTAATATGTTCCTTGCAGCTACAGGTACAAGCTCTGTGATCAAATTTTGATTTTGCTCTGTAACAGTTTTGATATTTTTACCTAATTCACTAATAGCATCAATAATAGGCTGTTCTGTTTGCTTGTGTTTTTCATAGATTCCTCGGTTCTCTGATTTCCATCCTTTAAATCTTTTTACAAGATAATCTCTTAATTTAAGATCATCAATTATTGGCCTTTTCATGTTTATTTATATATGTTTCAATGTCTAGAAAATTGTTAATTTTATTTCTGTATTTACCACTATTGGGTTTCCTTGTCATATCAATTGTGACAAACCCATAACTGTCTTGATTCCAGCACCTACTGCAAAACTTAGAAAAATCATTGTAGCTCAAGTCCCCACCTACATATTCATCATGTATGTGTTTGAGGTTGGTATGGTCTTGATGAAACACACATATAAAATTGCTGTTGTCTCGGATCAGCTGCTTCGGAATTTTAGAAAAAGTCTGTGCCAGGTAGAAGCAATCAATGTTTTTGTGTCGGCCCTGTGTAAAGAAATTTCTAACCTTGTTTTGATTATCCAGTATAATGTCATCAAACACAACAACAGAGTTATCAAGACAGTCATGGAGTGGCTTAACATCTGATTCAAAAGTGGCTATATCCAGTCCATCATATAGCTTCATCAGCTGCTGATATTTTAATTGTTCTAAGCTCTTAGAGAAGACATACAAGTGCCTGTTTTTCCAGTCTAACCAGTTGGGTGCCAATAAAAAAATATCAATCATTAGTGTAGTTTTACCACAAGCCGATGGCCCAACAATAAGACATCTAATATTATCAGGCAGCAACTTGCCATTTCTCTTAATCTGCTGTTCAGGTTCTGGCAGCCTCTTTATAACATCCCAGGTGTTCATAGTATCACTTTGTCTGCATCGATCCAGCTGTGTTCTGGGAGTCCTAGCCATTTGACAAGTAACTTGTTGCCTTTTCTGCGGATGATTTTTTCTATGAGATATGTGTCAGGCTGTTTAGTTTTGCTGAGTTCTTCTTCATAGAATCGGCCTTTGAGAATTTCTCCTCGGTGATCTTTTATTATATATGTGTATCTGGTCCCAGGTTTAACTTGAACCACTGTAAATAATTCAGTGCTCCAGTTTCTTGTAAAACCTCTTTTGAATAAGTGCTTATATTTGCTGATTCTTACTTGATCACCCACCTTGTATTTGGCTTTTCTTGTTGTTGGCTGGTATCTAGGATAATAAACAGTTCTGATCAATTTTTGCTCATCAGATGAAGTCACTTCAGAGGGTTTCATGTTGATTGTGGAATGGACCGAGTTGTTATATTTATGTAGAAGTTCTGGTAGAATTGTAAGCCATTTATAATTACCTTGGAGGGTAAATTGTTTATACATATGATTTTTTAGGGTTTTGTTGAATCTCTCTACAATTGAGGCCTTGAGATCACTGTAACTCGAGTAATGTTGTATTGACTGGCTTTTAATAAATTGTTGGAACACAGAATTATAGAATTCTTTGCCATTATGTGTTTGCAAATAGCGCGGTGATCTTCCACTCTGATTGATGATTGTCCTGAAGGCTTCTGTAACACATTTTCCAGTCTTGGATTTGAGTGGCACAGCCCAGGCAAATTTTGAAAATGTATCTATGACAGTAAGTAGATACTTGTAGCCCTTGTTAATTTTGTCTAAATTTTTCAGGTGTCCACTTGCTATTTCCACCAAGTCACCCTGCCATAAATCATCTATGCCCTTTGTGACCACTGGCAGTCTCTTATAATTATGTCTGGCTTGTCTGTGTAATTCATCAACAATAATTTGTCTAGACATAATATGTAAACAAGAATATTGCAACTATGGGGTGTTCAGCAGCTGATACTACAGGATTTTCTAAATACAGTTTGTCTCATATTTGTATATTAAATTCCAGAGAACCATCATCTTCAACATAACATGTTTCTAATGTATTGGGGTCTGTAAAATCCTCTAACTCTACACTGGTGATTTTTGCTTTGTTATCAGCATTTGTTATTGATAAGGTAGGGTAGTGGTGTGCCTGTGGTTGTAGCCAATATTTGATCTTGATTGGTCTAAGTGTGCCCCCAACAAAAAACTGGTAATAAAATTGTGCAGTGGACAGCATATATATTTTGCCACCTGGTGTAAATGGTGAATCATATTCTTTGTTGGGGATACTGTACAATTCAAGAATTACTGTATGCTTAGGATTCTCGATTAGGCCAGTTATTTCTTTTTCTGCTGTAAGCAATCTACTTGTTACAGATTCAAGGTGCTCATTGATAGTCCTAACAACATCATCATGGCCTGGCTTGATTTTTATGTCCACAACAAGTTTCTTGTATTGTTGCACAATCTCTTGTAGCTGGGTGGCAAAAACAGACAGAGCATTTGCTTGATTGGATTCCATGGTCCCTAGCTGTTGCTTGATATTAGCTACAATTTGCTGTAAATTTTCAACAACTGCCAATTTTGAATTTTGAGCAGTAAGATCATGGACTTGTCTTCTGATATCCTCAAACAGGGCATGCAGTTCATTAATATGTTGATTAGTTGGTAGAGTGGCCACTGTCTGAGTAAGTTGTTTGATCTCTGTCTGGATATTCTTGATATCTTCTGATTTCAATATGCGATTCACAGCTCTCTTAATATTTTTAAGTTCCTGTGATGTAGGCAGATTTGATACAGTATTCTGCAAAGATTCAAGTGCCAATTTCACATCATTTAATTCAGAAGCATCAACCACACCACACATAGCATCTTGGAGCAGGGCTATATCTGCCTGAGTAGGTGTTGATTGTTGTAAAATTTCAAGTTTTGTTTGGATATCATCGATCAAATGATGAAAATGAGATAGCTCAGATTCAGTGTTGAGGTTTTCAAGTTTTGTGATCTGTTGCTGGACACTGGCAAGGGTATCTACAATACCAGGCAAGCGGGATTCTAGAGATTCTTGTACATTTGTCAGATCACTTTGCACTGCTGCTATTGTACCCTCAAGATGGGTTATGGTACTTTGAATTTTTCCAAAATCTTCATATGTTTCAAGTTGCAGCTTAATGTTGGCAACACTCCGAGTTATTGCACTCAAAGCATCAGAAGATGGCAAGTTGTTCATAAAATTTTCAAGTGTCTCAATTTTTTCTTTAACCTCGGCTATGGCATTGTTCAGAGGATCCAGATTAGGTATCTGGAGTGACTGAATCTGTTCCTTTAGAGTGGAAATCACTAGATCAAAATCTTCTTGTGATTTTATGCTTTTGACAATTGTTTGGAGCTGTGTCTGGACATTATTAATCTGCTCTTCCAATTGTTGTTTCAATTGCTCAGAGTTGGTGGCCTGGGTCTTAAATTTGGCTTGAAGAGCTGCTACAGCTTCTTCTAAACTTTGAAAATTATCCAATGTGGCCAAATCAGTATATTTCTGAAGCAATAATTTAAGTTCTGAGTCAATTTTAAGAAGAGGGTCCATGCATTGTGATTGTAAATTTGTAATTTCTAATTGAAGACTGGCATTGAGTGTGGTTTGTAAAGCTTGTAAATCACTTCTTAATTTTTTTACTCTGACATCAAGCATCAAAATCTCATCACTGTGATCTTCATGCCTTGTATGGCCAAATATATCATTAGGCATTTTGATTTAGTGGTTATTTATTATAGAGTATCTAATTCTTAATTCTATAAAAAAAGGTATAAGCTTGTCATAGGATCCTGAGACCTCAATATATAAGCAGTCACCAGCAGAAACAGTATATACAGTGCCAGAAATCATGTTTGAGTGCTTAATTCTGTAAATATTTCTCCCTACTGAAACTTTGACATCACCCTCAGGGGTTGTAATAAATTGTAATTGACCACCTACAGGTAATTGGTAATGATTTAAATTATTGTTAAATATGTACAATGTTTACCTGTTTCATCATCAACATCTGTAAGTATGCTGTTCAGATGAATAATTAACAAAGCACTTAGTTTAGATATTATATCAGAAGAGGGTGCTGGTGTTGGCAGGTCCATAATAGCCTGTTTTTTGAACCCAAATAAGTTCATAGGCATGTTTATTTATTTCAAATCATGCTCTGTAATTGGGCATTGATTGCCATTTTTCAAATCACAATGACCCCATGGTAGAGTATGTATGCCACATGACAAAATGCATCTCTTATCATCATGTGGGTCCAGAGCCACTTTTCTTACAACATTTGTAGTCAACAAGTGATCCACACTTTGAATTCTATTTTCTGATGTTCTGATTAAACTCTGTGATTTGAGACAATTTTGTAATCTTTAAATTCAAGCTCTTTGTCCACAGTTACTCTGCCAATGCCCTTGGCCTTTTTGGCAACACCACCACTACATGTTTCAAAGCTGTACATCTTGGACCTTAACCCAGCAAATGCCACAATAACATCACCAAGTGTCTCATCTTTTAACTTGCCAGGCACCTTTTTGTTGTGGGGTGGAATATTTCTATGTTCATGGTATCAAAATATTCAAGCAATGCAGGCTGTGACATATCTTGATAAACATCTTCTGTTTGAATATCAAGAATAAAACTATCTGTGTCCATGTACATCAGTTTTACACAATCACCATAAAAGGGCTTCAGCACATTATAATAGAGCTTTAACATGTGTAATTTGGCCAATTCCAATATCACAGCCCCTACATAAATAGGCTTATCAAACTTAATTTTTGTTTTTTTCATGTTGAAAAGTGCCATATCCTCATCATAAATTCTTCTATAATTGAAATTAGGCTTTGCAATCAATTTTTTGCTCAGGCTGGGGTCAGTAATTATTTTAACATCACTATGTTTTCTGACATTTTCTATGGTTTTGCCATACACAGAATTGACCATCAATTTAAACAAAGATTTATCAAATTGGCTCATTGCAGATGTTCGAAGCTCTGTGTTTGTATCAATATATTGTTTCAACCATCTTGAGTGCCTGAACCTCAAAACTTTTCCAACTTTGGTTACTTGAACACCATGATTCATTAGGAACTGGAGGTTTTTGTAATATATAACATAATCCTGTTTTGGCTCTAGAGTCATCATCAATTTCCTTTGTTTAGAGCCAGGTGAGCACTCAACCTCAGGAATTGGGGGCAGATCAGAAAATGTGTTGTGTAAATTATCTGGAATTGTCAGATCAACCTCTAAGAATAGGCCATAATTACTGTCATCAAAATCCTGAAGATCTTTAATATTGAAATCTTCAACCCACTCAAGCCCTGCATATGGCAGTTTATCCATCATAGCATAACCATACAGGCTGTTGGCATCTACATACAGTATATAATTTGATGGCAGTGCTGGATCATAATCAGGAATATATTTGTTATTTGCTCTGGCATATCTCTGAGAGCATTGCACCATGCCCCCTCTTATACATTGTTCCATAAACAGATACATATCTTTATCTTGGATCAGATCCAATTGCATTTTAGTGTTTAAAAACATTGCAGACCATGCTAGGCTTGGTGCACTGTAAAAATACATTGGATCCAGCTTATAATTTTTCATGGAAGATTTTCTAAATGCCTGAAGTATATCAGCTAAGAGAGTGACATCAAGTTTTAAATATGCCTTGTGATAATCACCAAATGTCTGGCATTTTAAATTGTTCCACATCAACTGGGCATGGTGATAATCTTCATCAGTGATTCCAGATCCTCTGAGTTTGCTGTAGAACTGTTGTTGTGGTGGCAGAGAACACTCATTAAATTTAGAAAAACCTGTAACATAATCATATGGATATACACCCTTCCGCCTAATTAATTTCAGGTCCTGATTTGGAAACATAGCACATGTGATTTTGAATTGATCATCAGATAATTGAGTGGCCAGTGTAGCCAGGCTAGCAGACAGAATTCTGTAGGAATCAAGAAATCTTAAGTGAATAGGAACACCATTAACTTTAATTATCTTGCTAATAGCAATATATTTCTCATCATTTTCTGCTAAAATATTTAAATTATTCTTGTCAAACCCCTCGTACCTGATCAAATTATGAAAATCATAATTGGATGCACCATGGCAAAATATAGGGACAAATTTTGGTCTCTGGATCTTAATATTACAGCTATTACACAGGGCCATTAAGAATTTACCATCTGTATGAGAATTGTGTTTCACCTTGATATTTGTATCTGAAAATTCAGAATCACATACCGGGCATTTTTCTGCATTGTTGAAATCTTCAATCTGTTTCTCTGTTAAAGGCATCATAGGTTTTGATTTTAATAAGATATTAGATGCTATGTCATGGCACTCATTTTCTATTCTATGTGCAAATTTTTTGATGGCATCTGGTCCCATGTATATATATTCTTTACTAACAACCCCATCCTGTACAACCTCATAATAAAAACTAGAAGGTTCATGAAATTGATATGATGTAATTGAAGATTCCTCAGGATCTGGGCTACAGAATGCAAGAGGTTTGAGGTTTGATTCAAAATCACAGACTATATATGCTGGGTGTTCCAACAAGGCTTCAAACTTTTTGAATTTGGCATTTTCACTTGGCATTGGCATCACCATATGAACAGGTTTATGATTGCCACAGTATTTCAGATGCTCAATTAACTTGTTTTTAGCAATTTCTGCATTTTTTTCACGAACCCCATTTACCATTTTTTGACCATCAAATACAGTTAAACATCTTCGGCACAACTTGAATATTCTATTAAATTTGTCTATTTGTTTTCTGACTAAAGCTTCAAGATTATGTATCAGAGTGTAATGGTGTGTGCCATCCCCTTCAATTAAGAGCAGATCAATCAGAACAGCAGAATCATCATCAAGTGTACTGATTCTGAGAGGTGCTATCAAGCAATTGCCACGACCAGTGGAACAAATAAATACATTAATAGATAATTGTTTACCATTGATATCCCTGGCCTTTTTTTCAAATTTATCAATATTCTGAACAGACATTGGATATTCTAAGCCCTCCATTGCATCATTAAAATTGTGTTCATATTGTTTATAATAAGTTATTCTTTGTGGATCCCTTAAAACTGGATACAAAGCAGCTAAAATACACCACGGAAAACATTTCTCATCATTATTTTTTATGTTAACCACGGCTCTTTTGTTTTTAATATTAGCAGGTAATGGCAGATATGTAGAACCTTGTAATGGGCTGAATTCAGAAATATTAACATATAACTTGTGTGGAGATCCGCATAGGCTCCATCCTGACTCTTTTCCAGCAAATTCAGTGTGTTTAATATTCAATTGATCTATCAAACTGCTTATTATTTTGTCTGAATTTGCATTTGAATATACAGGTACAGTTTCTGTTATGTGGGGCTGTGTAAATTTTGTGCCATTTGCTTTCTTATATTGTGTAAACAATTTGAGGGACAGCTTATAAGAGCCATTTTGTGCATTTAGAATTGCCTGCACATCAGGATTTATACTGTTCAAAAAATTCTTAATGTCACATCTTGGCTCTGATACAAAACTGTAATCCCTAAGTTGGCCAGCAAAACTGCTATGGATGGGTTCATAGCGTGGCTGCTTTGCCGCTCTAGCATTAACAGGTGTTTCATGCTTCCTTTTCAGACCAGATGTAGATGGTTGTGGGGGCAATGTTGATGACTACATAACAAGTACACTTATGCCTTTTGTAATATGCCTTGCTTAATATTTTATGGCATCTTGGACAAATTTTTGTGGCCTTTCTGCATTTCTTAGGGTCACAAATATGCCGGTGCCTAGACCAATTAGAACTAGATATATTTTTATTGCATTGATTGCAATATTTTTGATTTGGCATTTTTATTGTTTATTTATATAAAATTTCTTGGTCCAAAAAAACAGAACTATGGATAATATGCCAAAACAATTATAACAGCAGTTAGTGGCTGAGCTGGTGCTTTTATACCCAAACAACAGCAATAACTAGGCTCTGGTGATCCCCAATATAAAATAATTTTGCTCTATTATGCTGTTGTACAACACACTTTACCAGGTTTCAGATCCGGGAGCTATCAGTTGTATATCAACTAGCAGTGAATATTCTCAAAATCTCACGTGTGGAGATATTATTTTGCCACATGTATTTCAATCTTACACATTTTATCAGGACTCAAACCCAGAGCTCTTGTTTACAAGGCAACTATATTAACACTTTGCCATCAGGGGAGGCCTCACATTTTATCAGGACTCAAACCCAGAGCTCTTGTTTACAAGGCAGCAATATTAACACTTTGCCATCAGGGGAGGCCTCACATTTTATCAGGACTCAAACCCAGAGCTCTTGTTTACAAGGCAACAATATTAACACTTTGCCATCAGGGGAGGCCTCACATTTTATCAGGACTCAAACCCAGAAGCCTCTTGTTTACAAGGCAATAAAAGCCATGGGGCTATGCACCACACTCTACTGGGTCTCAGAACCCAGGAGCTATGAGCTCTATATCAACTAAATACAGTCAAAATTGGATTTTGAACTGTGCAATGAATATTCTGTAAGTCCCACTTGTGTTTATATTAACAGAACAAGGCAAAACCAGAATTGGATTCAGGCTTGCATGACAGCATACAAGAGGGCAATGTTCTTTTACTAAGAATTTTCCCCCTATTACACAGAAATATTAATAGAAGTTTTATGCCCTTTCAGTGAATTACACAGAAATATCATTAATGCCCCCTTTTAGCTGTGTAGATTATATCTCATGCGTGCCAGCATATAAAGCCCCCAGGCATGCAAGCAAAACATTAGTCTTCCCGATCAAAACTTTTTGATAGATTAATATATTGATGAGCTAAATAATTGCTTACCCCGGGCAATGAAACTGATCAAAAGATTAGAAAAAACATGAAACAGCCTGCCCTTGTCCAAGTAATCCTCTATTGTATTGATCTGTAAGTTGTAGAGCATGAGAATATGAGCATTTTTGGTTTAGTTTTAAGTGTAGTCAAAACAATATCAAAAGAGGCATATTTTTGACAAGCTTATGGACAACAAACTGAGAGATTCAGCCTTTGTACACATGGCTGAATCAATCTGAGGGGGGGCTCATCATTTGCACACTAGAATTCAGGATTCTTGGGATTTTGACGGAGTAGCACGCTGTAAGCAATAAGATCATATGGGTACTTGGCTTAATTTTAAGTGTATGCAAATCTGTCTATTGAGGGTTCTTCATGTATACACTAGAATTCAGGGTTCTTGGGATTAAGAGCATATCACACTTGAAGAATTGGGGCATATGGGCATCTTGTCATAGTTTTAAGTGTAGCCAAATCGGGCTGTTCAATCAAATAACCTCTTCATTTGTACGCTATAAGTGCGCCAATATTATCATCAATACAACTACTTCTGGTGTTGATGTCTATTTTTATTCACAGGTTAAAAAGAAATGCCAAAGTAAATTGGATGACCAAGTCTCTAATCATTGTGCAGACAATGATATTGCTGGTGAAGATTCTTCTACTGGTGAGGTTTCTTCTGCTGGTGAAGTTTCGTCTCGCAGATCTGATGGCAAGAAACAAAAGACCACAGCAGCAAGGTAGGTGTATTGATTACTGGCATAGCCAGATTTGTATGTAAATATGTATATTTTAAATTGTGTTTTTTAAGTTCACTATGCACAGAGATTCTAATCAGGACTGGACCTACAGTTTAAAGTGGGATTCATGATTGTGATAAATACCAAACACTTTCCGTTCATCTCAATTTTGCTCATATTGTACTCTGGTTATTTTAAATCTTGACAGTAGACCATGCATCTGGTTTTCTAGAATTCCTCTCAAAACAGTCGTCTGTGACAGAAGTTTGAGGAACTAAGATTACATTCGACATACTTTTTTGTGGATTACGAAGCAGTCAAAAATCTTCATAATAAACATATTTTTTTGCTGAAAGTTTTTAAATAAGATGGTTGAAGAATTATTTAATGGTGAGGGGCAAGTTGAAGATATGGTCAAAATGAAGTTGGAGTCTGTTTTCTAACAAGAAATTCAGAAGGTTATTGCAGTTTTATTTGGTAATTCAAATGTGCAAACAAACTTGGACTTAACCCCAAAAGGGTAAAGCATATTTTAAATATGCTTTCATTACTTCCTGCGATATTAAATGTAGTTCCAGTCCATATAAATCCATATTTAGGGGCAACAGGAAATTTGCAAGTCAACACTTAAAAAAGAAAGTTTAGGAATCCATTGTTTCTGTAACGGAAAGTAAAGCACATTTTGTATTGCATTATGATTGCTGAATGTCACATATGCATTTTATTTAGCTCAGCAAATGGCTTGCTTAACCCTAGAAGAACAGGACCTATCATTTTCACGGGTGACCTTATTTTTATTGTAATTTTAACAATGTTAATTTTACTCAACAGCTTCCATGTCTGTAACTTTTAACAAATATTAACGGTCTACACTTGTGTAAAAAGTTAAACTTTTATCTCGTGTGTGAACACTAATACACTGGATTAGTACTATAAGTACAATCACCTGACATTTTGATGGGTACAGTTTTTAGGTAGATACATCTGTTAGCAATAGCATATTTTAAGCATGAGTGTGAGTTTATCTTTGGTCACAGTTGTTCATCTGACGGATGTATTTTCAAGGTGAATGTTAGTTCAGATCGGTGAACGAATTATCTAGAGTAAAATATTGGCAACCTTTATATGTCCCCCGAACATGGCTTACTGGATCGTGATGTAGCTACCTTATTATCTCTGTGATTTTGTAAGATGTCGAATCTGAAGGAGAGGACAATATTTATGAATATGATGAGTAGAACAGAGAAGATATTGATAATGTCAGAATAGATGTTCATTACATACAACTTATGAACTTTTCTACAATTATTCTTCGAATGAAGATGTGTAAGATGGTGACAGTACATGTGAGTGTCAGCAGATTGATGTTTCTTGATTTATTGATTTTTATTGATTCATTTTGTTTCTTTTACTTTGCTTTTGTGCCACTTTTGGCTAATTGCGAAGATGGGGATGAAATTGATGAATGGACACTCACAAACATCCATGCCCAGGCGATGTGGTAACCACTACAGCATGGGGTCCAGCATATTCTCCTTTCCAAGGGAGTTTTCGTATATTTCTAATTTTTGTGATAGAATAACATATTTATTTTTTCAAAAGTTCCCACTAAAGAAAAAAAGTATACATAATCTAAATGGTAAAGAAAAATGTTTCTAGAAACAATAGACTCAAAAATATACCATAAGTAAATAAATAAAATACTCTCATAAATAATATATGAATAAATGAAATACACATACACACCATGATGTTGAAAGATGATATATTTATGTATATATTTAATTATAGTTTTGACCATGTTCAGTTAACTCCACGTCATCCATAATTTAATTGAGTATGCATAACTCCATCCTGACCAGACAATTTGTTCCTTTTGTGCCCCTCTATTAGCCACTGTAGGGGACAGAATTTGTAACAAATGGTTAAGATGATGTGACAATAAGAGCAATAAAAGAAACAAGATTTGATTCAAGCTCAGAATAAAAGAAGTGAAAAATATTACATGGAAAATCTATATCTGCAAAATGAAGGTTCGTCCTAGTAGGTAGCTAATTCCCATTTTTCATGGTTGTAAGTCCATATTTAATTTCATATTTTGGTTAAAATAACTAAATATACATATATTTACAAATCTAAATCTGTTCCCTGGATGTAACTTTCTAAGATAATCCTGTTAGACATTTTCAAATACAGTGGAACCTCAATGTTGTTTAAAGAATATACAGTGCAAAAAAAGTCTGAATTTTAGGAAATTTTAAGATGTTGCTTTATTAGCACCAAGAGGTAAGATCTATGAAGCAGGAAAATGCAAAATCCAAGAATGTCCATCAGGGTTTTGCTGTATTTGCAAAGTGTGTGCGTGTTCAGTCAAGTTATGCTTTTTCACAAATGCTTAATGATATATCCACTGGCAGCTTTAGTGCAGTTCTCTTCCTCTTCTTCAGCAGACAGAAATACTTCAATGAAACCACATGCTATAAAAATTATAAAAGTTGGGATCCTGTAGCTTCATGGTGATTGGCAGTTGCCATTTCGTCTAAGTAGTCTCCAATTTGTTTATCCTAGAAGATTCAAATTATGCATGTTGAACTAAGATTGTGAACATAACTCATTTTCTGCTTTAAGGTTGGATTTGATTGAATTTTTGTATTAAGTTCACCATGGGTCACACTAGTTCCACACCCCCTATATTCCTTCATGGTGTGATGCAAGGCACAGGGGAGCACTTTACTTTTTTTTTACGGGTCACACTAGTTTGTGTTTGTGTATAATTTGATTCTGTGATGCACAAAAAGTGCTGCTGGACATCATGTGATGTTGATGATGTCGAAGTTTTACAAATATTTATTACAAACATTCTTATCTTTGTACATAAGAGTTGTTGCATTGGCAATCATTTTACCTGTTGTCGTTTCTTTATTATAAGGCATAGAACTTCTGCTGGAAAAATAAGCTGCACTTTGGTCAGTTTGGCAAGTTACATATCCTCTTGCATTGAGGTTACTTGGGGTTGATTATTCTGCCTGAAACAGGAATTTGTATGAAAGTGATCTGGAATCGGTGTGTTGTCACATAATGCTTTAAGGATTATTATTGGCCAATTGAGTACAAGGAATATGTGACAGACATTTTACGCAGGACAGTGTTGGATTCTTAAGTATGATTTTCTCATTCTCTTAATGTTGGCTGTAGTGGCACATAAATTCCAAAGTATATAGAGTATAGACACATCATTATATTTCATCAGAAGAAAAACATGTCTGCACAAAGTTCTACTTTTTTTAAGACTGGCTAAGAAAGCCATGAATCTAAGATAAAGGTACACATTTTGAAATGTGACCTTAAAACATCTACCGTATTTACGCATGTATAGCGCGCGTGCATGTATAATGCGCACTCTGGTTTTGGATGGGTAAAAGTGACAAAAAATTATATCTCGTATATAATGCACAGTACAATCCAGTTTCAAGAAATGGCTTTCTTAGTTGTAGGTTGTAAATCTGTTGATATGCTGATCAAGAGTGAATGAGGTCATACCCATTCAATTGCTCATTCCTTCCTTTTCAAAATATATACTTTTTCTTTCCGTGACGAATGTAACATTTATACGAGGGACATTCAGGACCTTCCAAATAGCAGTTAGCAGCACAAGATTTCTTCCATTAAGGAATTTACACACTCCATGTATGTCATATTATTTGGCCAGTAATACATTTTAATTTGTATTATCTTTTGCCGTATGTTTTCTTTCATACAAAGTACAATAAAAATCAGAACGTTTCTTCATTTTTTGATGAACTTATTTTAACTGCATTTCATATTAGTGTCGTTATCTTGTATGGAATACTGTTTCCATATTCAGAAACTGCAGGATTCAAGCTTTACAATGATATATAACATGATAGGGTTAAGTAAACATGAAAAATCAATGCAAGTGTCCCAAAATCATGAATCACCCTGAATTATTCCGTGCATAATACACACCACAGTTTTTGGGGGCAAAAATTTTGGAAAAATGTGTGCATTATACATGAGTAAATACGGTAATTTATGAATTAATACAAAGTAATTAATTCTTGCGCTGGAGTAGGCATCTTAAACAAAGCTCCATGTAATGCATTTTAATACATGGCTGAATCTGCCATATTTGCAGATTTTAATATTTGGCTTCCAACAGTCTTAAATTTTTAATTAACCACTTGCCTGATTAACCCGAGTTAACTCGGAATTTGTTTTTGCTTTACATATTATTTACCCGAGTTATCTCGTTAAAATCGTACAACTACAGGGCACTTTTCTGCTTACCCGGACAGTCTCGTTTGAGCTTTAACAGGTGTTAATTCCCACTTTGGCCACTAGGTGGAAGGTGTAGATAGCTTGTCGAGGTACTGCTGCCATCTACCAGATTCCCGTGACACTACATAGTTGTCGCCTTTCCAGTGATGTGAGAGGAAAGAAGATTCTTCGCGAGTCAAGATACTATTGCCCCCATTGCGATGTTGCACTCTGTGTTAGCCCATGCTTTTGGGTTTATCACACTGTGGGTAGCATTTGATGTGAGCCAGTATGTGTGATAGTCTGTAAACTTGGACAGCATTAAAATGTGAAGACATTTTAGTTTCAACAGTTTATATGCCATTTTCAAACATTTGTAGTACTTTCCTTATATGTACGAGTTAACTCGGGTTAATAATTATGGAGGATTTTTGAATAGTTTTGTGACCTTATTTGACCCCAAAAATAGAATTTTGTTACTGTTCCTTAATTGCTGATATTGGTACATTAGAAACACACAATAAAAATATTGTGTAAAATATGGACCATTTTTGGGGAAATAATGTGCCAGGCAAGTGGTTAAAGAAAACACATATATAATAAACACTTACGTGAGTGAGTATCGTTGTTAAAACAATCTTGTAAACGACGTTTCGCAGAGCTATGCTCTGCTTCTTCAGGTTGTTTTTTGATCAGCGCATAAAATAGTTCGTCAAGTAGACAAATCCAGGATAGGGTAAAAAAGGTTTTGGATTAAAAGACGTAAAATTACATAACTGTTAAAAAATGCCATAAAAACTTGACATATACTTCTAAAGGAGCTGTGTTCCCATCCTACCTACATGGCTGACTAAGTGCTGTTACGTACGTGTGTTACATTCCTTCGAATGTGAACTCTATCGTTTCTGATGTGGCGTGAGTCACTTACAGCGTGACATGGAATTTCACAGGCTCCCCATCGTTTAAACATTTTGATCCATTTTTCGTCCAAGTTGCCATCGTCCCTATTTAATTTCTTCCCCCTATCTATACAAATACATGCTGCCTCATGAACGTTTCTATCGCGTTGTTTAAAAACTCTCTTCACCACTTCTCTTTTTCTAATATTATGTTTCTTTTCTATAACATGCTCGGATAGCCCCGTTTTCGGTACCAGTTCGTTTTATGTCCCTGTCATGCTCATCCCAGCTATTCCCATGCTCCTTCCAGTTTGTCCTATCTATTCTTTATTGCATGAACAAATTATCCTACATACGCCCTTCTCATCCCTGTCCTCGTTACATCCCTTTCCGTCCTTTTTGTATTCTGTAAAATACTTCTCGATATTTCGGGGTGCTCTCATTTCTCCTTTTAATCTAAAGTTTCTCGATATTTCAGGGTGCTCTCATTCCTCCTTTTAATCTGAAGTCTTTTAGGATTCTATCAAACTTTTCCAGCATCCCTTTTACATACGGAATCCCCACATATTTGTATTCTTCATCCCCTTTTTTCTTTGATTTCGCCAACGTCATTTCTATCTCCGTCTTTTTCAAAACTTTGTGGGCCCCTTCTTTATTCTCCTCATTTCCTTGGTTTTATAACCATTTTTCAAACCCACCTTCATTATCCAATTTTCTTATTTCTCCCTTTCTTCCCTACAAAGTCTACCAGCCCGTATGTAAAAATTCATAAAAACATTATTGTTAATTTTGTTTGCATGTTCAGAATCTTTATGTATATATCTATCCCCTGCCAATACTTTGTGATAAATGCCTGTCAAGACTCCTTCCTTTACTCGTTCGATCCTTAAATCCAAAAAATTAATGACGCCATCTTTCTCCTTCTCACTTGGGAATTTTATTCTACTATCCTGTTCCCCCAGAATTTCAAAAATACAATCTAAAATTTATTTTTTTCTCGATTATCGAAATGTCATCAACATACCTACAAAAGTATTTAATATCATTATTAACTTCAACCAATGCTTCCCTCTTAATGAAAGGTAAGAATATGCTGGAAACGATTCCTGACACAGGGTTACCCATAGCTAATCCTTCTTTCTGTCTGTATATTTTCCCGTTAAAACTAAAACTATTGTATCCCGAAACAAGTTGGAACCATCTTACAAACTGCCAAGTCATAACAACATCAATCCCCTTATCCATAACCCAACGTTGAAGAGAGTCTGCAGCTTTATCTCTGGGAACACTGGGATATAAGTTAATGACATCAATCATCCACTTCATTTATATTTATTTCATCTAATCCTATCCTCATTTCCCAAGAGTTCTCCACACTGTATTCAGTCTTCCCCCCAATCTCCCTTAATCTCGATACTAAAGTTTTTGCCAATCTATACCCCAGGTGTGTGTACATGGGTATAATTGGCCTCATCAGGGTCCCTTCCTTATGTGTTTTTGGGATGTCAAAAGTGATAGGAATTTCACTTTTTTTACATTATTCGATAAGTTTCTTCTTATCGGATCTTGAGAGAGTCAGACTTGTTTCAATCCCTTTCCTAACTTTATTTCTTATTTTACTAATGGGATTTTGTTCAATTACTCCAAAGTCACTATTGGTAAAACATTCTTCCAACTTCTCCCTGTATGTTCTTTTCTCCATTAATACCAATTTATTTTTCTTATCAGATCTTATAAGGAATAAATTGTTTTTGTCAACCCACTCTCTCACCCTTTTAAGTTTTTCTCCTAATTTTCAGTGTTGAATTTCCCTACTACTTTCCCTCTCCCCCTACCTTTTTCTTTCTAAACTCTTTCCTCAATAAGATCGTGTATTTTATGCCTCAATTCATTTTTCTCGTCCCTATCTGATAAAGTACATATTGCATGTTCAGTAGCTATAAGAAATTATTCTCTCTCAATTGAAGCGAGAGCGAGTGACCTACTGCTGGTTCACCTGCGCTGCTGTTATGTCATCGCCACTACTGGTGTGATACAAGGAATGACCGAGAATAGCTGTACAGGTGCTGCCACCTATAGCGAATTTTTAGAACTATGCAAGTTTTAATGTATTACGTAAGTATTTTATGCCAAGAACACAGAGAGATGTGAGTTGTAGGATTTTCGGTAAATAAACACAGTTATTTACAGGAAATCGCTACACCTTGTACAGCTCACCGCTCAGGAGAAGATCCCTGCCGGAAGTCAAGTGACTTAGGGGCAGGTGACTCCACTATTAACGTTGGGGGAGTGCACCCTGGGTCAGATACAAGTGCTTTGGTCTCGCTGTAAGGTTTGATTCACATCTACGCTCAAACCACTGTCCACGCACGGTCAGGGGGTATCCACATTAGCCGTCAAGGTATGATCATCATCAATCTGGTGTTAATTTCTTGACAGAGTACACCGATTTTTTCTTTTGATTTTTTTAAATAAAGAACCTGACAATTGTACTAACTACAATGTTTTAGATATTTTTAACGATGGAATTGGCTGTTACAGCACTGGCGTTCGAAGAAAATGGCAAACATTAGTTTGTCGATCTAGGTTTAGCATGAAAATTTTTGGGCTGATTGATTCATATCGACATTGTTGATAATTTCTTTTATTCGAACGTTTCCGACACAACACAGCTAAATAATGTACAGGATAAGCAATACAAAAATATTCTGTACACTGAAAATAACAGCAACCAATGAGAAATAAAGAAATTCATAATTCAAAACGAATTGAATTCATGATGACATGTCAAAATCATTGAGTAACATTACGGTGAAGTGGTGTTTTCCTAATCTTTCTGGGGGAAACAAGTTTTCTCATCGGTGGCCGATCGTTCCGTTCAAGCGATTCTTTCCGAATCCTCTTGATTGTTGGCTCCGGCAAACCTGTTGCTGCAGATGCACGCTTGGTGCTCTGCGTAATTGACAGATTTCTTTTCTTCAGATTCACAGTCTCGGAATTCAATAACTTTGCTGATAATCTCACGTGCTTCACTATGCACAGTAGCACCTTTCCTCCTTACACCTGTCATAACTCTTAAAACACCACGAAAACCAATCAAAATCCCCCAAAAAATCACAATTAAACACCCACGCACAAGCACTTCCACAACGACAATGACCGCATCAGAAGACTTCCTGCTACCCCTGAAATCTGCAAATAGACCGGTTTTCCCCTGTCCCTCCGCACGTCCTCACCCCTCATTTGGGGATCTTCTCGTGAGCGGTGAGCTGTAGTTCAGAAAGTATTGGATAATGCTCACTTGTGGGCCATCCTTAATTACCCCTGCTGAGAAGAGATCTTAAGATACACTGATTGGTCCACAAACACTTCCCTAATCTCCTGGATTAAAGATAAAATGATGAATGCTAAAGTAGGTAAGGCTGGGGACTGACTACTTGTGCAGAAATTAGCACATGGAGAAATGCAGCCCTGTGCGTGTGACAACCTTTTCATGCCATTTCTCTACTAGCAAGTATATGAAGCTCTATTTCCTTTTAAAGGTTAAGAAATAGTGTACAACTTCCATCTGGATGATTCTTATGAATCTTGTCGATCAAAATTTCTATTGAGCCTAGACTTCAAAACTCATTACCAAAATTTACCTTTTTAAAAGACAAGGCACATATAAAAATTAAGGGTCAATTAATTATATGAAACTCAAAAAGAATTGTAACAATATTGTATTAATGGCTACAAACACATACGTGGGTGTATCCAAAAAAAACCGAACTAATTTTTGTGTGAACTTATTTATTAACAATTTAAGTACAAACCTTCAATTCCCTTCAAAGTACTCTCACTTGTCCAGTCTTTGATTCCATTTTTCAAAACATTTTTTAACGTCATCTTTTGTGATGCGTGACAGCGCCTCCCTCGCTTTTTTCTTCACCTCAGCAACATCAGCAAAACACTTTCCTTTCATGTCTCCTTTCATTCTAGGAAACAAAAAAAAGTCGCACGGGGCAAGGTCGGGTGAGTATGGGGGTGAGGAACAGGGGTCATACCATTTTTGGTCAAGAATTGTCGTACAGACAGGGCTGTGTGAGCTGGGACATTGTCATGATGGAAAAACCAGTCACCCGACTGCTACAAATCGGGCCGCTTCCGCCGCACACTCTTGTTTCTACTTCCAAGTAGAAAGCCTGGTTAACTGTCTGACCTTGTGGAACAAACTCTGAATGGTCCATCGTCGATCTTCGTTGTTGATTTCATGAATTTTTACAACATTGTCATGTGTTCGGGCCATGGAAGGATGACCAGAACGAGGTTTGTCATCAATTGACATTTCACCATTTTTGAAACGGGAAAAGCACTCACACTTGAGTTTTCCCCATAGCATCGCCCTTGTACACCGTTTTTAACATTTGAAGAGTTTCTGTTCCACTCTTTCCAAGCAAAAAGCAGAATTTCACCACTGCACGATGTTCCCGAAAATCAGCCATTGCAAAAACGACGATCACACAAAACAGCTGTCACTTTAAACTCCACCGAAACGTGTCCTGACCTGCCTCAGCGATGGCACTCGGCTTACGGACTCAGGAAGGTTCGCTCTATGCGCTCCTAGCAGCAAAACGTGGTACTACAAAAGCTCTGCCCACCACAAAATATGTTCGGTTTCTTTTGGGTACTCCCACGTACATATCCACTTCATTTTTCAACATAGTTACCATTATTTTCCAAGCACTTCCGTAACCCCCTGAGATATCTGCCAATCCAACAAAGTCTTTGCAACACCTTGTTGTTGTTTTTTCCTTTTTTCAAAACGTTGAGATGCAAAGGCACCTTTTTTTAGGTGTAGGAAGACGTGACAAGTACTAGGTGGAAGATCCAGACTATACACAGGGTGATCAAAATGTTCTCATCCAAACCACTGAATCGTCTGCAGCCTGAGGGCAACAAATTGTGGTCTAGCATTATCATAGATAAGAACAGTTCTCAAGTGACACATTTCACATTGTAAGTTTTGTATGGTATGTCTTAGTTTTGATATTGTTTCACAATATGCTTATGATGAGATTGTTTTTCCAAGTTCCGTGAAATCCTCCGAAAGTGCATCTTGTTGGTCCCAGAAAATAGTTCCCATGTTTTTTTGTGTAGATAGATTTTGATTGTACTTTCTCATGTTACAATGCACTACACTATTGCTGTACTTTTCCTTCAGTTCTTACACCCTGACCATACACTTCACACAATTCTCGGAGAATTTTGATAGCATTAAGAAATCGAATCACAGCCCGCACTTCTCAACTGGTGGGAGTGTGCAATCAGTAGGGAATGGATTTCTAGGTCCATACCTACTTTTTTTTGCTGTCATAGACATATGGTACTTAGAGATTTTTGCGTTTCATGAACGCAGCACCCCTCTACTGTAGGACCTAAAAATGCCTAAATTAACCATAAATTTAGTGTAAATGCCTAAAAGCCCTTTTTAACTTGAAAAATTCATTTTAAACTATTCGCTTAACTTTAAAAATAACTTTTGTTGAGAACGACTCTTAATTTCTACCACAAAGGTTTGAGACCCTTAAACTTTGAGACCTTGAACGAATCCAAGTGGCAAAAGCAGCAATGCAACATGAAGGTGTGTCAACGTTTGTGCAAATTTCCACCAGCCTGTATCACGAAATTGGGAAAATGTGGAGCAAACTGACTGGATAAGGCGTTAAATCCTGTACTTTCCAGGCAATTAAAGGGACTATAGATAGATTATTCCAAACAAGATGCAGGCTGTTTTTACGCACTGAATCCTAGCTAAAAAATCATTCGGTTATTAAAACAGGGCCAACATATTCCTGGCCTCCAACAGTGTAAGAGTGCGTGAAGATTCCAAGAATACCTCTGCCTGATTGGCTGTTTCGAGTGCCTGCTGTGACTAGTAGGAAAAGCAACCCTGCAAGTGATCAGTCATGTCTTCTTTTTCCCCGTTGGCACAACAGTTAGGTGAAAGATACGAGTTTGCATCGGAAAGTACAACTGCCCTACTGTAGAGGATGTTCATCAAGGAGAGATCACCAGTACAAACCTGCCTGGAGTTTGAGGGTTTTTTTTTATCACACTTTATGCACAGATAGATTAATCGGGACTTGAACTAAAGTTTAAAGTGGGATCTGGGAACCACTATGTGCCTCCCACGGATATCGAACCTAAGACCTCTTTTTCGTTACAAGGTGGCGACATTAGCACTTGCCTCGGAGAGAACCAAACCTGCTTTGAGAATCAGGCACAGTTGCATTTATGAAGATTGCATCAATAACTTCCTGAAGCGTAGAGAGAAGGTTCTCCATGGATGCTTCTGGGTTGTTACTATCACATTGAAAGTTAATGGGATTGTTACAACCCAGAAGTGTCCATGACTGTACAATCAACAGCAAATTAATTAGGAGAAAAAAGATTTTCTTGACGAAAAATGAGTTGGCAATGCTGTGAACACCGAGGCATTTGTGATAAGACGCTTGAGGAGTCTCAAGCAAAGTTTTCTCAACGCACAACTTCAGTACTGAAGGTCATGTCGGTTGGCAACTTCCGGGAGCATGTTGTCTGTCTACCTCTACACAGTTCTCCCCAAATGCCTGTTTGAAAATGATCTGGTGTTCACTTTTTTTTGCCAACGTAGTTCTCACATTGCAGTAATGTTGCAATATTTTTTTCTTATTATTTTGCTTTGTTTTTACCATGACACATTTATAATTTTTCGCAACTATTACTATGGATGATAATTACATTAAATTGATAAGGAAACTTCAGAGATAGAACTCCATGCTGAGACCTGGCCTCGAACTCGGAAGCAAGAGCGGGGAAGTTTAGTCACATCGTTCTAACTCTGGGCCATGAGTTAGCTTATAATTATTTGTAATTGCTAAGGAGTATTTTATCGTATATTCATACCTAATATCTGTTCCTGGACACTTAATTTATGAGTGGTATTAGATCCAAAATGTGTTCGTCGGGGAGAATCCGCTTTTTGTTTGACGGGGCGTTTGGGGAGGCACATCTCATTCATATCCGAGAAACAATTAGAGTAAAAAATGACATGTGTGAAAGTTTAAGAAACGTGTGAATGACGGGGGATACTACCGAATAGGTGTATTCCTTTTTTTAAAAAAAATACCAGCCCGGGCATTGTTTTTTGTGTGCTTATATCATGTCATGACTCATCCTCATCGTCATGATTCTTTAACCAGATGTGTTCACCCTCGTGAGGGCAGACCTCACCCTCACTCTCCAGAAGACTTGTGAGGGTGAGGGCGGTGGAGGGTGAGGGCTACTGCAATCATGGAGGGTGAGGGAGTTTGATTCCAAATGAACACCTATGCTTTCAACATGTGTAGTATCCGCATATTCTGCAACAATGCAACTTGCGTTCAGTAACTAACTGTCACAAATTTTGACTAAGTAATAAAGAAGGAAGTAAATAAAAAACGTGGCTATACAGCCCTGGAAGAGCCTTGGCCTATCTCCAGACTGACAGTTTCCTTCCCACAATGAAAGAAGTAAATTTATGAATGAATAGTTCAAAATTGAAATTATATACACAAGTATTGTTTTCAGTTATCTTCACATGCTCTAGAGCAAATTATGGATCTGCATTACAGGGAAGATTCACGAAGACCCACACTCATTTGATATGCAATGATCGAGATGGAAATTTCTGTGAGGTGGATGCTGGATCGATCCTTGAAAACAGGTCGGGGGGAGGGGATGTAGGTTTGTAGGTATAATTTGTAGGTAATTACAGGAGATCTGAGATACAAAAGTAAGAGATCTCCATAGGTATAAAATACAAATGTTTCGTATTCAAATTTTACGATATCACGTGTATCATCTGAAAACCAAACATACCAAATTTTGGAAAGTAGGAGCTAGTTAGTGAAATATATTTAAAGTTGATGATTTATATTTGATAGAAATTCTATTAGGATGTCAAACCTAAAGCCCATAGTCAAGTTGTATGATGAAAGGATAGAGGATAAGCTTCAATCAAACTTAGTATATGCTCACAAACAAAAATGGCGACTGAGTGACCTAGAGCAACACAAAGCAAAGAAATCACTCGATAATTGGTTGGAAGAAACCATGAGTTACAAGGGCGAAAAAAATGTATTTGCTTTTGCAAACTTGCCTTTAGTTTGCCTGTTCCAAACTGAAATGCCATATTTTGAGACCATTGTGTCACATGCTAAATTAATGGAGCCTTGTAAAAATCAGAGTTCAAAATGTTTCAAAGAAAATAAATATATTGTCTCTAGGGAAAACAGAAACAAAGAAAGGACACACTCATTCAAACAAACAAAAATAAACTTGATTTTTAATGTTTCAAATAATGTTGACGTGTGTTCAGTAATGAGTCCACCAGCCATTGTTGTCCATTACCTCACGTAATCTTCTGGGCATAGATTCAACAAGTCTATGACAAATACGTGGCCTGTTCTGTATAGTTCTCCATACGTCATACATATGGCCACGTAATTGTTCTCTTGTTCTTTCATAGCCAGGTTCCCATTCTCTCACCATAATGGACCATACGTTTTCAATTGGATTGAGGTCTGGTGATTTTGCTGGCCATTCGAATGGCTGAATGTCAGGGTGATGTGCAAGCCATTGCTTCGTTCTTTTGGACGTATGGATACTGCAATTATCATGAACGAAGTTGATGATGGACATTTTTTCCCGAGGATAAATAACGCAAACTGTCGGTAGCATATGTGCTTCAAGCACTTTAATATATTCTTCGGAATCCATCCTCGAGGATATTTCTACGATATCTCCTGCACCAGCTGCACTGATCCATGCCCAAAATGCCACTGAAATTCTTCCACTTCTTCAATTGCTTCGAACATATCTTGGATCATAACGAACTCTGTCCGGTCGCCACAAATTAATTTGGCCATCTTCATCCGAACAAAACACTTTCTCGTCAGTCCAAATTACTGTTTGCCAAAAGTCATTTGTCATGGGTAGATATTGTAAAGCGAACCCAAGATGAGCATTTACGTGTTGCGCTGTGAGTTGCACTTTCTTCGCTGGTGTTCTGTGCCGTATCCCCGCAGCTTGTAGACACCTTCGTATTGTATCACTTGAACACTGCAGTTGTAAATGTCTGGCAACAATACTGGCTGGAGAAAATGGATCATTTGCAATGTGTTCCACAATAGCAGCATCTTGCTCTCCCGATGTCACTCTGCGGTGCCCTGTTTTCCTTCTTGTTTTCAGGCCTCTTCTCCTTCATGTTGAAAACGCTCTATCCAATGACGAACAACATTTTCATGCTTTCCAATGGCTATTGCGATATTGGAAATTGTGCGGCCACATTGGAACATGAAAATTATACGGCCAGAGTAGCTTCAGACGTGTATGGCATCTTGACTCCGTAGCTCCGATGAACGATTGCTCGTCCTGGCCAGGTTTCAGACTACCACATCGCAAGTCATTCACTTGGTCTTCAATTAAGGGTTGCTAACCCTATTTTTTTTAAAAAAAATATCGTTGATATGCAAGGAAAATATCAGGGATGGTCACGACATTACGATCCAAAATTTCAAAAATGGAATTTTTCATATCTTGCGAAAGTTAAGGTAAACAAATGCTACTGAATTTCTACTTATGAAATTTCATCGCCGATTCTTGTCATACGAAGTGAAATGTGTATTTGTTTCAGAAAACTTACAGGTGTAAATTATCTTCCCAGTAAAGTAATCAGAGTGCTAGGCACGATAATGGTCATTATTATTGTTTATACTGTATAACCAATAGCATAGTTACGTAAGTTTCAATGAATGATGTAACCCCTTATCACCTTACCAATAATCATAACCAATATTAACACTCGAATCTAAATCAATCGAATATACAGCTTGGCGAGGGGGCGGAAATGACAATTTTTCCATCCCATGAATAAGCTATAGCGTCCCTGGGCTAGTGTGCTGCATAATTTCTACATTTAATTTGAGAAATCATTTTAAAAGATCTATATTTTTGTTCCTCAGGTCCCAGGAGCTTAACAAAAATATCCTTAACTAGTAAATGTTAACAAACCTGAAACTTTTGGGGCCAAGTGTCCCTCTTTCAGATGCCAGAATTTGAACCCTAAAATAATAATTCTGAATTTGCGAATAGTAGCGTGTTGAATGGCAGTGGGTAATTAGAGGTGCTGTGCGTATCATTTTCGTTCTGAAGAAAGTTGCCATTTCGATACAGACAGAATATTTCGAAAAGTCCTTAATCATTCTGAGTCTAAGTTTTATGCACAAATAGGCAAACCGGGACGAGATCTACAGTTTAAACTAGAATCCGAATCACTATGTGCCTCCACCGGGCATCGAACCGAGAACTCCTTGATTACAATGCGGCGACGATTTATGCATATGCATAAATTAGTATAAATTAATTTAAAGTATATTTCTCATACTACATAGAATTCATTATCACCACAGTCGGGGAAAATAGTTTTAGAGAAAATTGAAAATAGAGGAATATCTATCGCTCTTCTCGTTTTACTATTTCTTATAAAATCAGAAGCATTTCACATCACTGTCACAATCTAGAGCCGCTATTGAATGCAGAAACAGCAATACTTCAAACTTTGAAATCGACACCGAGGGTGATATTTTTGTTATTTCACGTCACTGTTCTACCACTCTCGGATAATCGCAATGATGAAGGTTGTAGATGTGATAGATGGAAGTGGGATGCAGACAATGACACATCCTCACCTTACTTTGAAGCACGTGCGCTAACAAATTAGCCATGGGGTTGGCTTTTTTGTGTTTATCAGTTCACCCAATTAATTTATTCGTCATTCAAGATCCATAGGTAGAAAAGCAACGTAAAATAACAAAAACAGAAAAAATACCATTGACTTATCATCACCGAACAATTTCATGCTGACCAAATCCACACACGAACCTCTTTTGGCATTCGTTTTGCAGAATTGCCTTGTGGATTAAACATCACCCATTTACTGGTTCAGCTCGAGACAATCCAGGTGACCATGTTATCGAAGCTTATCTTCAATCCTTCACACAACTTTGCTATTTGCTTCTTACAGGTTTGACATCTTAACAGAACTTCTATCAAACATCGCTCATAGAGTATATTTTACCTATCAGCTCTTAATTAACCTTCTAATTTTCACATATATTTTTTTATTTTTATTTAGCGTCACTTTCCTTCCACTTTTGGGCAATCGCGACGACGAAGATGAGTGAAGATAAAATAAATAGAACATTCAGAAACAACACCAATGCCCAGACCGGTATTCAAACCTAGGATCCCTGATGTAAAATCGTCTAGTGCTACCACTCAGTCAATTTTCACATAGAAACTTACACTTATACACCTCTTCCTTACATATGTGTTTTGTTTTACCTGCTGCACTCCTCTTATTGTGAATTCTAACCCCTCATTTCAGGTTTATCTCATGTTTATAGCTATTGCTTTGTATTGAATGATAATCCTATTACGCCATGTGAATCTTACTCCAACGAAAACCCTGCTAGAGGATGGAAACGTTACATGGGTAGTGTTGTTAAAAGTCTGCTTTGGTTAGCTTTTTTAGTGTATTGAATGAATATTGCATTTTCATTTCGTGTTGAAGCATATTTTCATCACCTAGATTTTGCATTTAAAATATGTAGGTCCAGTATATATTAGTCATTGTGAATTCGAGTCAATTGCATTGTTGCGAGATTATCTATGAGGCATAATGAATAAGTAGAGAAAATGGAACTTGTATATCAAAATTGCTATGTCAAACTGATCTCCGAAAGTATTGTTTAGCACGTCACATTTCAAGTATAGTCCAGGATTGTATCTAGTATATGAACGAGATGTGTCCGTCCTCTCAAACAATACGTGGTTTGTCCCCACCGAACGAAGTGTGTCACTTATAAATTAAGTGTCCTAAAGCAGGTATTAGTCATGAACAGAACAAAAAATACTCCTGAGAAATTACAAATTTTATACTCCAGTTCATGGCCGGGAGTTATTGACGGTCTCCCCACCTTATCCGCTTTAGGTTCCGGGTTCGAGTCCTGGTCTGGCAATCTCTTTTTTAATATCTTCATCAATTTAATCTCATTATCATCCATCTTGATAGTTTCGATTAATTGTAAAGGTGACATAAAAGCAAAGCAAAATAAGAACAAATACAAATAATTGTAAAATGACTACAACGTCAGAACTACATTTGAAAAATAAAATGCGAGCCGAAGGTTCATCTTCAAAAGGCATTTGGAGAGAATTATGTAGACAGACAGCATGCTCCCGAAAGTTGCCAATCCACGTGTAGCATGACCTTCGATACTGGAGTTAAGTTGTGCTTTTCAGGAAAGTTTGCTCGACGCTCCTCAAGCGTCTTATTAAGATTGCCTCGGTGTTCGCAGCATTACCAACTCATTTTTCGTCGAGAAAATCTTTTTCTCCTAATTCATTTGCTGTTGATTGTACAAGTGCCCATTCATGGACAACCGGAAGAACTTCACCACGGAGAACATTCAAAAGCATATGGTGATGCAGTGCTTCAAAATATGATGAAGTTTTTCTTTGGATAAATTCAAAGAATAATATTGCACTAAAAATAGTAACTTTTGTGTACAAATGCATCTAAAGCTAGTTATTCCATAAAATTATTATTAATTAATAATTATACCTATTAATTTATTATAAGCACCTAAAAATCCATTCCCTAGTAATCACACAGCCATTTTAACACACTTTAAGTCACAGAATAACCAACAGCTAACTAGTGAAAATATTATTTCTGGGTTGCCAATAGACCAACTGATGATGCTGCAGTGGCGTGATCCGATCACTCTTGGCAGTCAACTTGTATAAATACATTTGAGACTGCTTTATATGCAACTCAGTTCTGCAAAATTCTGTTTTATAAATAAATTGCTGAAGGTTCCGGCAAAATATAATTTAAAAACATGTTAGCTAAACCTTATTTGTACATAATGTGTTTAAACGTAATTCTGGGTTATACATATTAATTTTCATAAAATACAGTTGATTGGTACATATGTAACTAAGCTACAAAAGTATATGTTTTTTGTGTGGACAAAAATACAAGGCGATTTTGAAATAGGAAACAAGATAGGAGGGCATGGCAGTGATTGGTCTCAAGTTGCCAGAGATAGAATAACAGCGAGGCGGTGTCACAGTGTCTAACTTTTAGATTCTGTAATTTACCACTTGACAGAAATTGTGTGTATTACGTATATTGTTCCTCAAAATAGATACAATTACAGTATGTTAGTAATAATATCGCATGGTATCTAAATCTGATTTGTAATTAATTCTTAGTTACAAATATTATTTTCTCTTCACCTTGACACACGTATAATTCAGGTTCAACTGTAATCTGCCCTTTTTTTAATGCACCTCACATATTGAGTACTATGTAATTTACAAAGTGTACCTATGTTTTGTTGTGTATTCTGAATTTGTTCTGAAGCATGATTTGTTCAGATGTTGTGGTTAATATCTGTGCATGTGCAATCTCTATCTAGGGGGAAGAGGGGGAAGCAAGAAGGGAGTTGGGGACTCTTATGAAAATGCTCTTGCTGATAGACTGTAAACACAAGTTGAAATTTTGCTTTTCCCTAATTTGTTATGTGTCGTGCCCAATGTTGTACTTCTATGATTGTGATATTATACCAATGAGGCAGAAAAGCAATGTGTTTTACTTTTTTGAAATAAGTGAAATACTCCAAAGTGCATTTGGACAATGCTTATAACAATTGCATGGTTCATGGAAATAAAATATGAGGCGTTGAGGATACAAAAGCCGAACTCAACATTGGCCGAAAAAGTTTTCCATAACTTGGTTTGTCAGGCATTAGTGAATATGGTAGATAAGCTTTTTTTTCCCTTCTAAACTAGAACTGACAGAAGCTATCCTATCTTCTAAGAGCAGTAGAGCTCCGGATATGAAGGGTGTACTTAACACCCTAGCTCCCTGCTACTTGGACCCCCCCCCCCCCCTCCACTCCACCGCTTGCAATGTGGCTTGGATTCAATCCGTTTATTTTAGTTTAGTTTAGTTTGCCCGTCACTTCTATTGTGTACATTGGTGGAATGTTATCACTGTCTCATTACGTGAATTATGGATAATCAAGTTGCGGGATACTCCAGAAAGCGAGGGAAAAACGAGATGACGTGGAAGGATATTAGTGATCTACTGCCGTACGTTCCATTGCCATGATCAACATACTTCACAACCATTCTGGAAAATCAACCTGGAAAAAGCTCCACAAACAAGGGTGACGCTGAGGAAATAGAAGACGACCAAGTGGATTACGATAACTAAATTACATATTGTTCAGTTTAAAATAAAGTTATAATAATGTTTTAAATTCAATGAGAAAAAAAAGTTGTGAGTTCTGATTTTGTTATTAGTATATTGTGCAATACAGTTCCTTTCATTAGGATTTTTGTGCAATATAGTTCTTTTCATTACAAGTCTGGTTTTCCCTAATTTTTTCCTTGACATTTATTTTCTTTGCTCACTTTCGAATGTTTGTTATAGATAATATTTCTTAACACAATTTAGACATCCAAGAGCAAAAATAGCTAAAATGTTTTTTTTGTTGAGTTCGCCTGAGTGCAAAATTACTTCAATGCGTTTTTCTCGAAACCAGCATTTGTTGCGTTGACCCTTTGTATCCGCAACGCCTCATATGTACTCGAGAAAATTCTCATCCATGTTTGATTTGCATTGGATGTATTTGGTCATTTTTGTGTTCTTTTCAAATTTTAGCAACTTCAAGAATCAAAATGAAGATTTGAGATATGGAAGTGGCGTCAGTGACAGAGAAGCTTTGAAAAGTCTTGTGTCAAGTTACATATCTTGTTCAAACGAAGATGAGAAGTTGAAAGCAGAATCCTACTCACTCTATCGTGCAGCAACCAAAGATAGAAGTGGCCCATTCAGATGCAGGATATGTGATAAAACTTTCACCTCAAAAGTTTCATGCAGAACTCACATGATGATTCACACAGATGAGAAACCGTTCTTGTGTACCATATGCAACAATAAATTCAGATACAGACTTCCTCTGGAATCTCATGTGTTAACTCATTTGAATATCAAACCATATTTGTGCTCTGTGTGTGGAAGGTCATTCAGGACAAAGAGTTATTGTGATAGTCACCAATGGAGGCACACTGGCGTGAAGAAATACAGTTGCAAAGTGTGCCTGAAATCATTTGTAAATCTGGGGACTTTGAAATCTCATACATGCCCATTTACATGTAGCATTTGTGAAAAAATGTGTATAGAGAAATGTACGTTAAAGCGTCATATTGAAACACAATCAAGTGACAAGTCATTTCACTGTGGTGTGTGCCAAAAGGTATTCGGAACAAAACCACATCTGAAGATACACATGCGATACCACACAGAAGAAAGGCCTTATTCCTGTTCACTTTGTGATAAATCGTTCATCCAATCTCGTGACAGAAATCTACACATGATTAAAGTTCATTTGAAAAAGGAAGGATCATATAAATGCATCGAGTGTAACAAAACATTCTTAGAAAGGTATAGGCTCAACAACCATAAAAAAGATGTGCATTCTCGTACAAGAAATTACGCTTGTGATATATGTACCGCTGCTTTCAAGACTTCCAGAAACTTAGAGAAACACCGTAAAATGGTGCACAGAAAAAATTCTGTTTCTTGTAATGTTTGTGGGAAATGTTTTTGCCATAAGAGATTGCTTTCTTCCCATTTGGAAATACATTCTGATTCATGGGAAAAATATTTCTGTGATATTTGTGGAGCAAGCTTTTTAAAGAAAGATTATTTGCGTACTCATATGAACATACACACATGCAATTGCAATTTTTGTGGAAGAACATTTTCAAGCAAGAATGTGTTGGAACAGCATATGAAAATACACCTTGAAAAACTGATTTGTACAAATGAATGTGTGGAAAGTCATTTAATAAAAAGCGAACACTAGAAATTCACATCAAAAGTCACACAGGTGAGAAATGTTGTCTGTAAAGAATGCGGAAAGATATTTCGTAATAAATGTTATCTTAAGACACATGAAAGGATTCACACTAAAGAAAGACCATTTACATGTGACTCATGTAATAGAACATACAATCATAAAAATTATCTTCAAGAACACTTAATGATATGCAAGTATGTGGCCCCGGTGGCTCAGTCTGTAACGTGTCTGACTACCATGCTCAAGGTCCTGGGTTCGATCCCCGGCCGGTTCAAATCCGGGAACTCTTCTAACGTTTGAAGTGGCCCCGGCGCCCACCCAGCATCGAATAACATGGGTACCTGGGGGAAACCCTGGGGGGTAAACGCGGTCAGGGGCATGGTGCTGATCACATCACCCCTACTCACGACCGGATCAAGAAAGTGTGGGGCGTTACTCCCACACCCCCAATACGCCTTCATGGCGTGGTGCAAAGCACAGGGGAACACTTTACCTTTTTTATGCAAGCATGCATACAACATTATTGAAAAGCCTTTTGAATGTGATGCATGTGGTAAGAAGTTTCCAACTAAACGTTATCTAACAATCATACACAAACTTTTCGTGTTGATGTTATCCCTGAAGGAGAAAAACCTTTCCACTGTGCTACATGTAATAAAGGATTTCTAAGTAGGTGTAGACTGATTCCACATCAAATCTCCCAGAAAAATTTCAAAATGCATCCCACCTTTTCAGATTTTCACGAAACTTGGTGTATTTGTTAATACTAACAAGGTATGAATACATGCAATTTTTTTCTTCTCTAGACCTCATAGTTACTGAGAAACAGGAGGCTAAAGTTTCTGAATTTTGCAATCATCGTTTATTGCTGAGGCCATGGTGATGGCCCACAGTGCTTAAGGCGATCTCCTACTCCGGCGAAAAGTTTGAGCATTTTCCATGTAAGCTTATGGGGGTAACTTTGGTCACGAACCAGTCGAGAACCAGTCGACAGAAAATTTTCCAATTTTAACTGAACATTCAGAAAGGATGTTTCTAGAGAACCACTGATCAATATTTTGATTTTCTGCATCAACATCCCAAAAATTAATTAATTCATTTTTATTCGCATTTTTTCACTTTTCTTGACAGGACAACACTGCTGCCGGCTGGCAAGCTCACTGGAGGTGCTCACGGTCCCTTAACGACGATGTTGAAAAAGGGTTGGAACTTGACAGGTAGTTTAGACCCAACACACATCAGGTTTAGAATATGAAGAGAAAGCAACATGTCTTTTGAACTTCTAACTGGGTAGCTTTTAAATTGTAGACTGGAAATGGTGGAATGAAATTGTTGAAATGTGTTCCGAACCCACGAAAACATGGTTGGGATGTGGTGCGGGAATATGCGTCAACTTACTGCGAGGGTGAATTATGTTTCTAAAGCAGTGGTGTTCCCGTAAAGGGGCTGGTTGTGGCATTTTTATTGTTAATATAAAATACACTATTGTATATTCTTCCATTATTAATGTAGATACGGATTATTCTTTATACCTATAAATAACACATTTTTTTTGTTTTTTTTAAATCGTTTTATGCACAGAAAGGGTAGCCAGCCTACAGTTTAAAGTGTGGTCCAAACCACAATGTACCTCCGCCGGGTATCGACCTCGGGACTCCTTGATTACAAGGCGATGACTTTATACCACTATGCCAATGGGAAGGTCTCCATATAAATACATATATACTATGGATGGTCAACAATATAAAGTTCATGGAAACCAGAAAAGGGTACCTGGATCTGGATCCTAGAACCGAGTGTCCGTTGATTGACTGATCAATTTGGTTATTATTCTTCACTTTCTGCTATGTTTAGATAATTGCGACAGTGATGAAGAATGGGGATTAGATGAAATTGTTGAACGGCACTCACAAAGAACGCTGTGCTAACCACATCGCATGCAGTTCGGCCCAAGTGTCCAGATTTTGGTTTGTGGATGTATGATTTTACATAATGGGTACATTAAGACCAATTAACTATTAAATCAATCATTTCGAAAGCTCTTACATCACTAACGCAATGACGCATTTCAGGCACAAAATACAAGTATTTATGCCAAGATATATTTCAATTTCATTGTAAACACTATAAAAAGGTAAAGTTCTCCGTGCATGTAGCACCGTGCCATGAAGACACAGTTAGAGATTTGAAGCTAGGGTCCCACACATTCTCGATCTCGACCCTTTTGGAGGTGACGTGACCGTACCATGCTCCAGCCACCTTTACCCTCCCCCCCCCCCCAGGTGCCAATTGATTTTAGGCTGGGTGAGCCGCAGATCCGTATTATGCGGAGACAAGATCAGGAAAATTCCGACCTTAGATCACTCACCATGGGAATCGAACCTGGGTCTCTCGTGTGCCAGTCACATGCAATACCGAGTTCTTTTTTTCAAAGGAAACTCCTAAGCGGCAGCTTTCCAACACAAACCTCATCCCAATTAATCTGAACTTGTTCATTGAGGACAGACAATCGCAAACATCCATGTCCGAACTGGGATTCCTGGCATCATAGCACCACGTTGCACTCACCACTTACCACGGGGGTGGATAAATTAGACCACCGCGGCTCTTACACTATAAAACATTAGAAATCCAGTATCAACGTCCACCTGTTTTCCGCAGCTCTTATTGTTAATTTATGACATTTTCCCTCCTGCCAACAGATCGCTAGCCCGGTTTTCAGCCGTGGAGGAAGAAACTGGAAGTGGGTTGGGTCAGCTGTTGTCGAATTCCAAGGAGCACTCCTGAATATCATGTTTCACTAAGTGCTGTCCAAACGTTTGGAAGTCTCAGAGGTTGGTATGGCATCCGTAACCATTCATGAACCTCGACGGGTGACTTCAGCTATGGGACATCTCGAGAATCAACACACACAGAAAATAAAACTTTTAAAAATAGCGTGAATGTTCTGGTATTTAATATACCATAATTTCTAGTGTACTGTGTTACTGACGAGTGTTATTGCCAGGTAAAACCATCTATCGAATAAACAGGGAAAGTGTAAACGAGAGAAAATATGCTACCAGGCAGTGTTTGAATTGAAGAAAATTTAGAACGGGGTGGGGATGTCACAGCTTCCTATCTTCACATTTGGATATTTTTACCTTTGGAAGGCAAGACAGTAGACAACATTTTGTCCGAAGGGTGTGCCAAGAATCCCTTATCTTGAACATACGTACCGATCTTTTCCACTTATCAGGTCTCAAAGCTAGAATTTATCTCCGGGGGGAAGGGTGGCTTTGTAAACCAAGTCCATTTTCAGAAGTTTAACAATAACAAAGGTAAATTATGTGTGGGGGATGTAATTAAATTATTATAAAACATAACATTTAGAAATATACTACAGTTATTTTTATATCTTCTTGAAGTGTTACTTGATTGCTAATGACTTCGTCCCTTGCTACACATTCCATACTGCTTTTGATGATATACAGGGTGGATCAATAAGTCACTTAACACCCCCAGTACAACGCCACTGCGGCATGGAACATGAAAATGGCGATGACCAATCGTTGACTGGTCAAGGGGGAACCACATTAACGTCACCCGCATGGTCGGCAGCCATCTTGATGTCCGCCAACTTCAAAATTTTAATGGGAATGGGGTCGTGCGACATATCAAAATGGGCTAGAATTTCACCAGGAAAACAACTGTGACATTTGTTTTCACTGCAGAGTTAACAATACCACAAAGTTATGGCTCAATAAGTCTCTTAACACCCCTAGTACAAGGCCACTGCGGCATGGAACGTGAAAATGGAAATGACCAATCGTTGCCTGGTCAAGGGGGAACCACATTGACGTCACCCGCATGGTCGGCAGCCATCTTGATGTCCGCCATCTTGAATTCAACT
This sequence comes from Lepisma saccharinum, assembly GCF_977018435.1. Lineage (NCBI taxonomy): Eukaryota > Metazoa > Arthropoda > Insecta > Zygentoma > Lepismatidae > Lepisma > Lepisma saccharinum. Next base: position 4,284,459 of record NC_139247.1, on the reverse strand, counting down.
TCAGAAATTTAAATGGAAGGGGAAAATTCTTTCCCTGGTTTGGAATTAAATAAGATGTAGAGGTGGGGGAAGAAAATGTAGAGAGGGGGAGATTACCTAGTTCCCCCTTCAAATCTCTCACTGCTACCAGCCACAATATGAAATGAAAGTAAAAAATATTACTTGACATGCCTAGCAGAAGAGTAGGGAACAAGACTCCATGATATACCGAGTGATCAAAAAGTCATGCAACCCATGTAACATTTGTTTGAATCTGTGTTACCTGGGCACATCATTATGAAGCAACTATGGCTGCCCAGGTCTCCCGATTTTTTTTTTAATGAGTATAACTGAATATTTGTTTTCCAACAATACAACAAGAACATGTTCATCATGAACTAATACAGTGCAACTACACATAATGAGTTTTTAGTACACAATAATGTTGAAAAACAAACCAAAAAAAAATCAAGTTCTACATACCAACAATTATTATCTAGTGAAGTTCCATATGAACCATTTTTACATAAAACAATGTAGTTACATAACATTTTTATTTATTATGAACCAATGAAGCACCATTAAGAACTTCATTCTTAATCTGAGAGCATAATTTCTATATTAATCTTTATTTAGCCAAAAATATATTAATTATAATTTTCTATATGTAGAGTAATTCCCATTGGGAATTCATCCATTTATCTAGTAACATCAGCTAACAAGACAAAAATCTAAGTCCCTGCATTGAGAAGCAAACATCCTCAGATTTATGAAGTGTCGAAACTAAGATTTCTTACATCACAAATCAATTCATGCAAGAAATGTATAAATTATGATGTGTGCACAAAAATTATAAATCATAAATAACTGTTGTTCCTGAACTCACAGCGTCATGGCACGAATTTCCTATTCTGCCCTTTGGGAACACATTTTGGAGCCATAATGCATTCTATCATTTTAAAGGAACCTACTACTTGACTTAAGCTTGGATCAACACGTCTTTGCTTCTTGTCAAGTTTATTTCTATTTGAGCCTACAATTCAACTCTTGGAATCTCAGAGCTCTATTAAATGTTTTTAAGCCACAGCTAAATCTTAGCATTAAAATCTATTATGCACATGCTATCACATTATATTATAAATTTTTTGCACTCCAAAATACACATAACAAAGAATATTTGTTATATTGAATTTTTCCACCGTTAATCACAACTAAGGATCAAGATATATGAATGAGGACCAATGTCAAATTACGAAGATCAAATGAAGGCAAACTCTACAGATGAATACTTCATACCTGAACTAAAGTTTCAGACTCAAGGAAAGAAACATGAAAAATGAGAAAATTTTTACATTGACATCTGACTAAAGAAAAATTGTGCATAAAGTACTGTGACTCACTGTACCATCCTTAAGCAACAGTCTAAGAGAAGAACTCAACCAACCAACCCTCATGGGTATGGTTGTGAAACGAAGCAGCATCTTTTGTCCTTCAAACCAACAAAATAAACAACATGTTATCAGTTAAGATATCATTATCATGTTTTGTAATGATAAAGAAAATATTACATTATACATTTATGAAGTATGAACATATATATTGGATATATAATCTCAGATGTATAACACTGTCAAACATCTACATGTGCTTATTAAAAAGAATTTACAACCATGAATCAATTTTTGATTATCAGAATTGCTTTGAGTTTGCAATTGAGAAAATAGGCTACTATCTGAAATTGTCAAATAATTAATCAATCTGTGTCTACTCTTAATGCAGATCACACTTATAGAGAATGACATCACACTGACAATACCTTGTGAAAGCTCATTACTATAATATCTTCAAGTGCAAAGATATTATATGATCATGTCAAAGTCCTTTGATATGTTGTAATAGGAAGTCACAAATTAACGTTGTTGCTCATTTAGAATAAAACAACTAAAATATACCTCATACCAACAAAATTTCATCACAGTCTGTATAAATATTTTATCCTAGCAAGTGCATTGATAAAATAACACATCTCTAAGGCTTCATTGACTAAAACCTTTTTAACGTAGTCATGTGTGATTTCAGAAGTCATCAAAAATATATCTAACATAGCTTTAATCCAAAACATGGTAAGAATGGTTATCTCAAAAGATACTTGATACTTACGATCATTATCAATATAAGACACGTGGCTCAGAGTAATCACTTATGTAATTAAGTACATTTATATTATAACATAAATGGAACATTACATTCCCTGAAAAAACTAGTATAACTGGTCTTAATATGTATCTTTCCTTCATAAATTTATACCCCTAAGATGTGGAAATAGTCAACCTTCAATCATCATATATAGCAGCATCATCGTGTGGCTTAGCTTGATAAGTGTATTTGAAATCATAAATACCTAACCTATCAACACTACACGATTACTATTGGAAAAGAATCCAAACTTGATAAAACACCAAAGATACATGTGCATCATAAAAAGAAATATATATATATATTCATATAATAAATATTTCTACATTAAGTGTCACAATAGGACTCACTATTGCCTTTACGTGAACACTTCACAATGCTTTCATGCAACTGTGGCATGGAATTATGAGTGACGAGCTTGGATCATCTAGTGGACGTCTCTGCTACATGTCAACTTCATAAAATATATGAGGAAACAATTCATCTTCAGGAATTATTGACTTAACAATTCCCTAATAGCAAATAAAATAATTCTCATATATAAGCGTTTTAAATGCACTTACATTCTTGGTACACTACCACTGCTTAACTAACATCTTGGGTAACATCTTTCACCAGCTATTCAAGTTTGTTACATAGATGAACTATTAAAGTGTTTTAAAATTTGCTTTTGTTGTGCATAATAATGCCAAGTTTCCCACAAATATGCGGAGTTATATTTAAGTATAATAAACTTAAATATAGTGATCACGCAACTAAATTGTGCATAAATAAAATTACAAACTTATACTTCAAAATATTATATTGTATTTTTGTCCATCAAGATGAACAGTAGTACTGTGGCCAAACATACCTCCCTAGACCAACAGTCTAGAAGATACTCCCAACAAACCACCCTTATAAGTTGATGTGTTAAGCAGTTACTACATCTATGTAAGATATAGCAGCTAAAGAAACATCAACTTGTTCTTGTTTACTTTGGACAAGAAATTTCTGCACCAGATCAGCATGTGAGCTATTGATATTCTGCAAATGTTGCAACCAGAATTTCCTCTTACCAAGTGAACACCTCCATAACTTTACGTGTTCAATGGCCACATTTTCAACAAAATCACCATTCATGCAAAACAAAATTGAAATACGAGAATCCCCAAAATTTTTTATACATAAGTAAGGACCCTCAAACAGAAAACAATATTTTCTTATAGGATTATCATCCATGTCTCTCTGTCTACATTTGACAAAAACAAGATCACCAGGTGACATTGATATTTTATTCACTTGCTTTTTGTTCAATTTATCTAACCTTTTTGTTCTAGCAGTGTGGCTCTTAATTTGAGACATGATTAGTTTTTTGTTCCACGGTATGACGTCACCTTGAGAACAAAATGCATCACCCAAATTAAAACTTGGCTCTTTGTTTAGTCTCAACTCTATAGGAGCAAATCCTGTATGTGAGGAAATAGCATTATTTAGCCAATGCAAAGCCAAGCTAACATGCTGTGGCCATCGTGAGTGGTTGTCTATGCACAACACCCTCATGACTCGATTAAGTTCAGCATGATAACGCTCCACCATATTGGATGAAGGGTGATATGGAGTAGTAAACACAAGTTTAATACCATACTCCTTCATCTTTGTATTAAATATGTGTGAACGAAATTGCGGTCCATTATCAGAAATTATTTTTTCCGGTATGCCGAGATGAACAAAATAAATTTCACATAATTTTTTCAATACAGTAACAGCATTGCTGTTAGGTATAGGATAAGCAATCAAGTATCTGGAAGCTGCATCCAAAATGGTGAAAAGGAAACGTTCACGTTTAGGACCCATGGTAAAAGGACCTTGTAAATCAATAAATAAAATCTTACCAGGTTCATCAGTTAAGTGTATTTTGGCTAAATGTTTAGCGGGGTGCCTGTTTGGTTTTGTACGAACACAAACATCACAATCTGTGACATATTGTTGTACGTCCTTTTTCATGCCCTTCCATTGAAAGTGACAAAATATTTGAGAAAGAGTACGACTTGCACCAAAATGGCCTGCTAAGTCATGAAATTTGTGCAAGACCAAACCCACTAGAGAAACAGGAATACAAATCCTAAGTTTTTGTGTGTTATGAAAATCCTTGACACACAATATATTATCCCTAAGTACGTACTGCTTACTCCAAGTCCTACCTCTTGGATTAACAGTATCAATTGAGGGATGTACTAAATATTCTCTTATTTCCATTAATTCTGCATCATTCTCTTGTGCTTTAATTAAACTCTTAATGTCTGAAATTGGTTTTAAAACATCTTTAAACTCCAATGAGTTAATTTGATACATCAGATCATCCTGCAAAGGAAAAGTTCGGCTAAGAAGATCTGCGAAAATATTCTCGGATCCCTTGCAGTACTGTATATCAAAGGAATACTGCTGTAATTGCACAAACCATCGGGTTAAGCGTGCATTCCAAGTATGTGCAGTTTCTAGCCAGGTAAGTGCTTTGTGGTCTGTCACCACAACGAAATGTCTACCTTTAAGCAGTGAACTAAATTTATCTATTGTATATAATATGGCTAAAACTTCCATTTCTGTGGATGTGTATGACTTCTCATAGTTTCGAAGTAACATGCTTACAAAACCAAGAGGTTTGAAATCACCATCAATTACCTGAAAACAGTATCCAGCCACACCTATCATCGAGGCATCAGTTTGTACATAAAAGGTGTGTGTAAAATTAGGGAAGGCTAAAAGCACATGCTCACTAATTTTATTTTTCAGAGTGTGAAAGGCTAGTGAAGCTTCCTCAGTCCACTGCCATTTAGTTTTGGTTTTTAGCAAGTCATACATTGGCTGTGCAATAATTGCATAATTTTTTATATATTTACTGATCCAATTAAATCAACCTAGAATTTTCTGTAGTTGCTTCAAAGAATTAGGAATAGGTAAAGCCATAATTGATTGCACATACTTAGGATCCTTCTTATATCCTAGAGAAGTGATAATGTGTCCTAAAAATTTAATTTTGGACCTACAAAATTCACATTTTTCCAGTTTTATTGTCATGCCCGCTTGCTTTAACTTCTGCAGTACTGTATTAACATGTTGTAGATGTGATGCAAAATCTTTAGATTTAATAATGACATCATCTACATAAACTACCACAAATTCTCTGCAGTCAGCCAACACACGATTAAGTGCATCAACAAAAACAGCTGTTCCATTAACGGAACCAAAAACTACTCTTTTGAAGTGGTAAAGTACACCTTCAAACATAAAGGCAGTAAATTTTCTGCTTTCATGATGCAAATTTATTTGCCAAAAAGCATTCAAAAGGTCTACTGATGTAAAATATTTGCAATCCTGAAATTCTACCAACAATTCCTGTATTTTAATAGGGTGCACCTGAATTAATTTTACATGGCGATTGATTCCTTTTAGATCCACGCATAATCGGATACCTCCACCAGGTTTTGGTACAACCAAAAGTGGAGAAAGATATTCGGAATCTGAAAGCTCAATGATATCCCATTCAAGCATGGTTTTTATTTGGTCTCGAACTTTATCCCTATAAGCATATGGTATGGGATAGTTTCTTCCTACTATGGGTTCATTGGTATCTAATACCATTTTGTGTACATAATTTTTGCACAAACCTGGTCTATTAGAAAATATGTCTTCAAATTCTTCTAAAAGCTGAATAAACATAAATTTCTGTTCATTTGTCAGGGAATCTGCCTTATTCACATATTCACTGAATTTGTTCTTAGTGTGGATTGGCTGTATTTCTAACTTTTGACCTAAGTCTACTTGAGCACAATCAAAATAACACAACTCTTCATGATCACTCACTATTGGAATGAATCGTGCAAAAATTGGATTTTGTGTAGAACCACAAATCAAAGTTTTATTCATAAAATCTAAAGATGCCCTCATAGCATATAATATATCTAAACCTGAAATCACACTGACCTGTAGATTTTGGACAACTATAAACTGTACATAAATTTGTAAACTTTCGATGTTTATGTGTAATTTCACCATACCTAAAATTTTAGATTTCTTGTTCCCGGCAAAATCGACCAATTTTATGTTCGTGGCAGGTAAAAGTTTAGGTTTAGTAGCCTTTATATTTATATCTTTCCACACTTGAAGTGAAAGTAAACTGATTTCAGCTCCACTATCACAAAGGGCTATGTATGTTTTATCACAAATTTTAACACTAATTTTTGCTGTGTTGTGTTCCTTTCCTTGGTCACAATTGTTATATTGAAATTCTTGTTCCCAATCACCAATATTCACTTCACAAATGGCAGGATTTATATTAAGACCTTCGATACCCACATTAGAACAAAGGTCAACATCTAGTATTTTCTCCAAAAAGAATCACTATTGTCAGTAGGACAATATTCTATAATATCTGGATTTAAATCCTTACTTGCACTTATATTACTGATATTATGCACTGTAGCTTGTACACTTAAATCAGATGTCTTATGAACTTGGGTTTGTTGCAAGCTACACACACCCATACTAGACAAAAACTGTCTAACTTTATCCATGCCAGCTTTATTCCAATGTACCATATCTACATGTAATGGTATAGTGGGGTTAAGCCACGATCGCGCGAGATGTTTATGAGGAAGCGGCTGTGCGGCGTCCGCAACTTCAAAGTTAGAGTAAATACCGACACTATATATTACAAATACAATTTTTGTGTCGCTCTTCTCGTGCGACAATGCAGGAGTCTACAAGCAACGTCGACGAGAAGCGCGAGACAAAGCCCTGTAATATATGTACACCCTATATATATATGTATATAATGCACACTCAAAATTAAAGGGTCCGTCAACGAATAGCACTCTGTGCCTTCTCCGTTGAGTTCATTCACGCTCTCAATTACTATATCATCCACTCTTATTGTTTGGTCTTGCACTCACGTAAATACAATATTACTCAATAGTACCTTTGATATCAGTCTATGGTTACCACGTGACGCGTATCTCATGCGCGTTTTTATTAGCTGGCGCGCGATAGATTTCAAGTAAAGAAAAATTACAATTTACTAAGTTCAATCAACAACAGCGTATTGCATTGCACAAATATCATATATTTCATAAACAACAATCAACACGTAAAAATAGCCCAATATCAACAGGGTCGACATATGTCCAATACTAATTTCACAAGAGACGTGCGTCCACGTCAAAATTACAAAAAACACGTCCTGCGTGTATAAATTTAACTGACTTCAACCATTCACTCCATTAACAATACGTATTCAGTTCGTACATTGATCTTTCCCTCGACCCATTCAAACATAAAGATTTAACAATTAACGATACACTACAGCTCATGCGTTTACTACAAGCAAGTTTTCTTTTGCATCACGCTGATTTACTTTTACATTAACAAGTTTTGCATTTAAACAATATTACCCCCAAGTCTCCTGATTCTTAATGCTACCGTGGAAAAGGTGGAAAGGTGCAAATGGAACAAACGTCCCGAAGCAATTAATAAAGGGGAAATGAAGGTTCGTAAATTTTGCTTTTTGCGACGAGGACTTCAACTCGACGTCCTTTTTTGACTACCAGCTCAAATCATCAAATGCCAGCCTAAGGAACGCATCACAAGATAGGCAAAAACTGCAATACTCGTTCGCTGCACAAAAGGTTCACTTGTTAGGAATCACTTACGAAAACCAGAATCTTTAGCGACAAAAAAAATAGTTTTTTTTTTTTAGCCGAATATCAAGTAAGAATTAATTTGTTCTGTTCCCACTAATTTTTGACGTATAGTTATCTTTCGTTAGTTCACTTAAAGCGTTCAAGGCGTCCAAAAGGTGGCACGCAACAAGGGGAAAAAAGCGGGGGGGAAACCAGAGTGCAACAAAATTTTTACGCGCAATGCTTATGCATGATTAAAGGGAATATGACGTGGAACTTCGGCACAAAGATGTTAAGTTCATTATCACAGCAGAGAGAATTTACGTACCTACACCAAACAAACTTCGGCCTCAAAGTCCTTGTAGTGCCGCTGCCCTATTTATGCCCTTGTCCTCTTTGATATTGGCCCATTACACAAATGGCAAACGAGGAAACTTCCGTCCGTCAAGGCAGCACACTGGGCACGTCTCTCGCTGGCTATGTTGTGCGAAAGGAGTTAACCTTCTCGTTCCCGTCGGTTCAAAAGTCGTTGAAGCACTGGCGAGGTGTTTTACGACCTGCGCGCTTGTACCAAGTCTGCCGCAAGAGGCAGCACTGGTCATTGAGCTATCGAGGGCAAACGACCTCTGATAGCGGAAAATTAAACTAATATTTTACGTGAAATTTTTCAATTATGTAGCGTTTGTGATAAGTAGATATAAAAACGTTACATACATTATTTCTGGATGGATGACCAAAATATTTCTGATATAAGGATTCGTCAATGTGACCATTTTCCAAGAAAAACAAAGGTGAAACATTATACACTTTTACATTATAATCATTATGTAAGGACATTAGATATAAATTAAAACTGTTCCAGGTCTGCCAAATAGGTTCATTAGAAGATGACATGTATCTTGGAAGAGGTGGTAAGCATAATATTGAAATTTTAAAACACTTGTTTTTTAACAGACTCATTAGTCGTGTAAAGGATGACTTCATTTGCTCAATGGACCTTTTCCGCATCAAGTCATTAGTGCCAATCATTAATAATACCTTATCTGAAATTCCAGATGCATTTTCAATGCGTTGTCTCAGGTCATCTATTGTTTGTCCTGAGACACACAAGCCAATGCATCTAGCACCAGAGGAATTTTTCTCCCATCTATATCCTAATATGTTTTGAGCAAACCTAACTAACATACTGTCTCCCAACAATTGTACATCATCTAATCTAGGAATATTAACACTAGACTTATTATTGTTGTTTTTATTAACCTTATATTGGCTTGACTTATTATTATCAGCATATCTGGATGGAGGATTTCGTACCAGATTTATGCCCATGGTACCTCCTACATCATGAGCAATCAACAGTTTTCCTGTTGTACTGTGTTATGCACCCTTGTATCAGATGATTGTTTATCACGCTGCTGTTGAACTCGATTACCAACATCAGAAGATGATTGTTTGTTATTATTTTTATTAAAAGTCCTAGAATTTCTATAGGATTTACTAGAATACCTATCCTTATTTCTATTTTGATCGTTAGCACATGAAACATTTGCTACTCTAGCCTTATTCTTTGGATTATAATTATTCCTGTTCATGTCATTGAACCGTGCAGGATTATTTCTTAAAGATTGAAAATTTTCAATTACTTGCAACGTTTGTTGCAATGTACGTACATTATTGATCACCATATGTTCACTAATCCTGTGTGGTAATAATGAGGCTAACTGTGCTATCAAATGAGGTTCTTCAGCATGAGGCTGAGTAGACTTCAAAATTTTGTAGTTCTTATTTGCATATTGTAACAGGCTTACATTACTCTGTTTTGTAAAAGGAGAATTCAAAGTTTGAGTCAACTTTACCGATTTCCAGCGGTCATTCTGATAATGTGCCAAAAAAGCTTCTTTAAATTCAGAATAAGTGGTAAACTGATTCTTCACTTCTAAGTACCAAGTTCTAGCACAATCAGTTACAAGTTTTGGTATGTACTTCAAGAATTGACTTTCTTTGATGTCATAAATATCTAGGTTTTCCTCTACTTTTTCTAAGAATTCCGATGGTGCAAACTCTAAAGATATCCCATCAAAATGAGGGAAATGCCTCAAGTCCTGTGGTTTAAAGAGAACTTTAATTTGACTCTTATTACAATTAGTCAATGGAACATCTACTGAATGACTAACATTAGTCATATGACCAGCATCATGTTGTGCATATGAAATTTTGTCATCAACATTATTATTAGCAACTGATTTGTTCTTCCTCAATTTTCGACGCTTAGATGCTAACCTTGTATTTCGGTAAGGACCACTAAGCATACTTACTCTATCATGATCTGAATCTGTACTATTATACATCTCAGATTCAGTATTCACTCCTATATTATGTCTAACAAGACTACTTTTTGGTGAACCATGACAAACTTCATCTTTATTCCCAACTGTATGTTGCCTGATTTACAGTGTGAGAACTCATTCGAGGTGTAAAGTCACTCTGTGCTTTAGCTGTATTTTTAACTGCTATTATATCATGAGTTGATACTGGTGTTAATGCATTATTAACTACACTCATGATATTGGTTTCTATTTGTAGAAGTGCATTCTTAACACCTAATTCCAAAGAAGAGTTGATATTGCCTTTATTATTTACATCATGCAACTTATGCAATTCATCATCTCTATAATACTTGTGCTTTGTACTAATATCCACCGACTTATCACTATCAACATCACTCCTAATTGCATCATTCTCTGGAACGCTAGTGATAATAATATGCCTTGCACTGCTAGACATAACTTCTTTATCAACCTCATCATGTTGTATGCCAATAGATTTGACATCAACCTGTGGTTCAGTTGAATGAGCATACTTGGTTTCACTTCGTAACTTAATTAGATCATTACTTAATGTACCAAGTGATACACTACACTGAGCACAAACTTCAAGACATTGATCGAGTTGAGAAGTAAACTGTTTGGATAAATTACTAACTGTATCGTCTAATTTTTTATCCATATCCGCAGCAAGATAAACTAGCTCATCATTCATCCTTTGATCCAGTAATTGAACTTTCTTTTCTAACTTTTCTGTTCTATCTAAGCATTCTTTACGGAACTGTGAAATATCTACCTTAATTTCTCTAAGTTCCTTACTTTGAGCTTTACTGGCTTCAATGCTTTCTTTCATCTGACTTTGCACTGCAGAGATACCTTCTTTCATTTCTGCCTGCTGCGATTTGAGCATCATCACAATGTCAGCCAATGTGATGTCCTTCTCCATAATGTTAGGTATTGAAACTAATATCAGAAACAAGAATATTCACAACTCAATAACTTATTCTTTCCTATCCAATAATTGTACCATTTGAGCCCTCATAATCTAAGTTTAACCTTGTTAGTCAGTATAATTCTAACTCAGTATCAGCACAATACGTAGTAGCTATGGTGCTATATTGAAAAGGAAATTTAAATTTACATACACTGATGAATAGTGCTTATGTTCAAACAATAATAAATACCTTTAAAATTATTAAATTGATAAAAAAAACTAGAAACAACAAAAATTACAAGAGCATTTATAACATATCAATGCTATACATAAGAAGAAAATATCTCTTTGTTATCTCCTTCCAGGATAAAGCAAGTCTTTGTATCCACAATTCTGAGCTTCAGTTTCCAAATTCATCATCTGACCAAACCACATCCAAACGTAGAACATATAAGTGTCACTCTATGCAACCTTCATCCAAGCACTCATTTGAGGAACTGTCACATTTGCAAGCCTGCCCGTTAAGGAAGATGAAAACAGATACCTATTCAATGCTTCAAAATCAACATGGTATCTTTTATACATATCAGTGTCATTCCACAACTTTCGAATCTTTATCAGATTATATCATGATCAAAGTTCATTCAAGTCATAAAAGGCTTCTATATAACTTAAACATCCAAGTTATTATAACATTGCCAAGTTTAATGCTTTAAAAGCAACAATTATTGTAGAAATATATCACCATCCCATATTGCAATATCTGTCCTTATCTTTGTTCCATCTTCAGCCCTCCAAAGTCACAGACAACTCGTATTAGAGCAACTAGCTCAAGCCAGATCTTTTAGTATGTGCAATCTTCAATTGTTTTTTGTTTTATATTTTTGTCCATAAGTGCTTAACAGCTTGAATGTTTGTGTTGTAAATGTACATATTTGCTCTGTTACAGCTATTTTACTATGTATATTACAATATACTTATCTAATGATTACAATTACCATTTTTTGAATGTTGATACAAAATACCAAGTATGACATCATATTATACATTGAACAATTTTAAAGAGTTGACCTTTGTATATAAACCTTGATGCCAATGCAAATGTACACAATTTCAATAAATATAATTATAAATTTGAATGTATCATATCTTTCTTGTCTGAAAGAACACATATGATTGAAGATATTTGTTTTTCATATTGCCAGTCAAAAATAACTGTTATGACCAACTTATTATAAATATTGCACAAATGTGGAACTTTGAACTTAGCCTAACTATTTTCAAATGTTGTTATGACAATGTATTATTTTTATTGTCATAATGTTGACCAGGGCATTCACTTGTTTTTCTCAGTTGTCTCAAGCCTCTTAGGCATGTTTACAATGCATTGTGTTGTGCCATGCGAACCTCCTGAGCTTTCAGGAAACAGGTAATACTTCTGGTTATAAAGTCAGCGGTTTGCATGGTAGCAATTATAATAAACACGATTCGGCATTGAGGAAGAGCTCGATGGCCTGGGAATATAGAGGTGAGACAAGCTGAGAGGGGACTGACTTTTGGGATTGAGTTGAGAGAGACGAGGTGGTCAGGAAGGCAGGAGGTTAGAAGTGGAAGCACGCTTTGGTCAGCATAGGGGAGAAGCTTACAGAGGACTTCGCTTATTTTGATTCAGCTAAAGACTTCGGATAGACAGGTAATTATCCTACACCCAGCCATGATTCAGGTTCAACGGTTCACAAAACCTAACCAGTGACCATTGTCTTTTCTGTAGTCTAGTTCCTTAGTGTAATTTTGTACCTTTCGCATTGCCAAGCGATAACTCGCCATGCTAATGATGAGTGGTCTCATCAAGGATGAATGATGACCAATTTACATCACCCCAGCAATTAATTGCATAAACAACTGGTTCAGATCCCTTCATTCTTTAGAATGACACGTGGTAGAGATGTGGGCCTTTTCATTTTTTTTTTCAGAAAATGAAAAGAGTTACAGTTAATTGTTAGCTTTGAAATTTTCCCCCTATCTCCATTTTGACACGTGGTGGAGATTAGCGGGTCTTTTCATTTTTTTTTCGGAAATGAAAAGAAATTGTTAACCAGTTTAGGATTGAACCCCACCCCATAGTTTGACACGTGGTGGATTTGCTAGGGCTTCTCATGCATTTTTTCGGAAATGCGATGAGAAAAGAGTTTGTTAACCAGTTTAGGATTTAACCCCACCCCAAATTTTGACACGTAGTGGAGTGCTTGAGGCCTTTTCATTTATTTATTTTTTGAAATGAAAAGAGTTTGTTAACCAGTTTAGAATTCAATACCATCCCTAAGTTCGTTACCCACCCCAAAATTTTGCTCATTTGTTTAGTTTTTTTAAGTATGTCCTTGCCATATTTTATTTTGAAAATACATAGGGATTAAAGGTTTTAAAATTAATGGGGGGAGAAGAATTTACTTGTGCCATGATAGATGTCGAGCTTTCACCTTGCTGATGAACTCGATGAAACATTAGATCAATTATTAGATATAGCACGAGGAACTACAAGTTTTAATTTAGATGTCAGCGGCCCAGCTGCAAGTTCCACCCCCAAATTTAAACGTAGCCCAATCTTAACTAGACGCCTTCAGCGACAATTATTGGAAAAACAGAAATGTGAACAGCAATTAGAGCAACAAGATCAGGATATTAGAGATTTAGGCCCAACACAATTCGCAACGATGGCTCAGTCTCAGTTTGTTCCCCCAACTATTTTAGAGGGTATCCCATTTCAGGGGATAGCCGGGGAAGATGTATCAAAATTCTTAGATAAAGTGGATAGCCTTGCCTAACTAAATGGATGGAACAGTACCCGTAAGCAGGAATTATTTTCAGCCCTTCTGGCCGGGCCAGCGTTACGATGGTACCAGACTTGGAAAGATGGTACAGAAAATCAAGACGTTTCTTACGAGGAGATACGGCAAAAATTTAAGGATGAATTTACAGGGTCCTTGGATCAATTCCAGATCGAGGAACAAATTCGATACAGATTACATAAGGAAACTGTGCCAGTTACGAATTATGTTCGGGACAAACAGTTACTTTTACTTAAGGCAGACCCCAAAATGAGTGTTCAACAACAGATCAAACAGATTATATTAGGATTACAGGTGGATTACATGAAAGATATCCACCATAAAGAGTATGAGTCAGTGCATGCGTTACTTAAGGATTTAAAATCCTTTGAAAAACTTCAGTTCTTGATGAGGCAGCGCAAGCTGAAAGAACTGAGGTACGATGATAAAAAGGGACAGTTTATTCTCTCCTTTGCATAATGCACCAACACTTTCGCAACAGCAGCAGATTTTAATGCAGAGTAACAATCTGGCTACGGCTGAGTCTGCGCAATCGCGACCTACTTCAGAGATTGAGGCAAGATTCAATGCCCTGCAAAAGGAGGTTGAGCAATTAAAATTATCTAATAATCCTCAAAATATCAAAGCTCAAGTCCAGGCTCAGGAAACTGGTTTGGAAGTGAGATTAGCCAGTCTCACTTTGAGATTGGATAGCATGGAGGATTAAAAACAGAACCCTGGCACCGACTCATCTACTCCAAAACAATTTAGAGAACCTTATTATAGGGATAGCTATCCGTCAGGTAATAATTATAGAGGTTCCTACCGGGGTAGCAATAACAGACGACCACAGTACAATAGGGGGTACAGGAATGGACGCCCTAATAATAATAACAATTCAGATCGCAATAGGCGATATGGCAATACCCAACAATGGCGAGGACGTGGAAACTTCCGTGGACAGAACTCGCGGGGTTCCTCGTCTTCAGCAGGGCGAGGACAGGAAGACAGGGAAGAGCAACGGGGGAGACCACGCTGCTCTATTTGTAATTACCCTAATCATTCTGCAGCCACAAAACAAGGAGGCTTTAAACGAGCAGTGACTGCCCATAGAAGAGACGTATGCGCAGATTTCGGTGGAAAACAAATATCAGTCTACTTTACCCTATGAGGAATTAATTTAGATTAACGCAGTGTTAGGGGGACAACGTCAGAGGTTTCTTGTGGATTCCGGAAGCCAAGTATCCGTCACCAGTGATCGAGGTATTCCTTCAACCGCCAAACGTTTTAAAATCCATACGGCCATAAGGGGAGTAGCAAAAGAACAAATTGAAATTAAAGAGATTGTCTTGTTAACATTTGCAATAAACGGCCGCAATTTTACCCATCCTTTTCGGTTGATTCCAAATTTTGAACATGGGACAATCTTGGGAAATGATTTTTTAAGAGCTCATAAAGCAAATTTCGATTTTGATCAAAATCGACTCACATTGAGGAAATTTGGTACTCCTCCGCGGAACCAGTTAAGGTCGGAACACAGAAAAACCTTTGACGTATCCATTAAAGTTGCTAGTCTGATCAGGAATTTATATGTGCCAGAATTTGTAACTTCCAGACAAATTAGAATCAAACCTAGATCTCATTTGTGTATTCCTGTCAAATTGACAAATTCTAGTGATCAGAATTTAACTTATTTAGAACCAGATTTACAGTTTCAAATGGACACAGGCTTAATGGTGCCTCGAGCCATTGTAAATCCGGAGTCACTTTTAATTTGGATTACGAACCCAAATTCTTACAAAATTAAAATTAGGAAAGGGGCACGCTTAGGTACCGCAGAGGCATGGCAAAATCCAGTACCAGTTTCGCGTCATATTGCAGATGACAAAGTACCTAACGTTATGGTGACCAAGGAGACTGGCACCATGACAAAACCAGTGCACGACATTACTAAATTTGACATAAATCCAGCATTAGAACCCGATCAGAAGTTGCAACTTAGACAATTATTAGAGAAGTATGTAGATGTGTTTTCTTGGTCTGAACAGGACATTGGTTGCGCCACTAATTACACGCATCGTATAAAGTTAGAAGACGATTCTGAATTTCACGTCCCAGCCTACCCTATACCTGTACACCTGCGTAAGGAAATTAATCAGCAAATTGACAACTTGCTAGAAGCAGGGGTCATCAGTCCTACAACATCACCCTATAATTCCCCAGTTTTTCTTGTTAAGAAGAAATCAGGAGCTTATCGCATGGTGCAGGATTTTCGATTACTTAATGCTAGGTCTGTTTTTGATGCAGTTTCAATCGGAAACATTTCAGAGATATTGCACAATATGGCCGGTAAGAGCTACTACTGTAGTGCCGATTTGAAACAAGGATTTTTTCAAATACCATTAGCAGAAGAATCGAAAAAGTACACTGCCTTTACTATACCAGCCAGGGGACAATTTGCCATGAATTGTACACCTATGGGACATGTGACATCTCCCGCGGCGATGACCCGATGTGTTCAGCTCGCTACAGCGGGGATGAATGACAATAACTTTGCCTTTTATATCGATGACATGTTTGTATTTGCTAATACATTTAAGGATATGTTGGTGAATTTAGAGAAAATGTTTCAATGTTTACGATCTGCCGGGTTGAAATTAGCTGTACCTAAATGTTCATTTGGATATTACGAGACAATTGCCATAGGCCACAATGTGGGCAGATATGGTTACCGTATCAGCGATAGAATACTGTCATCTATTAAGAATTATAAAGTTCCCACCACCACAATAAAGGTTAAAATGTTTTTAGGTCTGTGCAGCTACGTGAGGAAATACGTCAAAAAATTTTCTGACATTGCATCACCATTACAAGGTTTAATTCGTAAGGGCAAGAAATTTACATGGGGTCCTGAACAACAATCAGCGTTTGAGAAATTAAAGGTAGCACTAATTACTGCACCTGTTATGTTACCTTACGATCCAGCGAAGAACACCAAGGTTTTCACCGATGCTTCATCTCATGCGGTCAGTGGCGTATTGATGCAGCCCAATGCAGAAGGAGAGTACTTGCCATGTGCGTACTGCAGTAGAACATTGACAGACACTGAAAAAAGAATGAGTGTTATTGAGCAAGAATTAACAGCAATTTTATATGCTCTCAAATCATTTAGATTCTTTCTTGTGGGACGCCATTTTGAATTACACACGGACAATAAAGCAATTACGTACATTAGGACATACCGTAATTTAAGCTCAAAGCTTCTTCGATAGAGTAACCTTTTGGAGGATTTTTCATTCACTACTATCCATGTCAAAACTACGGAGAACATCGCTGATCCCCTCATAACTCCATAGGACTTTCCGAACGTAACCACGGCGTACTACAGAGTATCATGAAGTGTTATGTTAATTCAAAACACACTGATTGGGTCCAATATCTACAACCAAGTGTATTCAGTTATAACACTACAAGGAATCAGAATTTGCGATATAGCCCATTCTTTTTAGTACATGGATTCCAACCTACTTTGCCCTGGGAGCTTGCATTACACACACCAAGCTGTGAAAATGTGGAGAATGATGTACGGTTCCGAGTATTGGAAAAAGCAAGAACCAATGCTACGGATAACTTGGCGAAGCGACATGTTGAAGTAAAGAAATATTATGATCGGAAGAGGAAACAGATCAAATTTCAACCTTGTGATAAAGTATTAATTTTTGACAGCACCCAGAAAATTGGAACCGCACGGTGCTTCTCAGGTATTTATAAAGGCCCAGCCACAGTTATCCGAGAATCCTAACACATACCTGGTGGAATTCCAGAACAAGCGCGGAAAGACATTAGTGGACTCTATTGCCGTCCAGAGACTCAAAAAATATTATGCGCCAGATGACGGTGAAGGCGAAGAGAACTTGGCAGGTCAAGATGAAGATGAAGATCATCAAGAGGACAACGCGGACTCACGCATGGATAATTGTCACTAAAATTGAAAATTCATATAAGTAACAGGTTTAATATTTTTAATTTCACTTGCATGACATAATAATAATTTATCATAAAATGGCACTAATAATATTAAAGATTAAAAGCAGAGTTATTATTTAATAATGTGCTTTAGGCACTAAATTTTGCAGTATGTAACATTACTAGCTCAAGCGAGAACATCACTAGAATTTTATAGTTACTCTTCAGAAGAAGGTATATGATTATATCAGCAAAGTTTATTTTCAGCGCCAGTTAATGAGAATATTTATATATGAATATGTACACGTCGACGTCAAGATTTTTTTGCGCTTCAATAACAAGTATTTTCCTTCGGATATTGGATTGCAACCGATAATCCTGGAAATCCATTCTGCCATCGCAGAATGATAATGATTAAACCACAACGGTTTTAGTTTTTAACTTTGCCACAATAATATGCTAAGCATATTTTAGAATGAGTAGAGAGAATTAAAGATTCTTCAAGTTTTAGTGATGTTAGTATTTTAATGCATTCAAAGATCGCATAAATAATAATTATTTTATTTCAGGTAGTCAGGAGTAAATCAGTCTCAATTTTTCCATTACCTTGTACCTTAGTACGGTTCGATTGATTTTAAGTATTTAAAAATAAAGATAACACTTGAAATTAAATAAGATAAGTTTGCAGTAAAAATTAAAATAAGATAAGTTAAACAGTGCTAATAAATTTAGAGAATAAATCAATTATATCAAATAAATAAATTACGCAGATAAATTGAGCCTAGAGTCAGAGATAATTAAAGTTGAGTTAAAATATTTTTTATTTTAAACTAGGCAGGCTTAAAGTACGTATTCGTTTTGAAGAACTGTTTGTTTTGATTGTCTAAGCAACATGAAAATCATTGCGATTTTAGTTATTTTAAACGGATTTCTTCCACACGTAACAGCTTCTAATTTTATTTATCTGTTGAACAAGTCCTTTGACTATCCTTATAATATAATTACAATTTTATTATTAACAACACTTATTATTAGTATTTTTATAATTTTCATAATTTTTTACTGTCAATGTCAACGCAAGAAATCTATTACTTATGACCATGAGTGTACCAACGAATTACCATTAAGCAAACTTAATAATGATTCACCGCCCATTGACCAGATTTACGATGATGTTGCACCGATTGTTGAAGTGGTACCATTAAAAACGAGTCACCCACCAATTCCCCCACCCCTTCCTCCGTCCGTTATTATACAAGAAGTAGTTCAAGATTTATCCAGAAATATTTTAGTTACTAAAGACGACATTTTAGATTTGCCGAAGAATATTGTATCCGCTAAAGATAGAGTTCAGAAATTTGCCGTAAGCAAGGGTCAAAGTTTTGATCAAAACAGTCGCAAAATTGAAAGTGATTTGCCTATTTCACCCTGTGTCCAGCCAGTTGTAAAAGTTAAAGATCTATTTGTGAATCAGTCAACAGCAAAAGTCGAGAAAGTTTCAAATGTCACTTTAAAAGCAGAAAGTAAGCCAAATTCTCAGGTTTCCGAACCTGTCGTATCTTTCACAGATCATATTTTTTACGACTATACGTTCGCCTAGAATTTTTTATATTCATTACGATTCAAATTCTAAGCTATAATTCATTTTTTAGGTTTGAGTGTATTTTATGCAAGGTTTATTAGTCATTTATTTTGCTAGCAGCTTCCCAAGTAAAGTTATTGTACGAGCACGGAAGTGTTCAAGTAAACACGCTGTCGCAAGCGCGACGAAGTTTTCTCTCTTTCCATCCCATCTATGACGTCATTTTAAAAGTCCTTGACTTCATTTCGAATTCTCGCAGCTTTTACTATACCTTGTTCGTAGTAATTTAAAGTTTTGTAAACATTTACGCGTCATTCAGCGTATCAGCTAATCAGAGCTTGCATTTTCTTCCTCCGTTCCTGTGCTTGTTGCTCGAAGCAACGATTTTCCCCCTCCACCTCTCCGAACGATTCCCGAAAATGTCGCCCGAACACGCCGGCAGCGAGCCTCCGAGTTCTCTTGCTGTCAATGTAGAGAAATTAGTTCAGTCCTTCCAAGCAACCACGAAAATGCAACTTTGCAGGAACTTTGTCAGCGCATTCCTTTCTCTGCGTTTACGCCGTCCAGAGCACGTTAAAAGCTCAGAAACACTTAGCATAGACTTTGCATATTTTCTCGAACCAGTGGCGTTCGCCCATTAATATTTTCAGGGTACCAGTTTACTTACGCATATAGCCATCAGAATTTGATTTTCACGATAGAACTTCATGTCAACAATGTTAGGGATATTTTGTTCTATATAAATAATTTTTGCCATAAAACGTCGCATTTATGCACTTCAGGTTAATCACGACCAATAAGTTTAACAAGGAACAACAAGACGAATTTTTTTTGCGTTTTTCTCGCAAAATTTTCCCGTTTTTTATAGAGATATTTATAGTAAGTAAATTTTTTGGGAAATTGACGCTTTTTCATTAGAATCAGGATAAAGTCAAACGAAATTTGTATAAAATCAGGGAAATTCTGCAAAAGGGCAATTTTAGTACTTTATGCACATAGAGTAATCAAATTTGTCAGCAACATGCCAAGGCTAAGCCTCGGTGATTGGCACAGGCATGTGCAGCAAAAGTCGCCACGGCATCGTCAGCCTTTCCAAATTTAAACAGTGTGGTTTACCACAAATGTTATAATTTGAGAAATTATCATTATTTAGTATTAGGGAAATTTAGCTTACTTACCCAATTTTGCACCTTATTCAACGATGCAGCAATAAATTCATTACTTCTTACTGATTAACTTCATGTTAATTTTAGTACAGTAGGTAATAATTAGTAATTTGTATTTATATATTAATATATTGCATAACTATTCTCGATCTATTTTTTTGGACAAACCTAAGGGATTGACACACCATTTTTAAGTTTTGAG
This sequence comes from Lepisma saccharinum, assembly GCF_977018435.1. Lineage (NCBI taxonomy): Eukaryota > Metazoa > Arthropoda > Insecta > Zygentoma > Lepismatidae > Lepisma > Lepisma saccharinum. Next base: position 4,263,628 of record NC_139247.1, on the reverse strand, counting down.
TGGATAAATTTCTTTCGTCTAAAGAAAATTTGGAATTGAGAAAGTTTTTATTATTTTTATTCTGTTTAGAATTTGAATGTCACTTTTTTGAATCCCTGATGGTTTATTTGTTACCGCCTGGAGTTTCAACGAAAGTCCGAAGTAGCATTTACTGAATTTTTTTGCTTTACACTGCATATTAATGAACCACAGCAAATTGCATCGGCCTATCAGTCATTAGGAGGCCATTAGAGGCTTGCCAAAGCAACCTCTTAGGACACTAATAGCTTGCTTTGCGCAACACAAATTTTATATATTATTTTAAGGGTTCACAACATAATATTTTTTTACATTTAAACAGAATTTAGAACATGCTTGCAACACTTACTTTTGTTTATTAATTCTAATTTTGTAATTTTGAAGTGAAATCTATTACTGACAATAAATTATTTCAGTTTATCAGGACACGTAATGGTATTTTAATATCAGGCTCAGGTCAATTTATTGTCATTCAGAATTTGAATAATAATTTGAATACCCATAGATCAATTCAGATTACCGAGGGGCAATCTATATTTTTTAACTATCAGGATTTTTCGCAGATTATTGTGGATCAACAAATTTTACATACCAGAATTTTAGCGTTTGAACAGGTAAAAATGAAGGAAATTGAATTACTACTTAATATTCACAAGAATTTATCTGATTTCACTATTCCTCAATGGACTCCGCTTGAACTTGCTTTAAAGCAACTTAATCAATCGATTAGTAAGGGCATTTCATTTCAGGAATTAGTTTTAAACCCTTTGCCCATGTCTATATTAGTTTTTGCTATTTGGAATTTATTACTAACGGCAACACTTGCGTATTATTTCTATAAGCATCATCAGCTTGCGAGACAGGTTCACTCATAGCAGCACAGTAATAATTAATAACTTAACGCAACACATCAATCATGGATATTAATATTTTAATTACGGTTGGATATTTCATTTAAATTTTCCTTATTTATTTTCAAAGAGTTATGGCAGTTATTTATTCAATTTATTTTAATCATATTTTATTTTAATGGGGCAATTTAATTTAATTTAATTTTAAGAAAAGGCAATGGAAATGAAGTTGGTCTTGTGCGTTACCAGAATTATATATATACCTATCCCACGCAATTTCCTTTCTTTGTTATAAATTTTTCCTTGTTTAACCTAACCTGTCTATACGGAACGACGTGGACAAGCAATGCCTACACCATCCATGGGCATTTTTCATGACGGACTTTCGCAGGCAGTCTATTACTACACAGAAAGATTCATCACCATTCTACGAGGGAGACATGCAGACATTTCTAATTACTACTACACGGAGACTACCTTTTACAGGAAGGATGTAATTAACCAGGAATTTCCTAGTATAGCGGACTATACACTGTCAACGACACCTAGTGAAGGAACTAAATAATAATTTCCCTCCACTCTGTTTGCAGTTGGGACAACATTTTTTCCCATTTCCCAAGTTCTACGGGTAATTTCCTACATTTTTTACATTGCCCTACAATAATACAAGAAGAGAAGCCGCAAGAAGATATGTCCCACAAGCAGCAGTTTTGTTACAACAACAACAACTACAGAGTTATTACTCAAGTTGTGCTACAGTGGTTTTCAACATATACACATGCATTATGGGAAAGAATAGTTTTTCATAGCCCTTCTTCCCATGTTCAGTGCAGTACCATGCATGCTAGCCAGTCTGTACATGCATTATAGTTTTTATTTTACTACAAGGAGGCGACAAGCGCCAGTTGTGTCCATTAACTAGCGCTAGCAACGACTAGTGTAATTTTTTTTAAGAAGAAATTTGCACTTTGAATAAACAAACGGACATGCAAGCAATAAAAAGCATAACTACAGAACTTTCGAACATTTTAGAAAGCATGCTTTAGTGCCAATATTTTATGCATATGTTTATCACAAGCAGTGATTATTATTTTTTGTTTTTTCACCAACATGGAATATTGTAAGCGACACATTTGTTCGCAGAACATTTTTGATATTTATAATTCGAGAACACAGTTTTGGACACTTGCAAGATATTTTTTTTTCTTTGTGCAGTTATATATCAATATGTTACAAGGCTATATAAATGCAAGGCTATACTACAGTGTATATTAACATAATTGAGAAAATTGAACGCTATATCTACGTTTTTACCAGCGACAGTTTCAGTGTAACTAATTATATGCATCGAATATTGTATAATAATACATCGGAATGTGCAACATAGCCAGTGAAAGTTCATATATTTGACGACGTCAGGAGTGAAGTGGCTACGCAGTTAGCAAAACATATTACACTTTGGTATAACCAGGCTTTCACACAGGCAAAACAGTGAGATGTGTATATTGTGACAATGTTCTACATGCCTACTTACGTTTCTACTTACTTGTGCACCTTTTTAAGGTTTTGTAGTTTATTTGAAGGGTCCATTACGGGCTCTACTTTATAGAAACATTGGGAACTAGTTTTCCTGGTAAGAACAGCAGCCATTTCAGGTTTTGTTTACATGGCAAGCCACGCCTTGCACAGACTATTGACTGCGTGATCGCGAAATGAGCAATTCTACATAATAATGTAGTGGTACATTGAGAGTACATTGAGAGTTATATCGCTTAACTACACAAACTCTTGTGATTCCTAGTCATACAATAGTACATATTATTGTGTTTTTTTTATATCATATGAACATACGAATTTGTTATTTTTAATTGTCATGTTTAGGGAATGGAAATTTTTTTCTTTCGGGATTCGGCAAACAAGAAAGTTATGTTTGGTGGTTTTTATTTTGTATATTTGGTTTTTCTAAGAAAATATATGGAATTGGCGAACCTGGGCCATGTCAAGCTTTGCGATTTGACTTTTAAATTTTCAAAAGGGAAATTTTTTTTCCGCACGGACGAACGTAACAATCCCTAAGATTGTATGTTTATTTTATTTAAGTCTCTCTGAACGCTTCATGTTGACCAGGGCATTCACTTGTTTTTCTCAGTTGTCTCAAGCCTCTTAGGCATGTTTACAATGCATTGTGTTGTGCCATTCGAACCTCCTGAGCTTTCAGGAAACAGGTAATACTTCTGGTTATAGAGTCAGCGGTTTGCATGGTAGCAATTATAATAAACACGATTCGGCATTGAGGAAGAGCTCGATGGCCTGGGAATATAGAGGTGAGACAAGCTGAGAGGGGACTGACTTTTGGGATTGAGTTGAGAGAGACGAGGTGGTCAGGAAGGCAGGAGGTTAGAAGTGGAAGCACGCTTTGGTCAGCATAGGGGAGAAGCTTACAGAGGACTTCGCTTATTTTGATTCAGCTAAAGACTTCGGATAGACAGGTAATTATCCTACACCCAGCCATGATTCAGGTTCAATGATTCACAAAACCCAACCAGTGACCATTGTCTTTTCTGTAGTCTAGTTCCTTAGTGTAATTTTGTACCTTTCGCATTGCCAAGCGATAACTTGCCATGCTAATGACGAGTGGTCTCATCAAGGATGAATGATGACCAATTTACATCACCCCAGCAATTAATTGCATAAACAACTGGTTCAGATCCCTTCATTCTTTAGAATGACACTAGATTCTAAAGGCTTAAAGCTTCCATTGTTGTATGGAATAGGGTGTTCAATGTCTACTTGGTAAGTTTGGGGATAGGTATTATTTTATATTTTCATTTCTAATTATAATATAATTAAGCCTTGTTTCCATATTAAAAACAATAAGTTGCTGATACAGGGTTGAAACGTTACGTGTTAAGTGTTTTTATCTTAATAAACTGCCTTGGTCAGCAACTTATTGTTTTTCATTTCTAATAGTAATTTGTTAATAATTTACATAAAAATATGTTTGGAAAGGTGCTTGTATGGTTCAACATGGAGATAATAAAACAGGTGAAGGGGGATGCTTTATCCCAATTTTCTTCACTAGGGGATCCCCCCCCCCCTTCCATACTTCTAGCACTGGTTATCAACATCTCTGTTAACAAGATATGTGGGAACATTGAAGTAGACGTCTCAGCTGCAAATAAGAGAGGGGACTTGCTGCTTTCCACTTGTCATAACCATCCTTCGGCCAGTCAATATCTGATGTTCCTTCGCATCTATAAACCAAGATCAGAAAGACTGAATGTATACAACACAAAGCAAAACATTTACCTTGCCATGGTAATGCATAGACACAAGGATATTTAATTTTTGACTGAAACACAAAATATGAAATAACACACTATAATGTTTTTGAAAGTTGTGATGTTTATTTTCCTACTTGGTTTTGTCATGAATGATATGAAATTAACTCTTAATTGCAAAGTTTAGATTTTAGTTACTGACACAATACCTTCAGAAGACTGAATTGTCCTGTTAGTTAGACAAAATCACAGAAAATCGACTACTTCTACTGTAAAAATTGCAGAAGGAAAAATGGACTCCTGTACACAGGAATAACCTTAATATTCTGATAGCTGCATAAATGTGCTATTAGAAAGGAATGTTAATTTTTTGTAATAAGTAAAGTTTTAAAATCAAATTTAGGATTATATTTGACATTTTAACACCAAAATGCTATTTTATATACCACTTTTGATCCTATCATGCACACAGTTTTTGTACTGAAATTTTGATCTTTTATTCACTACTCCCTCTGTCCCATAATTATTGTCCAGTACATTTTTGTTTGTTGTGTCATAATAATTGTCCGATATTCAAACTCTGACATTTGTGTATACAGAAGAAGAACAAGAAACACGGGAATGAGTCATACAACTTTATTACTCAAGGATCAGTACAAATTGTGCTTTTCATCTACCTCTTTGTCTGTTATTCCTGTACTACCATTTTGGCATACCGGACTATAATTATGGGACAGAGGGAGTATTAAATATGTGGCCCCAGTTATGCACTTCTTCTTGTTGGCTACAAACACTATTAACTTTTTAAGAAAGTGTAATAACTTTATTGCTGCCTATCACAAGTGCACATACATAATTTACATGTTTGCCATGTGCAAGTTACTTTGCCAGATCTTAGGTAAAAAATTAAGATAAATATTTTAAGAATATTGTCATAAAATGTAGGAAAAATTGAAGGTAGAAGGCTAACATTTCAGGTTCAATATATATATATTTTTTTAAATGTAAGTACTAGTGTGCTGCATCGAGGCCTTTTTGCTAGAACGTCTAATAGTTTGCACGCATGATGCTGGATCACTTACAAAATTGACTGTTTCATTGCTCAAGTGAATATCGCTTGAACAGGCAAACAATTGGTGTACACTCTTTCCCATATAACTGTAACTTGCCTGTGGTAGTGGGCTTTCAAATATGGATCGTGAAGTGAAAAATGCAGTGAAATTGAAACTAAAGTGAACATAGTAATCTCCATATTAAAATGTAATTTAGCCTATCTTACCAATACATAACAACATAAGAAAATGAATTGATGATTATGTATAGAAACTACCAGGATGGATTTTAGCACATACAGTGTGTTCCAAAAAGAATATACGTATTACAAAGTATTATTTTGTCCAAACTATCGATCGCTGCGCCCTGGCTCGGCTATTAGAGAAACGAGTACATAGTCTAGTTTATATAAGAGCCGCTAGATGTCAGTTGTGTTCTGTTTTGCTTGGTAACCGTCAGTTGTTTGAAATGGCTACTCCGCAGCAGAAATCATTTTGTGTTCTCGAGTTTGCAAAGTGCAATTCCGTGATTACAGTGCAAAGACGTTTCAGGTTGAGGTACCAAATTGATCCTCCGAATGGGTAGAACATTCGCAGATGGTATCGACAATTTGTAGATACAAGATGTGTATGTAAAGGAAAGAGTCCTGGCCGCCCTCGTGTTCCTGAAGAAAATGTTGCACGAATTCAAACTGCTTTCCAATGTAGCCCTTCAAAATCAACTCGTCGTGCCAGTCGGGAGTTACAACTTCCTGCAACAACAATTTGGCATGTTTTGAGACGTCGACTGGTTATGAAGCCGTACAAGGTACAGCTGTTACAAGCTCTGCGTCCTGATGACAAACGCAAACGTGTGGCATTTTGTAACGAGATTCTTGATGCTATTGACAATGACAACACTTTCGCACAACACATCGTGTTTAGTGATGAAGCTGCGTTTCATGTCAGTGGTCAGGTAAACAAACATAATGTTCGCATTTGGGGCCTACAGAACCCACATGCATTCATTGAACATGTACGAGATTCGCCCAAAGTGAATGTGTTTTGCGCGATATCCCGATCATCTGTTTACGACCCATTCTTCTTTGATGGAAACAAGGTTAACGGTCAGCAGTATCTCTCTATGTTACAAAACTGGTTGTTTCCGAGGCTGCACGAAGACAACTTTATTTTTCAACAAGACGGGGCACCCCCCTCACTGGAGTCGCCAAGTGCGTGATTATCTGAATGAAACTCTACCGAACCGTTGGATTGGTCGTCAAGGAGCTGGCGACTTAGCATGTATCAGCTGGGCTCCACGGTCACCGGATTTGACACCCTGTGACTTCTTCCTGTGGGGTTTCATTAAAGACAATGTTTATGTACCACCACTCCCACAGAACCTGGAAGAGTTGAAGAACTGGATCCGTACTGCCATAACATCAGTGACGAAGGACATGCTTGCCCGAGTATGGGAGGAATTTGAGTATCGATGAGATATTGTTCGTGTCACTGCTGGAGGACATATTGAACATCTGTAATCTGAACTTGAGAGGTTCGTAAGTATGTGTGTCAAGTTTCATCTTCGTATGTCTTAAAGTTTAATAAATATATGCATGCGAAATATGTATATTCTTTTTGAAACACGCTGTATATTTGTACGATTATTGTCCCATTGAAATGATATTTGATATTGTATATATTCGAGCTTGGGAGATTTGCTCAATTTTTTGTGGGCGAAAGTGGTCAAATGCAATATTCCAGTAAGTACTGTTCTTCTTCCTTTAACATATTAGTAGGGTGACAAACTGGCCAACACTTGTTACATTGTGGAAACATCACCGCCACAAGCGGCAACACTATTTTTCTCAAAAGAGGTCATCATGGAGAGCTAAGTAAGTGGTGTTGCCAACTTCACAACCTGGGACGGTGGCCGCCATATTGGATTCAAGTCAACACTTAGCTTACTATTTCTCATGATAGAAACATTACTATGGTACACAGATTTGCGAAACTGGCGCCATTCGAAAAAGAAAGAAAGCTCCAACAAAGTATAAAATTACCATCAAACTAAGTTTTCTTGTTATCCCTTAAATATAGACACAAAGAAACTTTCAAAACTTTCTCGCTCTTGAAATTATATTTTGTTTCATATCATGGTAAATATCAATCAGATCGAAAATATGGTTATGATAGAAAGTAAACTACAGTTTCTCATAATTATTTTGAAAGTTGTTTGAGATAGTTATATTTCTTAGTTCCGAAGTTATGAATCAAAACATAGTTGTCGACGTTGTATTATAATGCAGATTTTACACCTGGCATTTCAGACTCTCCAGTTCACTTTACCAAGATATAACGAAGAAGACACATAACCTTCATGTACATTTGAAAACATATTTCATTCGCAACGATTTAAAGCTTTTGAGATGATCTTACTCTAAATTGATGTGCGAGGGGTGTTCAAAAAGTAAAGTTATGAATTTTCTATTGCGAAGTTAAGTAAGGTACTACGTATATAGCTACAGCAAGTGGATATGGAATATGCACACACTCAGGATATTTTCTGATATGACTTCTTTGTTGAAATTAATATGGCGGACAGTAATAACACTTTGAAGGTAGATGTTCTAAAAAGTTTATCATGAGAGGTATTACAATCAATCCATACTTCTCAGAGATAAAGATATGGTTTCCTAAACTGCAAAAGAAGTAATCTTGGAAAGCTATTGCTTTTAAATATATATTTCAAATAGAATGAACAAGTACTTCCAATAAAATGTAAGTATTATTGTTTATTTCGTGGAACTGGCCTACATCTTGTGGGGGGCAGGGACTACCTACAGACTGCCAACCACACTCCCACCTCCGAGGTGGGGGATCATCCAACCAGTTACAGGATGACATGTGGTCAGCACGATGTATCCCCAGTCGTCATTGTAGGTTTTCATGACCGGGTTACACTACACATTCGTAGCTCCCCAAATTCCTCACGATGGTGGGTGGCCATCGGTGCAACACAAAGGCTGAAATCTCAGGAGAAATGTTGTTACGCTCCCCCCATGAGACTCGTCTCGTAGCTGGGGCCCAAAGCATGATGCCTTAGTCAACACAACTACTGTGCGGGATGGAATCCTAATAATGATTAACAATATTATTCAGCCAGATCTGTTGCAATCTTATGAATGAGTGTTATACTTTAGTATTGCTCAATAATACTCCATTCTACAAGAGCTAGATTATACCATAGAAGATAAGACATCGGTAATGCCAAAACAAAGCACAAGTGAAGTGTAACTATGATCAAGTGAATGCTTCCCGTTCAGGGCCTCCCCGATGGTGCAGTGGTAGCATCGTTTCCTTGTAATCGAGGGGTCCCAGGTTTGATACCCGGTGGAGGCACTTGGCACAGTGGTTCGGATCCTACTTTAAACTGTAGGTAAAGTCCTGATTAGCCTTACTGTGCATAAAGTGGACTTAAAATACCAACTCAAACCAAACCAAAGCTTCCCGTTCAGTATTATTCTCGTGTGTCTGCATCTTTTTGTTGCGAATGAAGTTCAGCAATCCTTACTTCTTGGAAGTTTTCTTTTAAGCATTTCCTAATGAAAACCATACAACCATTTGTTTTTGGTCGCTTCTCAGATGTTTTCATGATAATTTGAGTTTCCTCAGCTCAGAAATTTGCTAGACTCTCTTTGTTCATAACAAGTTCCATGAAATTGTTCCAGCATTAATAATTCTGCAAATAGATATAGCTTTGCCGCACCTTGTTGCACTTGTGCATGACTTTATTGTTTGTTCGTGAAACCTACTGATCGAAAACATAACTTTGTTACGTGACGGATTAAAATGAGAAAAAACTTTCTCTATAAAACATTCTGCTAGTTCTCCTAAATATTGTGCTGCTTTTGGTTTTCCAATCCTCTGAACAAGAGTCATATCATCCACAATGTTTGGAACTTTTTTTAAAAATTCTCAGTAGTTATGCAGCCAATAATATGTTGTCCAATACATATATATGAAAGAGATGATTTGTAACCAAGCAGAAGTGATCCATCAGGCTAGAAGAGCAAATCCGTTGACTTTATATCCCAGAAAGTCTTTTGGTTGAAATTTGGTATTCTGTCATACAAACCAGCATCAGCATTACGGTCTCGACGATGCTCTAATATGGTGTTTGTGATTTTCCGGCCTTTGCTCGGTGCGTTAAGAATTTCATTTGCCACATCCATTGGAACAACGGCTGTAAATAAGTAAAATAATTCAAATGGTTTCAATTTTATCACAGGAATGAGATCCCCCTAGATTCGTTTCTGTTGCAGTTCTGTCATTACAATTTAACCATAATACCTGCAATGAAGAAAATATATTCAAGAAAATGGAATAATTTAATGCAACGTAAAACACGAAATAGAATGAAAAGTTTATTACATGAAGTTTCAATTATTGTAGCTCAATGTAATTTTCAAACATTTTAGCATTTCTTCCAAAGGCACATATGATTTCTGAATTCTCAAGGCTGCATATTGTAACTTGTTTAACTTCAATTTCGGAAATTAAATTCATCATTTTAAAAACTGGGTAAGTGTTATTTGAGTGAAATTGAAATGTTGCTGTTGGCTTGCAGAGGTAATTCTTCCATTCAGAGAGGAAAATAGGTTTCAATTTTATTTATTTGCCTATTGTGTAGACCATTCAAGCCTCATATAATCGTAAAGCAGACCTTTGGTATTTTATGAAACATTTTTAGCAGGTGTTTGTAACCAAGAACTTATCACGTGTCTTGTTCTTATAATGCCCTACTGAATTGGCAACTTTACTTTTTAAACATGCCTCGCACACCAGTTTAGAGTAATATCATCTCAAAAACTTTAAATCGTTGCGAATGAAATATGTTTTCAAATGTACATGAAGGTTATGTGTCTTCTTCCTTATATCTTTTTTTAAGTGAACTGGAGAGTCTGAAATGGCAGGTGTAAAATCTACATTATAATACAACGTCGACAGATATGTTTTGATTCATAACTTCGGAATTAAGAAATATAACATTCTCAAACAACTTTCAAAATAATTATGAGAAACTGTACTTTACTTTCTATCATAACCATATTTTCGATCTGATTGACATACCATGAGAATAATATATGTATTTGAAAGTTTCTTTGTGTCTATATTTAAGGGATAACAAGAAAACTTAGTTTGATGGTAATTTTATACTTTTTTGGAGCTTTTTTTCTCTTTCGAATGGCACCAGTTTTGCAAATCTGTGTAGCATAGTAATGTTTCTATCGTGAGAAATAGTAAGCTAAGTGTATTTGACTTGCCGCCATTTTGAATCCAATATGGCGGACACCGTCCCAAGTTGTGAAGTTGGCAACATCACTTTTTTAGCTCTCCATGATGACCTCTTTCAGAAAAATAGTGTTGCCGCTTGTGGTGGTACCACGTTCATTTCTAGGCACATTTTCTTGGAAAAGTCGCCCTCTATATAAGGGTCATTCCATATCAAATCAACCGATAAAAATTATTTTTGAACCTTTAGGATTCAGATTTTTTAGATATTTTGTTTTTACATTGTACCTATCAAGAAGACAAAAACTGCCAAATTTCAGATTTTTTCTGCTCTTGGTTTTTTGAGGTATTGACTTTCAAAAAGGAAAAATCTCAAAATTTGACGACATTTTGAAATCTAAACAGATGTAGATAAAAAACTATTTGACATAGAGCTCAAATTGGTGTCATTCTCTTCTGCTTCTAATGAGCTTTAATTTGAAATGCTACATGACTGTGGTATTTGAATTTTGTAATTTTTAAGAAACTCGAAAAAAAGTTTTTTTTAAAAAAAATCTGAAAAACACCATTTTGTATATTTTTGAAAAAAATGTTTTGAAGCCATCATTGACTATTTGTGTACAAAGTTTCATAATGGGACAGCAATGGCTTCCTATGGAAATTATTTTTTTGTATTGTAATGTTTGCGAAATTTGCTAAATTTGTTGACTTCCAACTTAAAAACCATAACTTAAGTTGTCTGGTTGATGATGAAGTCTTCGTATTAATCTATTTTATAATTTTTGGACTACAAATAATATTGAAATTTGTAATATTTATTACTTTTAATATCTGGTAATCCAATTTCAAAAATATGTATTTGTGTTTACATTTTAGAATAGGATACAAACACAATTCTTAATATCAAATAAATATACATACATAATATTCATAGTAAATTAAACAACCAGTTTTATCAACCACAGACCAAACATTAGTTTAATAATAACAATTAATTTCAATTTAGTCACATTAAGAGCATCACTTTGAGAGTACAAAACACAGCTACTTCACTGTGCATTTCACAAAAGACAACTGACTGAAGATTACAGTAAGCAATTGGTGATGTTCACTTAGGTATACAGAGTCTAACAGTGATAGATCAATTGCTCTCACATCTCTAATTGGAGAATTTATTGTCTTGTCGGAGGCACATTTCATAAACGACAAATCTTTTCAATTAAAGTAAAATTAAATTGTGTAAAATTTCATTTCTTTGCTAGGAATTTTAGATTGTTGACTCGCAAGATAGAATAGATTTACAACTCTGCATTTTATTTTAATAATTGAGGTTTAAGGTCACTTTCTCATGGAATGCCTCTTTTATTTTCACTGGAAGGAAAGTTACTGAAATTATGTTTGTTTTATTACAGTTTCATTAACACACTCCAAACATTTTCATAATAGGTTCATATATGCAGCATCAGAAACAGAAAAATGTAGATTTTCATGTTCTTTTTTTATTTGCTTTAATCAAACTTTTCAAATATTTTGCAGGGCCATTTACTAGAAAAAGCCTTTCTATAAAATAAATATATCTCTGTATGGTGCTGAAAACATTACAATCAATTTTAAATGTTTACTAAAAAAAGATGAAGAAAATCGATTTAAATGAAAAAAATCATCAAAAATTATTTTTTAAATAACAATTATGTTTTTATCCACCCTGCTGGTGTTTAACATGCACGAACTCCAGAGTCGTCGTGCCTTTCCTAATAATGACATTTCAGGGGTGGCTCAAGTCTTTCCACCTCATGTCATGGGACTGGACAAAACCATTCATTCCAGGGGAAGGTTGGCTCACTTTCAGTTCACTCAGTCTTATACAGGGTGGCGCGGAGCCGACTGACAGATTTGATATGTTCATAGATGATGAAAGAAAGGAAGGAGAATAAGGAAACCCATATGTAATGGTACATTGAAGTATGCAATTTTATTACTAACAACTTACAATTTCATTTTTTGAAAATTACATCAGACAGGTGGCCTCCTTTGGCATCAATGCATTGTTGCAGACGTCTCTGGAAGTTATTTCCGTAGTTCCTCATCAATAGCAGTTACTTCCTCAACGATGGCTTCTTTCAATTGTTGAAGAGTCGTGATATGCCTTCTGAACACAAGGTCTTTCAAGAATCCCCAGAGACTGCTTGCGTGCCGAGCATTGTGGACTACGTTCACTCTCTGCAAGTTCTCGGACGTACGCACTGTTGTTGGAGCTCCATGTGTTGCATCCAATACACTGCCAGTTTCTTCAAATTTCTTCACCCAAGCCAATATGATATTCCGAGACTGTATTACCATGTCGGCTAACAATGAATTGTTTTCTGAACAATCGCTGAACTTTAACCACTGACTTCGTTTCGTAATAACTACGAACACAGAAAACGCGAAGTTCAACGCTCCAACGATCCATTATGACTGTTGCTGTCTTCATATGAAATGGCATCCTATCCTCTTCTCATTTCCCCCGCAATCCACTTCAAACTATCGCACATGCATAATATATTAAACTTTCAAATGTGTCAGTCGGCTCCGCGCCATCCTGTATTTAGTCAATGCTTATTTAAACTCCAAAGTTTAAAGTTTATAAGTGTAAAAATGTATTTTACAAAACTTTTAACACATATATGTTTTACATTGTAGACATTGAGTTATTTTTCCCTTTTTTTCTCAAATTTAGGAACTTCATGAATGAGAGTGAAGATTTGAAAAATGAACTTGGGCTCAGCAAAGAAGACGATTGGAAAAAAATTCTCTCCAATTACATCTCATGCTCAAATGATGAGAACTTTCTACCAGAATCCTACTCTCTGTATGAAGCAATAACCAACTCCACCGGCGACCCTCTCAGATGCAACTTGTGTGATAGAACTTTCACCACTAAAAAGGCATGCAGAAGACATATGATGATTCACACAGATGAGAAGCCCTTTTCGTGTACCATATGCAAAAATAAATTCAGATACAAGTTTGGTCTGGAAAGTCACTTGTTAACTCATTTAAATATCAAACCATATTCATGCTCAGTGTGTGGAAAATCATTCACCTCAAAGAGTTCGTGTGATAGTCACCAATGGAGGCACACTGGGGTGAAGAAACACACTTGCCCAGTTTGCCTGAAGTCATTTGTTAACCGCAAATATTTGAAGAGTCATCCACCATGTTTTACGCATAGGCCTTGTATATGTGGCATTTGTAGCAAAACTTGTAAGAGCAAATGTTCCCTGAGGTCCCATCTTATTTCACACTCAAGTGACAAGCCATTTCACTGCAGTGTGTGCCAAAAGGTATTTAGAAGAAAAGCATGTCTGCAGATGCACATGCGCTATCACACGAAAGTGAAGCCTTATTCATGTTCCCTTTGCAATAAATGGTTCTTCCTACCTTGTGACAGAAAACGACACATGGATAGAGTTCATTTTAAAAAAGTAGGTACATACAAATGCACTGAGTGTAACAAATTATTCTTTGACAATTGGAAGCTCAACTATCACAAAAATAGTGTGCATGCTTGTACAAGAGATTATGCGTGTGATGTATGTGGTTTCTCTTTCAAAACTTCTGCATCCTTAAAGTCACACCGTGAAATTGTTCATTGTACAGATAGTCTTTTTTGTAATGTTTGTGGGAAAAGTTTTCACAGTAAGATTGCACTTTCCAGACATTTAGAAATACATTCTGATTCAAGGGAAAGATATTCCTGTGATACTTGTGGAGCAAGCTTTTTAAATAAAGACTATTTGCCTCATCATATGAACAGGCACACAGGCAATGTACTGTACCCTTGCAGTGTATGTGGAAGAAATTTTACAAGGAAGTCTGTGTTGCGAGAACACGAGAAGACGCATACTGAAAGAAGCAAATTGTTCAAATGTGTATGTGAGAAGTCATTTCATTCAAACTCGGCACTAAAGCTTCACATGAAAAGTCACACAGGTGAAAATCGTTGTTTGTGTAAAGAATGTGGAAAGACATTTTGTTATAAAAGCGCTCTGGAGATACATAAAAGGATTCATACTAAGAAAAGACCATTTGCGTGTGACTTATGTAAGAGAGCATTCAATCGTAGATGCCTTCTTCAAAATCACTTAAAAATATGCAAGCCTCCAAACAAAATTATTGAAAAGCCCTTTGAATGTGAAACATGTGGTATAAAGTTTTCTAGAAAATCTTCTCTGAGCAGACATAAACGTACTGTTCATGTTGATGGTAGATTTTAAATTGAAAGGTCTTTTGGCTGCGCTGTGTGTAATAAAATATTTCTTAACAGGGGGATGCTCAGACGACATAGCAAAATATGCAAGGGACCTCAATGAAAATCTATTGTAGATTTTTGCAAAGTACATACTTAGAAGATTTCATACCAGATTTTGAGAACCTTTCTTAACCTGTGTAGAGCAAGAGTAATTTTGTCTCTAATTTTTTTGTGAATGTATTTCATTGTTTTCACATTTTCCCTGGTATAATTAACAAGGTTTATTTGATATATTTTTATGATTGGAAGGATGTATTAATTTATTATTCTTCAATAAACGATCTGCAAAATCACTCTTGTGCCTAATATTGTAGTAAAAATATTCTCTTATATTTTGTGTTTATTTGTAAATCCAATTTCTAATCCTGGTCATTACTTTTGTACATGAATTGTAACTTTCCATGAGATTTTGACATTTCTGCTCGTTAAATTATTTAATTTGTTATTGATTTCCCTATAAATTATGTCAAACATTAAATGATGGTCAAGGAGTGAATTTTTTTGTGCTAAAAAGCTGGAAAATATTTATTTTCTTATGTTCTAAAAAATGGAAACACATGGCTAAAAGTAAGAAATAATATGATTCAAAATTCTTGTCAAACAAATAAATAGACAGTGACAGCTGAACGTTACTTGCCTGTTGCACTTTGTTGATTATGAAAACAACAAAAGCACATTTCCAAGTTGTTGACTGAAAATATACGGAGCATATCTCTGAACAAAGTGAACATGACGGTCAGATGTGAATATTTGAAGTGCATATGGAGCTTATCTCTGAACAAAGTGAACATGATGGTCAGATGTGAATATTTGAAGTGTAGGATGTCATGCACACTTACACCATTCCATTAATTTTGCTTACACATTTACTCTCCAGAACCTGAGCAATCTTATGCACTTTTTGGTGCCTTCATATATATATAAAGAGAGTTCAATTTTCTTTCAACTGCACTGACATCCTTCACTGTTTTGCAAAGGAAGTTTCCAGTTTATCTATCATGCCATGCAAAACACTTGAATTTGAAAATTGGAACCCAAAATCGTCTTGTAAAGATCCATTTTTCAATAAGTCTTCAAGTATCACAAAGTATTTCATATATTTTGTGCATTAACTCTAAAATATGCATTTACGCCAAAAATGCAAAACTTTATTTTGTCTGGAATATCTAATATATGTACACTTCTCCAAATGTTACCTGTATTGGATTTGATCCCACGACCCTTAATTCCTAGAAGAAAAGAGAGCTCTGACAAACGTATTGATGACTGTGCAATCTACCACTCTTCAATGCGACAAACACATTTTCGATGCAAATTGTGATAATTATTAATTTTTTGCTCATTGCATAGTACTTTGCAAGGTGGTATTATGTTTATTTTGCATGAACTATTCGTAATTATGCCTATTTGCATTCAAACTTGACAGAGACTAGGGAGTCAAGTGTTTTCAACCCCACAACAGTTTCTCTGATTCCAATTTTAACATGCCGAATTGCAAGTATTGTCTAAAATTATTTGTTATAGAATTGTATTTTTCTAGAGATTGAGCTTACTTCTTTCGTTCAAGCTACGAACAGGATTTTCAGCTTTTCACGGAACCTGATTTGCTGTGTAAAGCAGAAATAAAAATAACCTTTTACAAACTTTTATTTCTGAATTTCTAATTAACAATAATCAATTATGAGGAGACTCTTCATAAGTCTCCTTCACCTGATTTATATGGAAAGGTCCAGATACAGGAATTTACAGAGAATGTCCTGATTGCCTCGGTGAAGATTCAAGAATGTAACCTTACTTAAAAACTAACACAAGATAGAAGCTAATATAACACATTGGAAAATATTACTCATGGTTATGTAGTTCAGCACTGTACTTTTAACTTTATAATGACCAACACTAATAAGGCAATATATTGAGGGCTCTCAACACTTAAACAAGACTCACTATGAAAGTCACTGAGCACTTTTATTCTCAACTACTGGTTGGCACTTCCTCTTCATTCCACCTGCCGGTATCCTCAAAAACTTGAGGTAGAAGCCACCTCTCGATGATCCATCACGCTGCTTGTCTTTCCATCTTTGGAACTACGAGTTCACCAGTCAAGTTCTCTTTTGGGCTCTAACCAACCATGCCTTTTGTGTTTCGCGTTGACGAAATCTAAAAAAAATGTCTACAGCTCGAATCACTGCAAATGTTTTGTACTTTTTTTTTAGCAACGTGCACGCGAACATGAATCACAAAGATGAAATGCCATAGCTCTCTTCCGCTGACTGCACTCTTATGCACCAACATCTAGCACAGTCTACTTTTTAAGAGGGAGTGAAGTCTTTTTCATCTTCATTCGTTCCGGAGGAAATCGCAAGTCCTACAACAATTGGTTATTTCATCATACTGAAGTTTTCCATTTTGTTCTCTATTAATACGTTGGGCGAATATAGCTTTTCACTTCATTTTATAACCATGCATGTAAATCTTTCACCACACTGTTTCTTGCCTAGTAGATCGACCTACAGGAAAGTTGGCTTCTCTCTGCTCTTGCTCAAGAGCTATGTTGCAAAATTAATGACTTCTGGACTAGGAAATCTTTCAGGGTAGTCAGGCAACATTTGAAGAAGTGAAGAAGGAGAAAAATATGCTTTTTACCTGAAAATCTGCTCCCTACTTCTCCAATTATGTTGCATCTATATGTTATTAAAATGTTACATTTGGTGTTTTTTGTTGAGGCAAGAAAGGAAGCTCTATTTTTAGCTTTTGGACTTGCGATATGTACCACAGATGGGAGAGATCAATTAATAGTTTATCATTATCGCCTATTGAACTGCGTATTAAACTGGAACACTTGCTACAATGCTGATCAGCTAATAAAAGAGTTTGTGATTGGTTCCTCGTGATCAAGTAGTAAAAAAAATATTAATTCTCCTACATTCCATTGCCTTTTTTTTTTCATTCCTATAAAGCAAAATCCAGTTTGATGTAGTCATGTTTGTACATTGAAAATTTAAATAAAATGGAGCCCAACATAATGGAGATAAGATAAACCAAGTGGTTTTATTTTTTGTTTGTTTGTTTTATAACCACTATGCAAGAGCATTTCAAATCAGATATTATTTCTTGAAGCTTCCTGGTGGTGAATACTGAAGACGTTTTCTCGGAAATCAGCTTGGAAAAGCTTCCGAGCTTTCGAGAGCTAACGTCACTCTCATCTTCAGGGATTGAAGTGCAGAGATAAGCCAGGGTGAAGTTATATGTATTTGGTGTGGGAGGTGGGCCAATCAGGTGGCATTTCTCCAATGTCCACTCTCACCAGCAATAGCCAATTTCTTCATGGAGAGTTTCGAACACGAGGCACCACAGAAACCTTCTGCATTTTACAGATACATAGACAACACCTTTCTCATGTGGCTGCACGTTGAAGCAGCACTACAGACCTTCCTGGATCTCCTCAACAACCAGCACCAGAACATCAAATTCACCATGGAGACAGAGACATACAAACAGGACAGGACCTTAGGACAGGAATATATACAGGAAACCTACTCACACCAGCCAAGAGTTTTCACCATCCAGCGCAGTGATCAACTGTACTCTCAACATTGTTTCACTGAGCCATCGCCATCAGCGACACAGAGCACCTTCTGGCGCAGTGGTAGATCTAATCAAGGGGGCCCGGGTTCGATACCCGGTGGAGGCACATAGTGGTTCGGATCCCACTTTAAACTGTAGATCCAGTCCCAATTAGCCTTCCTGTGCATAAAGTGGACTTAAAACCCCAAATCAACCAACCAACCAACAGAGCACCTTCAAGAGGAAATATGACAAATATGGCACCTGCACACAGCTTTCAGGCAGAATAGATACAGTGAAGACATTATCCACACAAGAACAACTAACGAACAAACTCAGATCCACCTAATAACCAAGAAGACAAGAAGATAGCCATTGCCTCATACACTGGTAACCTCTCTGCAGTCATCAGCCACATTCTTTCAAAATACAACTTCAAGACAATCCACAAACTGCCATCAAAAGTCAGAAGCCAACTTTGAAACCCTAAAGACAACCTAGGACAGAAGATGCCCTGGGTTTACGTATCATCTGTTCTTGCAGTAAAGCCTACATTGGACAAACGGGGAGGACAATCGAACAGCATTGCAAATAACACCAGCTACATCAAGAATTTTCATCCCGAAAAATCAGGGTTAGCAGAAAATTCCATCCAGGAGGGCCATAGAATGGGCTTCACAACCACCGAGATCATCAATAAATCATCAAATTACTAGGACCACCGTCTCATCAACGAAGCAATAGCCATTCACGGGAAAAAGGAAAACCTCAACAGGGACACGGGACTCGAACTGGACCCATCCTGGTTAGTGGTAGTCGACTGGGAGCGTGGACGTCGGAGAAATGCCACCTGATTGGCCCGCCACCTACACCGGACCCCTCCCACACCAAAAACATATAGCTTCATCCAGACTTATCTCTGCACTTCAATCCCTGAAGATGAAAGTGAAGCTCTCGAAAGGCTATCCAGAAATCACCTGGCCGATTGCCCTAGAAAACTTTTTCAGGTATTATTTCTTTTTAATATGAAATTGTTTTAAATTGGCAGCCATTTTTGTTTCATGGCTACATTTTTGCCCTTTGCAAAGAGTTTTATTTTTTTAGAGGAAACATAAACATCCAAGGTTTTAGCAAAAAATATTTCTACTCTGTTACTGGTATTATCTTTTACTTATAGCTCTTTGAAAATACTAGTTTTTCATTCTTTTAAAAGCTTAAAAGGTACCTGCAAAAATATTTTCAGATTGATATTTCATGGATAACAAAGTTTCAAAAGGGGAAAGTTAGTAAAAAACAGGCAAATCTACTTTAAGCATTTACAAATAAATATTTACATTATAATAATCCAGAATGTAATTTGAATTATTGTATTTATTAGTTACATCATTTGAGTGGTATAACAAGCTCATTACTAAACATTATGAATGCATTGGTGTGTAAGATTTATTTGTACGTAAGATAAAATCTGTAAAAGAGCTCAAATATTTTCTGCTAAAACTTTGGATGTATATGCTTCTTCTACCAACATTTTCAATTCCCTGGTAAAAAAAATTGTAAACTTTGATTTTTGTTTTAAATGGAGACGGGACAGATTAATTTGTGCTCTATTGGCCGATATAGGCATATTTGTGTTGGTTTATCAATAAAATTACCGATAATTTTACAAGATCTATAATCATTTTAGTGATATATTGGGCCATTTTGTTTTAATTCTTACAGGAAATAAACAGAATAGTCCCATTCTGTATTTTTTTAGAAGGCAAATGTCTAAATATGCATCTTCTTTTAAATTGCAATGGCTTGGTTTATATAGTAACCACACTGAGTGATGGAATGGAGATCTCAACACTGGCAACCCACATTTGAGTCCTGGCACGTTCACGGATGGCTTTTGTTTCACCTATTTGATCTAACCACAATTTGTAGCCATATCACGATTAGCCGAATATGGCAGGAGAGTGATTCAAAATAAGGACGAGGAAAAATTCTAAGCAGCAAATAAAATATCTCATGTCACTTGAGAATTCCGACATCTTGAACACCCTCTACACTCCGAGCATATGTCCCTTCATGGAATTCAGTAGATTTGAAACATTAAGTTTTAATTGATTGTCTTGGCTAATTGGGACATTTTAAAGTGGGATGCAAACCAATATGTACCTCCACCAGAATTGAACCATGGACTCCTTGATTACAAGGTGACGATGCTACCACTCTGCCATCGGGGAGGCCAAGATATC
This sequence comes from Lepisma saccharinum, assembly GCF_977018435.1. Taxonomy (NCBI): domain Eukaryota; kingdom Metazoa; phylum Arthropoda; class Insecta; order Zygentoma; family Lepismatidae; genus Lepisma; species Lepisma saccharinum. Next base: position 4,243,054 of record NC_139247.1, on the reverse strand, counting down.
ATGTTCTAAATTAAAATGTAACAATATGTCCTTTGCAGATGGAAAATGATATGTTAAGGTGGCCAGCTGTTCTTTTTAAGGATTATACATTTGTACTTTATTATTTTATGTAACATTTTCTCTTTTGCCATTGTTTCATCCTTGCCTTCCTCACTGTGATTTCACCTGTTTTCTACTTTCACCGTTTTACTCAACTGACCACCTTCCCCAAATGTTGTGAGGGAACCACTCACCCAGGTGTGTATCATCTTATCCTTCAATTTCCACACTCTTATCCTTGTCTCTTGTTCCTCCATTCTATCTTTCATCCCTTCTATCAGCTGACCACCTTCTCCAAATGGTGTGAGGGGACCACTCACCCAAGTGTGCCCGTGATGGTTCTCAATTAACTCTCTCATTGGACACCAATATGATTAGAATGGTGCCAAGAAATGTGACAGAAATACAAAATTTTCAACTCTCAGAGTGCTGCAGACTGGAGATGGAACCTGACTTTACCAGTTTACCAACAGATTATAACTGTACAGTGATACATTACTGTTTACGTGCCACAAGTGCTGTACAAAGTCCAAGAGAGGTGATCAAATGCCATCGAGGGTAAAATCCTGTTGCATGGTGGCAGCCAATTCTGACAATGTGACAGATCAATTCTTTTAATAACACCCATCCACCCTAGAAACCAGAACTGTCACCATTTCACTTTCTCCTGCTCCCAGTGCTTGGGAGTGATCTTTTTCTCACCCTCTTAAGAGTCTGCTAAGAACATTTTTGTGAAGTGGTTGCAACTCAATTGCGCTAGTTTTTTAGGGGTTGGTTTATGAGAATTTTGCTTGATGGAGAATATTAATTAAAAATCTAATGAATTTTCCACCGACTCGTAAAAGCAGTGTAAGGTTTGTAAGCATCACATTCGGTTTGGGATCAAACTGGATACCTGTTCTTTTTCAATATATCTCACAAATGCACAAATGAAGTGCTTACTTTTAGTTCCTTAATACTATTCTGTTCTGAACCTGTTGCCGGATCCTGCTTCAGATATCCAGGAATATTGATTTTCTTAGAAGCTTGTAAATAATATAATGAATTAGGTGGTTAATGTAAAATAATAAATACAACCTTGGTGACAATGAAGTTCGACCAGAAAGGAATACGTGATTAAATGCACAGAGGCATAGGCTGTGGAATGGGTAACCCACAGAAGTGACGCATGTGTGTAAGAGGAGACGTGTGAGCAGGCAAGAATCGTGATCCCAGCATGTTGCACCCAAGGTCACGTAAAGAACGAAAACGGAGAACTATACGCGTGACATTGAACTTTGACCAGGCACCAGACCCATACGGAAAAATTCCAGATAGTGGCGCATTCGACGGAAGCATGACGTCACGAACACGATAAGGGAGTCCGCCGTATATAAGCGCGTGCTGTGCACCGAGGAACTGCAGTGCATAATCACCATGGCCAGGGGCAAACCTATTGACAACTCCGTGAGGAGAAGAGTGGTGGAGTTGCAACGGGATGGACTCAGTGAATGGGAAATAGGGCGCCAACTGAACTTACCCAAGTCAACCGTCCACTGCATCATCAAACACAACCAAAATACGGGTACTACAGAGCCAGGTAAGGCCCCCGGTCGAAAACGCCTGCTGAGCGTGCGTGACCTACGGATATTTAGGCGCTATATCCAGACCAACAATCATGTTTCTGTGGCCGAATTACGACTGTGGACTCGAGAACGCTTTCACATTGAAGTGTCAACCAGAACCATTCGCCGTTACCTACAGCGATGCGGTTACCGAGTGTACAAGACGAAACGTAAACCCTTCCTTTCCATGTTGAACAAAGGCAATCGACTACGGTGGGCACGAATGCACCGGGGATGGACATTTTGGCAGTGGAACGGGGTCGGACAAATCCATTTTCAATGTTGTGTACAGAAACATACGGAAAACAGTAATTTGTCGGAAGGAGGAACAGAATGAAGCAAAATGTTATGCACGTCGGGTACAGAAACCTGCGTCAGTGATGGTATGGGGATGCATGACGGCATCTGGGGTTGGCCCACTACACGTCCGTGAGGGCATCGTGAATGCACACGCCTATACACGCATACTGGAGCGGCATCTTCCCACAGTGCGAAATCACCTGTTCCACAGGCGGCGTCTCATCTTTCAACACGACAATGCCAGGCCTCATACAGCGCGGCTGACAAGAGAATCGTTGACTCGCCATCATGTGCGAACTCTGCCATGTCCACCATCGAGTCCCGACCTCTCGCCCATTGAGAATGTGTGGCATGTTCTTAAGCGACGTGTGCAACAGAGGGGACCCACGACAGTGGCTGCTCTTATCGCCTGCCTGCAGGAGGAATGGCACCGCATCGATGTGGAATACCTTGAACGACTCGTCTGCCACATGCCCCGACGCATTGCCACAGTTATTCGCCGACGGGGCGGCGTCACACCATGGTAAACAGGATCCCCTCTAACAGTGGTCGAACTTCAATGTCACGTGTAGATGGACGAAAATGTTTTATTTTGTGTGGACACCATACATTGCTGCGTTGCAGCGGAAATTTATGTTTTCCTTTGTTCCATGTAGCCTGCTGAATAAAATATGTTCAGCATATGCATGTGTTCTCCTTCTTTCACAACGCACTCCTATATTTGTGACTGGTCGAACTTCATTGTCACTAAGGTTGTAATAAAGAAATTATACAATCAGTACTTTTTTATCAAAGATGAAAGGTTCTGGTACTCTTCAAATTGGTTTTTACTGTTATTGTGGTGATCGTAAGGATGTAATAGTATTGTTTATCTTTTGTAATGTTAATGTATTTCTACTACCATATCTTACAATGGAAAGTACAGTCATGAATATACCACCAACGTAATATAGTATATTGGACTGATCAACAAAGGCAGGATTTGATTCTGCTTTATCTTTTTTATGATATTTTCATACCAATGACCAAAATTCACGTGACATAATCCTGGAAGCTGCTATCTCTAAGTCCAATATAATATCTACAGTGACAACAATGTAGTGCAGAATTGTCTGTGTTGAGTTCAAAAATGAATGGAGAAATATCCTTTTTTGATGGAAAATACTATACAGCATGAACTATTCTATGATACACCGATAGAGTAAATATTCCCCTTCCCATCCAGAGGTCCCACTGAAACAAAGAGAATCAAACCCTATTGCAAAAACTGCTAAATCTGGGTTAATGCAAGCCATGTCAAAATTTGCAGACTCGCCTAGAAACCTTTTGACAAGTTGTATACACCCATGAAAAGCACAGATATCACACTCGCATGCTTGTCTCTTGCAAGAAGGTAGTTAACAGAATTTAGAAATATGGTTTAACTTTTTTTTATTATTATTATTATTATACACTGATTATCGAGTGCAACAAATATCTTAGAAAGATTAATAATTTAGGGCAATTTCATAGGAAATAGGACGATTTGAAAAAATAAAAGTGAATTTTCTGAAAAATACTTAGTATGGCATTTATTATTAATCAGCATCTTTGCCGGTTGATATAGTAAAAGTTTCAGAGGATTTATTTACTGCATAGCCTGAAAACAAGTATCGCTTTGTGAAAACCAAATCTGAATATTCACTTTCGTAGACAAAAATTAACATTTAAAGAACATCATCATGATTAACTTTCCCTTTAAACATGGTCACTTTGGTTGTTACGTCAGTAACAGAAATTATAGTGAAATCTTTATTATGTGCAAACTATTAGCTCTAAACAGAAGCTGCCAATGCATGTTCTAAAGAACAGAAATACAAATCAAGCAATATAATTTTTATATATATTTTCACACTAAAGCAGTAGATACAAGCATTCTGATGTAATACGGTTGTGTCAGTAATGATACATCGAGAAATGCTTCAATTCATATTAATGTTCTTAAAGGTGTATTCACTTTATTTTGTAGCTTAGAAGGAAGATACCACCCAAATCAACTGCAGAGAGGATTCGAAATAGGAAAAAAAAGCGTATTTATAAAGAAATTTATGTACAGGGTGTCTAGAAAATATTGTGCCTATTTCTTCCATTTCTTTCTAAACAACCAGTGTGCAGAGAGACAGCAAGCGCTGATTGCAACTAAGCCCCGCGACAGGTTAAGTTTGCAGCAACTTTTCCCATATGTAGGCCCAAACGTGCATGCAGAATATAGTTCCACTGCAATAATGCCGATTTTCTCACTGTCTGTGATATCAACAGCTCGGCAGTTGAGGCGAGACTGGCATGGGAGATTCTGAGCACCTTTCTCGCGCAAATTAATACATAAAACCTGCTGCAAACTTAACCTGTCACGGGGCTTAGACTGGAGAAGTTTCACTTGCTTAACCACTATGCCCAAGCAAAATGTTGGTGCAAAATAGTGCTGACCAAACAGCAGAAAGGTTTTTGTGTTGGAATATGCAAAAACGATGTCTGTGATCACAGTTCAATGCAGTTTTTGACTTCAGTTTTGGCTTGATCCACCTGATAAGAACTACATTAAGCATTGATGTGCGCAATATGTGGAGAAAGGTTACCAGCACAAAGGCAAAACACTGGTCGCCCATCCATCAGTTTGGTGGAAGCAGTGGATAGAGTTTGGCAATCCTTGCAGTGCAATCCCAAAAACTCAAAAAGCGACTCGCAGATTAGAAATGCCACACTCTACAGCATAGGTGGCCGCGGTGGCTCAGTCGGTAACGCGTCTGACTACCATGCTAAAGGTCCCGGGTTCGATTCCCGGCCGGTTCAAATCCGGGAACTTTTCTAACGGTGGAAGCGGCCCCGGCGCCCACCCAGCGTCGAATAACATGGGTACCTGGGGGAAACCCTGGGGGGTAAAGGCGGTCAGGGGCGTGATGCTGATCACATCACCCCCACTCACGACCGGATCAAGAAAGTGTGGGGCGTTACCCCCACACCCCCTATACGCCTTCATGGCGTGGTGCTATGCACAGGGGAACACTTTACCTTTTTTTTTTTACCTTTACACTCTACAGCATGGGATGTGTTTTATAAGCGTTTGCAACTGAAGTCTTACAACAAATGACTTGTGTGGGCACTCTCTGAACCAGATAAAGAATTTCCTTTGTCCTTCAGTGTGGACATGCAGAAATGACTATTCCGCCACGAAGGTCGGCTGAATATAAATTGTAACCTTGCATTGCAACGTATGTCAACAAAACTTGAAGAGATTGTCTTCTTTTGTTGTAAAGAGCATGCTCCTACAACATAACTGGGCAGAGAATAAATATTTTGAAAAAAGTTACAATATTTTGCAGACATCCTGTATATGTGTGTGTTTCTTAATATTATTCGAGCATAATAAGCAAAGGAAGAACAAGTTAAATCTAAAAGTAGAAATGAAGAGTACGCATCGCCAATGATGTCACCTTGTAATCAAAGGGGTACCAGGCTTGATACCCTGTGAAGGTGCGTAGTGGTTGGGACCCCACTTTAAACTGTAGGTCCAGTCCCAATTATCCTTCTGTACCTAAATTGGATTTAAAAAAGTGGTTAAGAACTCAAGGAAACTAGTGGAGAGCTTACTATTTTGTACTAATTAATCCAAATAATAAACAGTTGAAAGAGAAGTTATCAGAAATCCAAAAGTAAGATTTTTGCCTGGGAATGTTGCAGAATGCTCCTAAAAATGTGAAACTGTAATGTTAAAGTAGTGGATATTATAATGCTAAATTGTATTGCCTTTGTTTTCCAGAGAGATTACGTCAATAACAACTTTAATAAATTTTTAAAAATATCTGATTTGAAATGAACAAAAGATAATGAGCCCAAAGCAAGCAACATATATATTGCAAAAATAATTTATATTAAATATATGTTCACAGTTTTACGCATATATATATATATATATATATATATATATATATATATATGTAATGTAATGTATTAATGTAACTGAAATGAACTCTGAGCAAAATTATTACGAAGGTTAAATATAGAGAGATAAATAACGACGAAAGAGATTTAATAAGGGTGATTATTAGAGCCCGGAAGTTTGGCAAAATGCTTCTTTTTATCTACTGGATATATTGATAAAATTTTCCAGATATACGTTTTTTATGTTGTTTCGAATGTTTTAGAAGCCTTTTCATTTTGCCTATTTTGCCTATTTGGGACCCCACTGCCTATTTTTAATTATAATGCCTTTTTTTGCCTTTTTCAATAAAATTGGACCATTTTTTTAAAAAAGAGTGTGTATATAAATTATTTTTCTCCCAAAAAACGTTGTTGGTATTTATTTTCTTCCGTTTATTATGTGAATAATTTTCGCCTTATTTAAGTAATACTGAACTCACGCATGTTTTAACATTGCTGAAGGAGAAAAGTGTGAGAAAAAAGTATTTCATGCTGAGTTAGGATATTGCCTTTCGGTTAACATTTCCTTGTGCATGATTGACTGCTGAAAACCTGTTGCAGAACATCTGCACAATTACGTCATCACGTCCAGCGTCCGTGTCAGGACATTATTGACAAGAAACAGCACTAATGCCCAAGGGCCGTTGCATGGATTCCAAAATCAAGTCCTCTATCTTTAGTTTAGTTCTGCACTTTGGAGGGAAAGGATTTGTAGTTGTCATCATGCCGAAATTTAGTGTGCCATTAAGTGGTAAGTTACATGGTTACGTGCATGAATTTGGTGAAAATTGAAATGCTCTTCCCAATCTAGTTTTTAACATTTTGCCAGAAATTATAGATAAAAGTAAGCGACTTCGAAATGTGCCTTTTTTTTCCTGTTTATTTTGCCTTTTTTTCATTTTTAGTGCCTATTTTCCACATTATAAATGCCTTTTTGCCTGCCTATTTTAACGAAAATAAATGCCTGAACTTCCGGGCTCTAGTGATTATATATAAAGGTGCTGCGCCAATGAAGAGACAATGAATAAATAAATCGGTGCATGAAGCGAAGTCTGCTTCATTAAGTAATTAAGCGACGGATAGATTATTATTATCCCGTTTAGTCAGAAGAGTTGTGGCTTGCTCCCACACTTCAATAAGTATATAGTTACTTACAGAATATACCTATAAATTATCCACACACCCCTAACACCCCCAACACCCTCCCAAATTTTGACGAACACCCCCCAAGCAGAAAAGTGGAACACCCTCCCTGCAGGGAGGGGGTGTAAATATGGATTTTTATATCAACAATAGAATGACAATACTTCAACATAAAGGAACTATTTGTAGCTCTACAAGAAGTGAAGTCCAATGGACCTTTCGATCAACTACAACCAAAGTGTCAAAAAAGGAGGGTGGAATGTTCAGCATGGTGATTTCCTGGAAACACCAGCTCCCTTGACAATGCTTCGCTAGGGAAGGGACACTGCCATCTGGAAAATGTCAAACTGACCTCTCGCCCTCCTTCCAGGAAACACATACCACACACAGTGTTGACAGTTCAGCGTTTGTATACCTAAATAAATATTTCTTAAAGGTTTGTAAATTCAACCCCTGAGTCAATGAAATTTACATTTTGTTTCATTTTCCTTTCAATTCTCTCCATGGGCGACTTTCCCGTCCCCCGGAAAATTAAAGTCAACCAGAAATTATATATTTTTCACATATAATTTCATTTCAGCCATAGTAATATGCATTAATTATTGCATGAATGTGATAAATTCAAATTTAAGCAATATTTTTTGAGGGAACAATACTATTATTGGAGAAAATGTCCCTTGTTTGCTCCCCCTGGAAAAAGATATGTTCCTTGTCTCTTCCTGGAAAAAAATCCTGCGGACGTCCATGATTCTTTCATGTGAAAAATGTACGATAAAAGTAAGGGAAGAAATTCAAAGATACAGGTTTGACTTTTGTAGTGAATTGTGTTACTATAGTTAGCAACACTATTTTCTGTAACTTGGGTGAGATGGATTATTTTGGACTGGTAGAGAAAAGAACAGTCAAATGCCTTAGATCAGTCTCTGTGTAGCATCTCAGTTCATGTGTTGTCATTCTACTTAGTGTAACAATGTCTAAAACTTTACTGCAAAATTGGCTGAAGAAGATAGAAAAATTGAAACCAGACAGAAAGAAACCGAAAGTGGCAAGTTGAAATGCAGTGACACTATATGTAGGTATAATTTCTTCCAACGGATATTCATAAAGTACCTCTGGGTTCGATACCTGGCGGAGGAACATAGTGGTTCGGATCCCACTTTGAACTGTAGGTCCAGTTCCGATTAGCCTTACTGTGCATAAAGTGGACTTAAAACCCCAAATCAGCCAACCATTCATAAAGTACCAATATAAAATTTACTGACCGAGTATTTGATATAAAGCAGCAAGTATTTCATGAAGAACCTAAGTGATTCATTCACGTCTATAGTTGATGTGTGTGACAATTTTTGTGGCCCTAAGAGGTTTTTAACTTTTATAAAAGAAATAATATATTATAAGAAATTAGAAAGAGAGTTGTAAAAGGGAAGGGAGGTCATGCTGGGTTTGCCTGGGTGCAAAGGACAAATGGGCATGGGTTGCCGAACAAGCAAAACAGATATAAATAGAAAAGCGTTAACTTCGTAGTGCCCTGTGAAATTACTGGCACCCTATTAAAGTTACTGTCAGTTTGCAAAGATGTAGATTTAGTAAAAATTGTCTTCCTCTTTTTATCTAGTCTGTTCCCTGACATAATGAAATATTATTTTTTTTTCCAACTTTTCAGAGGAAGCAAAGGAAGTATAAGGAATCAAACATAAAAAGAAATTTTATTTGCATTAAGTCCCAAATTTATATCTGACCATAGGCGCACCAGTGGGGCACGACGGTGCTTGCCACTGCCTGCTGGAAAATGTTGAAAAAATCGCTTGTTGCATTGTGCTCTTTGTGTTGGAAAGTGAAATAAATGCTATTCAATTTTTAAATAATTTAAAATAAAGCATTACCTCAAATTAGAAGTGAAAATTCCTTGCCTTCCCTTTGCAGCTAACATGGCATGCGTTTATTTGCACATGTTATTTAGTTTTCTTTTAAGGCAAAGAGGCACAATTCCCTAGAGTCTCTCATTCAGTATTTGAAAGATAAACTCTCAACAGCACCAAGCATATTTTCCAATGTTTAGTAAGGGTAAAAAGACTTCAGTATGAAATTCTTTGACCAATTTCATTCAAAACCAATACCAGGTGTCTATCAATTGATTGATTGATTGAGTTTGTGTTTTAAGTCCACTTTATGCACAATAAGGCTAATCGGGACAGGACTTACAGTTTAAAGTGGGATCCAAACCACTATGAGCCTCCTCCGAGTATCAAACCTGGGACCCCTTGATTACAAGGCGACAACGCTACCACTGCGCCATGTGGGAGGGCCCAGGTGTTTATCAAACGTGCATCTCAACTTCCCACTATATTTTAAAGTCTTCATGGCCATGCTCTATATAGAGTTTAATTATTTTATTTCAGTTTGTGAATCATTGTTTAAACATATTTGAAAACACCAGCAGCATTTGGAACTCACTCGCAACATAGAACTATTAAAATTATATATATATACATATTTTCTAACTGAAACTATACCGCGTTTGTTACAACCTGTCCCGGTTCCCGCGCTAGCTGGTCGCTCCCTTTTCTCCGTGCTGGGGAAAGTCAAAGCCAGGCAGCCAATTAAAATACGCAACGTCACAACAGCGTCTACGTAAGCGCCTCTCTTCTGGCTTCCATTCGCTTCTCGCTGCCCAGCAGACGATTTTTTCCTCGTTTCTCATTGGCACCGAAACTGTAGAGTGCTCCCTAGCGCGGGAAACGGGACAGGTTCTACCAAACGCGGTATAGAACAGGAGGGGGTAGGGGGCATGTGCTGAGGGAAAGAGGACACCGAAAGAGCAAAGCAAGATTTTAAAGAGTACACATTGTGGTATACTGTGAAATGAAAGTATTGTTACTATGTTTAATTAATAATATGCATTATCAATTTGCACCCATGCAATGCATTATCACTGATATTTCATCGATGAATTTGTAATCCCCCAAGATAGTATCTGAGTTACACCTACGAAAAGAACCATACAAATACAGTAAAAAAAATATTGCGCAAATGTTCCTAATTTCATTATAACTAGCTTAAGAATTGCATGAAATGATCCCTGGTAATAATATGTTTAAATTTTGTATTTTTCAATGTCATCTCTTGTGTTTGTCTAACGATTGATTAAATCAAGTACTGAACTGTAGACTGAAATATTAACATTGCCACAAAAATATATTTTCCATCTTTTCCAGCATTTGACATCTTTTTTCTTCTGAAATGTTACGTGACGGGAAGGGAGGGGGAAACATCTATGAACAAATTGAATTAGGGCAAACATTTTAAAATTGTCCAAAATATGCACTTAACATTCCCAAACTTACACCCTTTCAAAAGTTTCCAACACCCCCCAAGGGGAAAATCCTGGATAAACCCCTGCCTATAATATGGCGTTACTTGTATCATAACAGTTTTAACTTTGTTTTTCTCAACGGTGCAAAGTTAAGTTTTAAAGAAATAATTCGTTAAGCACTTACTTATCACTATAGTTTGGCACTATCATCTTTATCTCGTTAATAGCGATTTGTTTGTTTTTACTCATAAGCTGCCTGCTTCATCGTTTCTCGCTCACGAACCGCTTTCGCACAGTCTCATGTTGCAGCTCATATTACTATGACCAATATAATAAGCGAAAATAGCATTAATACTTATCACACTTATGAAAACGTAGGTTTTACCATAGTAAATGCAACCATACATATTAGCGTACTATCCCAAGTCAGTGCGCTCTCGGAGCTGGAAGTGCATACTCAACACCATGCTCCATGTGCCTATGTCAATGTGATCCACCCTCCCGCGAATGCTTGCGTGCAGGACGAGGTCCTGGCTTTACCACCGCCGTTTTACATTCCCCAAGCGGGGGAAAGGCCTATTTCATTTATCGCCCATCTCTCGTATGATGACCTGTTCCTATTTTAAACCTGTTTATGCTTGACTCAGGAAACAGGGATGGTGTTTGTTCATCACAACAGGCATGGTGACTTAGAACTGCATTGAACGGCGTCTGAAATTCTGCTGAATTTTCTCTACCCTGTGTTGGTAATCAGGAGGCATCTCCATTGAAATTCACGCCGGGAGCGCCCGCCGTCCCAGCTCGCTCTCAAGAACGAAACATTTTTCGAAGTACGTTCGTTTGTTCCCCTGCACATTTTCTCCGCACACATTCCCCCCTCCCTTCCATCGCACACCCCACAGGTATCGTGCACGGGAAACCTCACCACTTGCTTTTCGCGATGGCCGATCCTTAGCAGCCGTGGAAAATATGAACTTTGACCGGAGCAACAGTCTACCGAACCAAGGTTGCCAGTGCAATCTATTACCATTTTTTAACCTTTAGACTGCCGAGCGAGTTTTCTGAAGTAACATCTCTCTGGCTGCCACCTTTGCGCGCGATTTTTAAATTTTACACTTATTTCAGAAAAACGTTATATCTCAGAGACTATTTGAGTAATCTACTTCGGGTAACTTTTGTTTTGCAGCTCGAACATCAGGGCATGCAACCGTACAGAAACAAAACGCCAAAGCCAATAAGAGGGGTTAAGTGGGCCACGTCCCCCAACTTTCAATGAAAAAATCCTAAAAATGGTGAGTTTTTCACATATTCGATAATGTAATGTACCCAGGAACATGAAATGACTTTCATTCGGTTGAGAAAGGACCATTCTTTGAAAATAAGGCTAAAGTTTACCTCTCCTTCCCAAAATAACGCGGAAAAAGGGGCAAATTCCCCATTTCTATGATTTTCTCATTGAAAATTGGGCGCCTCGGACCACCCAACCTCTCTTATTAGCTTTGTCGTTTTGATTCTTGCACGGTTGCATGCCCTGATGTTTTAGTTGCAAAACAAAAGTTATCTGAAGTAGATTGGTCAAACAGTGTACGAGTTATAACTTTTTTTCGGTTTCGCCAAGGCCTTTTGGCGTGAATTTTAAATTCGTACACTTATTTGACAAAAAATGTTATAACTCGTAGACTATTTGACCAATCTACTTCGGGTAACTTTTGTTATGCAGCTTGAATAACGGGGCATGCAACCGTGCAGAAATCAAAACGCGAAAGCCAATAAGAGAGGTTGAGTGGGCCGCGGCCCCCAACTTTCAATGAAAAAATCATAAATATGGGAAGTTTTTTCACATATTCTATAATGTAATGCACCCAAGAACATGAAATGACTTTCATTAGGTTGAGAAAGAACCATTCTTTGAAAATAAGGCTAAAGTTTGCGTCCCCTTCCAAAAATAGCAGGGGAAGAGGGGGCAAACTCCCCATTTTTATGATTTTTTCATTCAAATTTGGGGGCCGCGGCCCACCCAACCCCTCTTATTGCCTTTGTCATTTTTATTCCTGCCCGGTTGCATGCCCTGATGTTTTAGCTGAAACACAAAAGTTACCCAAAGTAGATTGGTCAAATAGTCTAAGAATTACAACATTTTTGGTCAAATAAGTGTACAAATTTAAAATTCGCGCCAGCTTCCATACGTAACTTTGGAGTTGGGGGAGGGGGGTCCTGGGTGGGTGGGTTTTCTTCCACATGACATTTCAAAGTTTTATCTAAACATCTGTCAGCATTTACAACCTCACATACAAGTATAAAGGTGCTAAAAGCACATTAACTTTTTAATCAGCCGACTACGCCTATATTTTCTATGGGTCCCATGTGACCCATTGGCCGAGTAACGTCTCGCTTAGCTCAACGGTGATACATCGACACGTCCCCCTCTTTGCACATCAGCAGGATTGCCGTTATTTCACCCGTTCTTTCTCTGAGCTGCTTCTCTCAGTAACTGACCTTTGCTCCACTTCCAATCACCTCCCAGTGTTGCCAGCACTAACGCTCTGGTTTACAATCCGTCGTTTTTCAACTCCTAAGAACGAAAAATTTCTCAAGACAAGTTGCGCATGAAACGTCGCCAGTAGACTTCGGACCTCGCATGTGCCTGAGAAAGTCACGTTCCACTTAAGTATTCATGAATTCCGGACTCAAATTTCGATCGACAGAATCGAGTATTCTGCTTGACAGCCTGTATTCTGTACCCTCCTATGTAAGGTTCCATAATAATTGCTAGCCGCAAACAAGGGCACAATTTTCTATCCGTTTACTTTCTTAGAACCTAGTTTTTTTTATTAACTTGAATAAAAATTCATGGAAGCAGATATTTCATTTTGGGGTTTCTTTTTAATTTTCATCTCGTGGATGATACTGTACTTCAGGTATTCAAATGTATTGCTTCCGGCCGCCTAAGGATGTTGCACTTTTGTTTAAGGGTTGTTACTATAAATGGACTGGGCCCTACAGTGCGCAGCCATTTTCCTTCCAAATTTTATTACGTTAATCCAGAGGCGTCTCGTGAACGCATGTTGTGCATGCGTCAATTGTGGGAAAATGGACAGCTTGATCTGCGACGACATTCATGAGCATTTCTACATTCTAATTTCTTCATATAGGAGAAGTATTTATTTTACACGAGAGCGCTGAACTAAGCTTATGTTACATTTCTTGGATCTGAAGTGACGCATGCATCAATTGTGGGAAAAGAATTGGATGGGTTAAATTTACACACCGAAACCAGATCTAGATAAGTCAATCTGTTAACAAAACAAGTGAAGGAAGTCAGAGCTTCATTCAACTGGCAACAGATGGCAGTGGAAGTTCTATTGATAAAGGAAACAGCTGTTGCGTTGATCAGCAAAGTGGTGTAAGTCAGACTTACACCACTGTGTTTGTAAACGCTTCCCGAGTGCCAAATGACTCCACACTTCTGCGTGGGACTGCTATACAAAACAATGAATTCTGAAGAAAGTATTCAAGATCCATTAGACTATCTTGAGACCAGTGATGAATGGAAGCTTTAGTCGGGAGAGAGTTCGCCAGAAACAGAAGGTAAGTTTCCTCCATACCAATGTTTGGCAGATAAACGTGTGTTATAAAAAATAGTGTTGAAAAGGTAAGTAGTTAAAAGTGTGTATACATAGTAAGAGTGGTAAGGTAGTATGTGTATAAATAACATAGTTGTTTCAGAAGAAGATGATAATGCACCAGTCGGCAGACCCCATCCCGGCCCATTTCCTACTGCTGGCCCATCATCTGAACATCAGGAAAACAAAAGACTGAAGAGGACAAGGAAAAGACAGGAGCATGGTACTAAAGCTGAGAAGCGAAAGAAAGCCTGAAATTCAGGCTTGCCATACATCTCTTCTAGAGGGAAAGAAGTGGAAGGTAAGGTGTTTCAAAACTATGATAGTAAATGTAAGAATAAGTGTGTGGATAGTGTACCAGAAACAGCAAGGAATTATATTTTTAATTCATTCTGGAACATGAGTACCTTTGGTGAGCAAAATGGGTTTTTATGTGGTTTGATCACCCAAAAAGAACCTAATGTAAGACGCCCTCATAGTTCATCAAGAAATCCAAAATCGGTTACAAACATTTATAGATTTCAAGTTGGAGGTAACAACGTCATAGTTTGTAAAGCGTTTTTCTTGAAAACCTTACAAGTTTCGGATGGGTGGATGACAAGGACAATAAAAAAAATAAGAGGTGGTCAGCAACTAGGATCTGATGGTCGAGGATGCCATTTCCAAAAACATAAGACACCGGACTTAGTAATGAAAGAGGTGCATGACCATATTAGCTCATTTCCATGCTATCAGTCGCACTATACCAGAACTGAGAATCCCAACAGAAAATTTCTATCAGCCGAAATGAATGTACGTGCAATGTACGACCAGTATAAAGGAAAGTGCAGAGGAAAAAATATTGATTCTTTTTCTGAAGCTGTCTATCGTCGAACCTTTAATAATGAGTTCAACTTGCATTTCCACAGACCACTGAAAGATACCTGTAGTAAATGTGATGCCTATGACATAAAACTTAAAGCTTTTGAAAATAAGGAGCTCATTCGACAACTAAACATGGAAAAAGAACTCCATCTTAGAAAAGCAGAAAAAGCATGACAAGAGAGAAACAAGGATGCAGTGAAGGCGTGTGAAGACGATTCTGTCTATGCTGTGATGTTTGACCTAAGAAAATCTCTTCCTTTCCAAGTATCTGTTGCATACTACAAGCGGAACATATATACTTACAATTTGGGATGCCATGAACTTGGAACAGGTGCTGGCTTTATGTACTGCTGGGATGAGATCGTTGTTTCTCCCGGGTCACAAGAAGTTGGTTCCTGCATTATCAAACATCTTGAATCAAAAGCTTAATCACCAAAGCAAATTATTATGTACAGTGCTGCGTGTACAGGTCAAAATCGTAACCTGAAGTTACCATTGTACTTGATGAAGATCATACAGAGCAATGACAACTGTGTGGAAATCGTTGATCATAAGTTTATGATAAGTGGCCACTCTTACCTTCCAAACGACTCAGATTTTGGATATATTGAATTATACGCAAAGAATAGACTGATTTATACTCCTGATGACTGGTACAGTATTATTCTGAAATGCAGAACTCAAAATGGGACGTGACGACTTCAAATCTGTTGCTAACTTGGAACACTGTATCACACATAGAAAGCAAAACGAGAACAATTGCCCCGTTAACTGGTTGAAGATCCAATGGATTAGGATTTTGAAAGATTGTCTTTGCACTCTTCTGTATAAAGAAACACTGAATGAGGACATGCCATTTTCTGTGCTTAATCTATGACCAGCAAGTGCTGGTAGACCATCATGTCTAGCGAACGTTCATCAAGATGTGCTGTAACCACGAGGAAGACTGGTTACAGAAGCAAAAAAGAAGGACATGATAGACCTTCTGGAACACATGAAACATGATTTTTTCCTTTCCCTTCGAACGACTCTTGAATGTGAGGAGACACCGCCTGACGATCTTGGTCCACTGGAAATTGTGGAAACTGTGGATCCAGAGTCAGAAGAAAATTATGAATGAATATTTATTCAGTCTTTGATTTTTGTCCATTTGTAATAACAATTACTTATTTTTAATAAGAATAAATTCTTTGTTTGAGGTTCTCAAGTTCACTTTATATCCTTTTTGTTGACAAATACACTAGTGTAAGTCATTGGCTTTATTCATACACAGTGGTGTAAGTCATTTTCGTCAGCAGTAACATTGTAACCATTGCACGAATTCCATTCAATTCAAGCCTCTATGTTACATTTGGATTCATGTGACACCCCTAAAATGATAAATTTACAATATTTTTGTTCCCGAATTTATTACAGTACCTTTTGTTATTTTCTGGAAAACAAAGATAATGTGACTTACACCACTGTAACTTTAACCCGTCCAATTATTACTTTCTTTCACTTCAGATCCAAGAAATGTAATATAAGCTTAGTTCAGTGCTCTCGTGTAAAATACATAATAAAATGATAATTTATATGATCTCTCATTCTGAGTGAGAGTTAATATATCCTGGACAAATTCACCTCCACATCAAAATCTTGTTATTCTGACAGGGGGTAAAAATATCCTAGGGTAAGTTTACCCCTGCCACAAGTTCATTATTACTTTCTTGTGTGGTGATAGGGGTAAGAATTACCTGTGACAAGTTTAAATAGCCCGTGGTGCAACAGCCTGTGAGAGTCGAGACATATCTACCGACCGCAGGCCTCACTCCCATCTGCCAAGGTGCCAGATCAACTAGTTATCGGGTGTCGTGTGGTCAGCACGACGAACCACCAGCCATTGCTGTGGGTTTTAATGACAGTAGCTCCTGAATTTCCTCACAATGGTTGATGGCCACTGGTCCCATACAGAGGCGGAAATCTTAGGAGAAAAGTTGTTACACTTTCCCCAGGTGACCCGAACCTACATGCAACCTGTAGCCGGAGTCCAAAGCATGTTGCCTTAGACTGAATGGCCATGGTGTGGGACTAGAACAAGTTTACATCCTACCCAAATGCTCCTTATTATGCAATTCCATAGCTAAATGGGGTAAGAGTATTCTACATCAAGTTTTCCTGACCACTACTAGTTCGTTATTATGTTGTTTTGTGGTGAAACGGGGGAAAATATCCTGGAAGAAGTTTACCCCTGAATAAAACTGTCCTACGATATTTTTACCGAGGGGGTAAAGATGTCCTGTTACACCTGTCTCGCTGGCTGCCCTGACATGTCATCCAACGAACAGGTCCTGGCTTCTGGTGCCTCTGCAGCAGAATCAATCATTCCTCTACGCTAGTATCACTCACACACTTCAGTGAACTCATTGTGGTCTCCCCATATTCACACACAATTGGTAGTTTAACTTTTTTTTAATACATATATATATGATGGATAAAAGCAAGGAGGGCCAAAGGGGCTAAGTAAAAATCAAAGAAGGTAAAAGGAAACACTCACCGGACAGTAGAAAAATTCAAAATTTTCGCGAACTTCATAGCGTCATCGGTGTGAGGAGAAAGAGACTGAACCGGAAGTTGGGGCCCTGCAGAGTTGCCAGGTCCCCATCGAAGAAGAAGCAGTGCGTAGAACGAAAAAAACAGTTTCGTCACCAGGCTCGTTGGAAACTGTGAGTGGGCAGGATGGGTCAGGAGGGATGGAAGGATAGGTATGTTGGGAGGGTGGGATGAGGTGGGTTAAGGTAGGGACATTACTGGTTGGCCTTGTTCAGGCCAGGTGGAGTGGTTGCACTCATGGCTGATATATAGGCCCTCTCCCATCTTTTGCGAACAGAGGTGTTGGCTGGTTGGAGTAGGAGATGGATGATCGCTACCCGGAAGCAGTCATTGAAAGGGATGTTGTGGTGATTGGTGTGGACGGCGACAGTGAAGTCCAGGTTGTGGGTGGAGGAGCGGTGGTTATTGATGCGGAGGTTGAGGGCAGTAGATGTTTCGCCCAGGTAAAAATCATCACAGATGTTGCAGGTGAGGATGTAGATTACGTTTGAGGCATGGCAGGTCCCCTTGGGATGGAGGGTAAATTTGCCAGTGGCCGTGTGCACCTGGAGGGTGTGAGAGGTAATGAGGATGGGGCATGTCTTGCACCTCGGGCGGTTGCATTTGTGGGCAGGGGGGTGTTGTGGACCAGGATGTTTTCGAGGTTGGGGGGGTGTTTGAAAACCACTCTGGGTTTGTCGGGAAATATGTTTTTGGTTTCAAGAAACCCAGAGTGGTTTTCACCCCCCCCCCCCCGCCCCAACCTCCAAAACATCCTGGTCCACAACACTCCTTCACCACACATCCTTCTACGCACCGCTTCTTCTTTGATGGGAACCTGGCAACTTTGCAGGGCCCCAACTTCCGGTTCCGTCTCTTTCTCCTCCCACCGATGATGCTACGAAGTTAGCGAAAATTTTGAATTTTTCTACTATCCGGTGAGCGTTTCCTTTTACCGTTTTTGATTTTATATATTTATATATATAAATAAAGTTCATCATGTTTCTTCCGTCAGTATCTACTTTCTTTGCACACACTGGGCAAAGATTTGGAACTGACAGAAAGTGATCCACTGTGTGAGAGGGAGAAGTAAGGAACTACAGATTTTGTCAAAGATTTCAAATTATGTGAAATACATTTAGATTAGTTAAACAACAAGAAATATGGCTGATAAAATTTATAGTATTTATAACCAATCTACACAAAAAAACCAAATATCTTTTCATTACACGCAGCAAGGAAAGAGACCTTGAAATGCATTGTACAGGCATGAAGCTAAAAGTGCACAGAGACCTTCAAACTTCCACAAGAACACATGAGTAGCCGAAGCCTGTTGTAAAGGAATCAAAAATAGGAATTGAAGCTTTGTGATGTGTTCTTGGGAGAACAACAAAGCATACATTGGTCAGAACATCGGGAAAATTAAGTCGAGACCAAGACACAGTATAAGTATGGTGCTTGATAAGAGCTACAGCTTAGACTATGGACTGGGATTAGTCCACTCTGGATTCTGATGTTTCATTGGTCAGTTTCATGCTTTCACAGAGAAATAAGCCCCACATGAAAGTTTTCTCTGCCAATCACTATGATTTTTGACCCACTACCCAGTACACTAGCCTTTGCTTTTTGAATCGGAGAATAAAACTCTGTTCTTCCTCTACGATGTTGTACTTTGCTATGGAACACAAACTACAAGGTGTTTTATATTTGGGAGCTAATGCTAAATAATCCATCATGAATTCTAGACAATGCTTTTTACATTCCATGGGTTAAAATTTATAAGTATAAAAATAGACTTTAAAAAAAAATTATTGTACATATTTGGTTTGCATTGGAGACATTGGGTAATTTTTCTTCCTTTTTGATTTTTAGGAACTTTATTCAGAATGAAGATTTGAAAACTGAACATGAGTTCGTCAATGAAGTTGATTGGAAAAGTCTTGTGTCCAGTTACGTTTCTTGTTCCAATGAAGATGAGAACTTGGTACCAGAATCCTACTCTCCATATCAAGCAACAACCAACTCCACCTGTGACCCTCTGAGATGCAGCTTGTGTGATAGAACTTTCAGCAGTAAATCAACATGCAGAAGACACATGATGATTCATACAGATGAGAAGCCCTTTTCATGTACCATATGCAAAAATAAATTCAGATACAAGTTTGGTCTGGAAAGTCACTTGTTAACTCATTTAAATATCAAACCATATTCATGCTCAGTGTGTGGAAAATCATTCACCTCAAAGAGTTTGTGTGATAGTCACCAATGGAGGCACACTGGGGTGAAGAAACACACTTGCCCAGTTTGCCTGAAGTCATTTGTTAACCGCAAATATTTGAAGAGTCATCCACCATGTTTTACGCATAGGCCTTGTATATGTGGCATTTGTGGCAAAACTTGTAAGAGCAAATGTTCCCTGAGATCCCATCTTATTACACACTCAAGTGACAAGCCATTTCACTGCAGTGTGTGCCAAAAAGTATTCAGAAAAAAGGCATATTTGCAGATCCACATGCGATATCACACAAAAGAGAAGCCTTATTCATGTTCACTTTGCAATCAATTTTTCTCCCAACATTGTGACAGAAAATGACACATGGATCGAGTTCATTTGAAAAAAGAAGGATCGTACAAGTGCAGCGAGTGTAACAAAACATTTTTAGAACGGCATAGGCTCTATAATCATACAAAAGATGTACACGTTCAAACAAGAGATTATGCTTGTGATATATGTGCCACTGCTTTCAAATATTCTGCGATCTTAAAGAGTCATCGACGAAATGTGCATGGCACAGTTAATTTTCCTTGTAATATTTGTGGGAAAATTTTTCGCAGTAAGTCAATACTTAAGTGTCATTTAAAAATACATTCTGATTCACGGGAAAGATATTCCTGTGATATTTGTGGAGCAAGTTTTTTAGACAAAGGCTTTTTGCCTATTCATATGAACACACACACAGGCAATGTACTGTACCCTTGCAAAGTATGTGGAAGAAAATTTACAAGGAAGTTTGTGTTGAAAGAACATGAGAAGACACATACTGAAAGAACAAAATTGTATAAATGCACATGTGAAAAGTCATTTCATTCAAAGTCGGCACTAAAAATTCACATGAAAAGTCACACAGGTGAAAAACGTTGCAAGTGTAAAGAATGTGGAAAGACATTTTGTAATAAAAACTATCTGGAGATGCATAAAAGGACTCACACTAAAGAAAGACCATTTGCATGTAACTCATGTCATAGAACATTCAATCGTAGATCCTGTCTTCAAAATCACTTAAAGATATGCAAGCATGCAAACAAAGTTATTGAAAAACCTTTTGAATGTGAAGCATGTGGTATGAGGTTTCCTTTTAAATATTATCTGAACAGTCATGCACAACATGTTCATGCTGAGGGTAGGCGTGAAAGAGAAAAAAAAGCCTTTTGGTTGTGCTAAATGTAATAACATATATGTAAGTAGGTGTGCGCTCATACAACATGCCATATTGTGTAAAGGGCTTCAATAAAAGTCCGTCACAGATATATGCAGAGCAATGTTTCATTATATTATTTAAAAAGGAAATAAATAAAAGTATGTATAGTAAGAGTGCTGCTTCTTGTCAAGAGTGCAATGAAAGTATTGCAAAATATGAATGGATTTTGTTATTTTTCATTTACCTTGGTGTGATTAACTTGGTAGGGGCTTCAGAAAAATGGCTGAACATTCTGTCAGGAGTTTCAAGATGATTAGTGTAAATCTCAATACCCTATTTGGAAACAATGCACTCTTCACACGTTAAAATTTACACATTACTGTGAACAACTTTAATGCAAGATGAAATAAATGTGAAATAATTCTTGAAGCTTTTCTTGATCTGAAAAATGAGAAAAGACTGTTGGGGTGACAGGTCAGGACCTGATATGGTTTGTAACTTGTGAGAGATGAGGTCACTCTCATCTTCAGGGATTGGATGGTGGTGATGACGTTAGCTCTTGGAATCTTAGAAACATATGGAGAAATGACCTGGCCAATATCCAAAGACCATCTTGTCAGTAAAGCAGTGATTGGCCATTGAGGATTTACTTTCCATTCATTTACTGTACAGTTGGGTCATCCTTGGAGAAAATATATCTCTACACTTGAGTAATATTTTTTATAATTTGGAAGTATATTATTTTTATTTAATAATCACAAAAAAATTAAGTAACTCTATCGTAGGTCTCTACGAAACATAATGATGTAGTTAAAAATATTCTCATATTTTGTGTTTATTTCTATAGTCTTTGTACAACGTGAATTTTCTTAATTTTGGTAGACTTACTTACTTTACTATTAATTTTTCATTATATTTACATTCCATTGCACGAAGCAACTTTCTATGTTGGCGAGTTAGCCATTGATCTGTTGCAATGCCTGATCTTTTTTTAATAGTGTAATAACTATCCACACAAGGAAAAAATATTATTATTTAGTATATTTTAGGTTTTCCAATAAGATACATAGTGTTGCTGTATCTTTGTTTATCTCTATAGTATTTATTAATCTTCATGCACAGTTCTATGATATAAAGTAGATTTATTTGATTAAAATAATAATAATTTTGTTTTGTTTAACACAATGGGATTTTGTACTTGTTAGTTTGTATTAAGATCTATTGTATGTTAATGTATTTTGTTCTTTGAAATTAAATTACTCCATGGTGTTTAGTGGTGAGTGCACATCTCTGGTAAAATCAGCATCCACAACTGGAAGAAATGGTGAAACAAAAAGTCACCTTCCTGAGACATGTATGTTTTAGCCCACAGTTATTTGTGTTTTGCATCATCAATAAAGGAAAAATGTACACAACATTTTCATTTTCATAGACATGTTCCAACAGTTCCTCATTCCACGAAGATAACCAGAAAGGACACATGCTCTTACAGCATGACAAGCCACTTCCTCATTGCCATGAAGACAAGGGAAGCTACCTCAACATTGGTTTCTCAGGTCAGCGCATTTGTCATGGAGACCCCATATCAAGGCCATCTCCTTCACCAGACCTTGCAGCACTGGAAATATTTTGTGAAGATTTGTGAAAGATTTCATGTACATAACAATCTTACCTGCAAATGATGTTGACCCTAGACACTGAATGCTGTGGTTACTGATGTGACATTAGAGATGATGCTATGCTATGTTACCAACAGAAGTCATGTAGAAACATAATATGGTAAACTTTGTGCTTTTCTACATTGTGGTACATGAGAATGTTATGTACATTCTGTAAATGCACAATTATTTCCCTAATAAATTGTGAAGTTCTTTTTGATAAACTGTATGTAACTTAATAAAATACAGAATATACACAGAAATTAGTATTACTCAAACCAAGAATATATGTAGATAATAGAGAATACTCCCAGTAATAGATAAGGAAAACAACAGCATAGAAAGTTTAGGTAATATCGTTACTCCAATTCCAAAACCACAAATGTCAAAGTTTTGACTTTTTCACCTAATGCAGTTGCTGACTGCTTTTAGTCCATAGACTCCTATGCTAACTAATATGAACTAATAAACAGTCATAAGCGCATGCGCATTTTAAAGATGACAACATTTATCCAAATGTAAAATCTGTTGTTTTTTTTCCCACGAATTGTAATATTAAATGCTTATATTTTAATGTAAGATTTAGCAAATTCGTGGTTTTGACATTGGAATTAGGGTATGATAATTGAATAGACAAATCCTCAGTAACATTACCCTGCAATGAAAAAAGTGTTTGGAAAGTAATGCCTGATTCCTGTAGATTTTTGGCTACTGATTTCACAAGTATCAGAAAAGTTCCATCACATAAGGTTTCGTCACGAAATACTTTTTTTGTCCATCGCTTTTGCCTCTTCTAACCAGCAATGTAAACAGCTACTCTACATATCTGCTCGCTAGGTGGCAGCACTGCGGTTTCTTAAATTAGGTTAAGAAACTGATAGAAATAAGCAAATACAGTGCATTTCTAAAGTCCCCAAACTCTGACTTTAAAAATTCATTATTGAGCAACAATGCAATTTTTTTAGAAACTGTTGCTTGTGATTGTTTGTTGGTGTTGTTGGAACATACAAATCAACACTAGATGACAATGAACAACGATGCATGCGCAGTAGGCAGCAAGAATGAAAGCCAGATGTCCAGTTGAAAACACGCACGAATTCAGTTCACCATGAGTTTACACGGGAGCAGAGGGTTGCTGTTTTGGAAGCTTACTTTCAAGTTAAATCATATGAACGCTGTATATAGATCTTTCATAGGAGATATCCCAACACTCCTTCACCTGGAAAAACAACAGTGTATGATTTAATAAAAAGGTTTCGTGAAACAGGAAACATTGCAGATAAGCCAAGGAGCGGACGACCATCAATTTTCACAGAAGACTTTCTTGTGGATGTTGGTGAAAAATTGCAGAACTTCCCTAGGAAGTCCCTGAGGCAGCTTTCACAAGAGGTAGGAAAATCTTTGTCATCTTGTCACAGGGCTGCAAAACGTCTGAAGTTCGGAGCATACAAGGTGCGAGTAGTTCAAGAACTACGCCCGTTGGATTTCGAGAAATGCAGAAATTATTGTCAGTGGTTCAACAGATTTACGTGGAACAGTGTGGTCAACAAACTGAACAAAACATTTTTCAGTGATGAGGCCTGGTTCCATTTGTGTGGATACGTGAATAGTCAGAATACTTGGATGTGGGCTACAGAAAATTCTCATGCATTACATGAAGTTCCACTTCATTGTGAGATAGTGGGAGTATGGTGCGCAATTTCAAGGAGAAGAATTGTGGGTCCAATTTTTTTCAACACGACTGTTGATTCAGAAGTGTATGGTAACATCATCACTCAATTTGTAGCTTTGCTTGAGGAACACGAACGTTACTGTTGGTTCCAACAGGATGGAGCAATGAGCTATACATCAAATGAGTCAATGGAGATGCTCAGACATTTCTTTTGGGATCGATTGATATGGAAAAATTTGTGGCTGCCTCGCTCGCCAGACTTAAGTCCTCCAGAGTTTTATTTGTGGGGCTATCTTAAGAACATAGTGTACAAAAACAATTGAGGATCTATAGGAGAATATAACCAGAGCAGTGAGTGACATCCCGGTCACAACACTGCACAAAGTGGCCTCCAATATGTGTCATCGTGTTAACTTGTGCCTAGAAGTTGATGGTAAACATTTTCAACATCTTCTCTAAATGTTAAACTTTGTTGTTCATCCTTATGTAAGAACAAACTGTAGTCACATGTAAATATTTTCATGTTATAATAATTGAAATGTGAAGATTTTATAATTGTTTATCATTTTCTTAAATTGGAGTTTGGGGACTTTAGAAACGCACTGTATAATGCAATTAGGAATAATAAAATTATAACACAACATTATGTTATACAGTGTGATTGACAGAACTAAATATTCTAATCAGAAACTAAGATGTAATTTGTGTGCAGCATCAAACACTCCATGATTTACTTCAACCTCTATCATATATCCACTAAACTGTTCAAAAGACTAGTCTTTCAAACATACCAGTGCATAGTTAGATATCAGTTAGTTCATTGAACTCTCCAGCCTAATTATTGCCTATTTTTGTGGGAGTACGAAAAGGTTTATTATCCATTTTGCCTTGACTCATCTCACTCAACAGGTCGCTAGGTGCCATGGCTTGCTGCGAGTTGATAGCTTCCTGGAGATGAGGCCTTGCTCAAAAAGGTTTATTATCCAGACTAGTCTTTCAAAAGAATCTGCAGAATTTTAGGCTCTTGGCTAAAGAAATAGAATCTATTGAGAACGGGCACCTTTTACTCATGGTTAAGAAAGAAAGAAGCAGATTTTATTACATACTTTTGTGAAGATGGGGAGTCTATTATATATACTGTTGCAATGTCCCTGGGTTGATGGAGAGGTTATATTTCTAGTATGAGGTAAAAAGTGCTCCCCTGTGCTATGCACCATGCCATGAAGGCATATAGGGGGTGTGGGGTAGGGGCCCCCACTTTCTTGATCACGGCCAAAGGTGGGGGTGATGTGATCAGCACCGTGCCCCTGGTCACCTTTACCCCCCCCCCCCAGAGTTTCCTCCAGGTACCCACTTTATACGATGCTGGGTGGGTGCTGGAGCCACTTGAACAGGTGGAAAAAATCTTGGTTTTCCCCATCGTGGATCGAACTCGGGTTTGAGGTTATGGATTGGGAACTATTCATCGAATCCTCCAGGAGAAACCTCAAAGCAGTGCTTATCCACAACACGAGTATGTATGCATCCGTTCCAGTTGGTCTTCCCGTGTATCTGGAGGAAAGCTACGAGTACCTATCTGTAATTTTTACAAAACTGAAATACAGTGAACATGGATGGTGATCTAAAAACTATTTCCAATGATTCTGGGACAACAGGAGGTTACACGAAGTACCCCTGCTTCCTGTGTGAATGGGATAGAGCCCATCCCTGGATCCAAAAAGTGTTGCCACCTATGACTTCATTGCAACCTGGGAGTAGAAATGTAACACAAGAAAGTCTCGTTGATGCTAGTAAAGTTCTGCTTCCTCCACTTTATAGTAAGCTTGGTGTAATGAAACAGTTTTCCAAAGATCTGTCAAAAGAGAGAGAGTGTTTTAAGTACCTGGAAAGAAAATGTATTGATATCTAGGGCTAAGAAACGTTCTCCTTTTCACGTGTGTCCTACTTGTTAGTCTTGCACTCATCATCTGGGAGGAACTTGAAATATTCTTAATTTGGAGCAGCATATTTGAGTTTTTGAATTGAATTATTGTTTTAAGTTCACTTTATGCACAGGCAAGAAAACGGGACTGGACCTACAGTTTAAAGTGGATCCACCGGGTATCAAACCTGGGACACCTTTACAGCTCTTGGCATAGGCGTCAACTTTGTGGGGGGAGGGGGGCAAGGCACTATCTGCTCACCAAAAATTCATGTACAGTGGGATCCATGAGTATTACCGTGCAAATTGTCCATGACTATTTTAATTAATTTTTCTCTGGCATCCTATGTGTTTTGAAGCGATGGATTTTTATGTATGCTGGTGCAGAAGTTGTCAACAGCTTCTTTTGTGTTTTCTTTTAATTCTTGAAGCTCATGTTGGGTCAAATAAAGTGTACGAACATGGTGATGGACAATTTGCACGGTAATACTCTTGGATCCCACTGTACAATGACACATTTTATGTATATTTACCTATATAAAGTATTGTTTATGTTGATCTTGCCCCCCCCCCCCCCCGAAAATTTATCTTAAGTTGACACCTCTGGCTGTTGGTCATATTTTGTCTGCAACAAAACAAACCAGTATTTATTTTGACACGAATAATCAAAGGAGTAGGCAACCAAGATAGTGTAGCATTGTCAGTGTGGAGTGACACTTCACACTGCTATGTGTTTCAGTGTGTGGAGGATGTGACACACTATCATTGTCCAAGGTTGACTATTTTGTGGATAGGGACAAAATTGGAGAAGAAAAACAAATACTGGGCTTACTATCAATCAATTTAACCATATGCAGGGAATGTGTCTCTCAGACTCAAAGAAAATGGGTAATGGAAAGATTGCAGCACAAATATTAATTAACTGGAATTTTCACATCTACAATCAAAGTAATGTAAATGTGAAATATTCCTGAAATTTATTTTAAAAAGAAACGCGTTTTTGATGTTCATGACGAAGTACTTATCACAATTTGTTAGAATGCGAGGGCTCCGGGTCCGAATTTGGCCTGAGCATGGGTGTTCTTTTTGAGTCTCTCTTCATCGTCGTTGCGAGTAGCCGAAAATGGATGAAAAGCAACACTAAATAAAGAAATGGAAAAAACGCAATAAGAATAAGTGAGACAGAAATAGTGCTGTTGCAATTCCTGAAAATGATGCAAAAAAAAAAAATCTTTCGGATATAGTGTTATCGTAGTCCAGGAGAAAGTTTGAAGAATAAATAAACTCCTTCCCCATACACTTTTGCAAACAGACTCGCAAAGTTGGCACTGAATATGCGATGGGAAAAATAATATAATCCTAAAGGAAGAAGAGTTTATGTCACAGCCAGGTGTGCACCTCAGAGGAGGTACCCCCCTCCCCCCTCACATCAGTCATCCACGCTATTAAAAATACGTCAATGGTTGGCCTCTCATTTAACTTCAACAGTATATGGATTTTTTGTAAAATAAAAATTGTCGGGCTTATTTTACACGTGCACGTTGGTTTCGTAATGAAGCATAAAAATAGAATTTTGACTCTCGTAAAATTCTTACCGAATGAATGAATGCCTCCGTAGATTCCAGGATAATGACTCTTCATTTTGAAATAAATAATTTAGAATAATATAATTTATGTGCCGTTGGTTAATGAGATTCATCGTCACATAGCAGAATTCGAATATCCCAATGTCTTCATTAATTTTCATGCACAAGCTTCACTTGTATTTTGTCAGCAATGTGTACAGCATATGAACCCTATCTGATGAAGCATATTGCTTTCAAATTAATATAATTAGTGAGAAGCGACATCAAAAGTTTCGAGCTGGACTGGAAAAGATGCAATCTTATGGATAAATTACTGGAATAGCTTGGTTTCTTCACGGTGGTTTGTGGCCATGTCAGTCTCGCGTGAACCGCGGAAGGAGGAAGTTGGTTCGGTGCTCTCTTCCATAGCATGTAGTTGAGACAGCGTGCATGTATTACGTAATCGTCCAGTCGAACAAAACTGAAGTCTTGAAAATGGCCATCAAGCAAGTGAACACGCTGAAATTGAACTGTAGAGAAGTGAGAAATAAGCCCACGTCAAATGAACAACATCGCTGGATAAGTACGAAATTGGAACTGAAACCGGAACAGGTTGTAAGTATAGAAGTAGACTATTATACAAAATGTGTTTTTGTGAAATTATTGTCTAAAGTAACGGGTGAACAGTTATTACGCGAGTCAAAAGGAGTGTATATGTATAATGACAATGAGAATATGAAGTGATAATGATGTGGGCAGATGAAAATCATGTGATAGTGCGGCCGCACGTCGTGCCGAGTGAAATGTCAGATGAAGCAATATATTCTGTACTAACTAACTACAGACAGGTGATCTTCCTTGATGACGAAACTTACTCAAAAGACCACATATACCCATTGAGAACCGGAAGAAAATTGGTAAAAATGATCTTGTCCCGTGTGATACCTTCATAAGTTACGATCAGTAGCGGCCATTATTGGGTCACGTACAATGGTCAAGAGCGCACGTGTTCATATTGTGATGCGGTCGATCATTTCTTTAACCATTGCCCTAGTTGCCAGAGGCCAACAGCATGCACAAGTGATAACTCGTACGCAGGGAGAGTGCGACCTGCCCCATTCAACCTCAACAGCACTGAAGAAGTGATACACAATGCTCAGACAATACTTCCAGTTACAATAACCAAGATGCAAACTGAATCAACTATAGACGCCAGTTCCGATGCAATACAGGATGTCCCTTCAACCCCGACTGAAGAAAACAGCACCCTGCCTAGTGTTAGAAATTCTGTCGATCCCATGGAGGTTCTAGTATCTCCCAATGATGAGACTACAATCATGCCACTAAGTATCCATACTACGCAGATGACTCCTGTGGAAACCATCGAGCACTCACCACCACTAGATGTAGTTTCTTCGCAGACGACAAACATGGACGTGATTCTAGAACCCCCATCATTGCCGACCTCATCTTCACCTATACTGGGAAAGAAGAAGAGGGAGAAGCCACGTAGCACAGACCAGAATCACACCCACCCGGTGAAGAAAACGAACGAATAGCGTTCACTATCGCCAGTGAAGTCTGACCCCAAGTGTGCCCAACCCTTTGGAAACCCCACGATGATGAACACTCTAAATGCTGATTCTTTACAAAACCTGTAAGTACATGCAATGTTTTGGTTGTTTATATCATTAGTGTGCTATATGACGGCTCCCGTGTATCATTTTGCCACACTAAATCTGAACAAACTATCCTCTACAGTCAAACACCATGCCTTAGCTGATTATATAAAGCAAAGTGCTCTCGATCATCTTTTCCTTCAAGAGGTCGGTACAGACGATTTTACATGTGGCCACGACTACACTATATATAGTCGTTGAGGACGGACGTGTTTTTGTTGAGCTCCGCTGGTTGAAGTGTCCGGGGACAATGGGTGTGTGCACCGTTCAGTGGCGCCTGGCTATAGGCATGTATTTCACCCAAGCACGCCCGAAAGTGTCGAAAGCAAAACAGAACTGCGGTCTTCAGAAAGTGTATCTTGCTTATGGTGTTGTGGTGCTAACCCTACTCATTGTGGGAGGTGTCGAGCAAAATCCAGGGCCTGGAGATGATCTACAAGAGCTCAAAGGTTTGATTCAGGATCTCAAGTCTGAATTTCAAGAGAGCAACAAGATTTTGAGCAACGAAGTTCGCCAACTCGGGGACACTTTAAATAAGATATTGCTGAGGGTGGACAACATGCAAAACCGTGTGAATGTTCTGGAAAAGCGTGTGAACGACCTGAGCGATTACACAAGCTGGTTGGAACACAGAATCGACGATCAGGAGAACAGAGGACGGAGAGAGAACCTCGTGTTTTTTGGTGTGGAGGAAGATGCCGGAGAGGACTGGAACGCTTCGGAACGTAAGGTGAAAGATATCGTCGAAAGCAAACTCAAAGTGACCCTCCATGATGATGATATCCAGAGAGCGCATCGTGTGAACGTTCAGCGATCAAGTGGCCCCCGTCCCATAGTGTGTCGTTTTTTACGATACAAGAAGAAAGAGGAAATAATCAGAAATAGGACAACCTTGAAAGGAACTAAAATATTTATTGACAATGATTACTCTTCATCGGTTCGGCGGGAAAGAGAAAGGTTGCTGCCGTACATGCACGACGCACGGAGACAAGGACACAGGGCACATCTGAGCTTTCGCCATTTAGTAGTGAACAACAAGAAGTACGCCTTACGCGATCTGGAGGACAATTCACCTGCTCCCCCTCAAGAACCAAATGAACCATCCCCAAGTGCATCCGCTGAAGGTCATCGGTCTTCTATCCGCCCCCTTTCTCCGTGGAACACCCTCCAGAACCATGGAACTTCGCAGAATTCGGGGACCTCCCCCTCCACCCGCTGAGATGGTCGACGTAGCCATGCCCAGGAGGTACAAACCGGTAAGTTATTATCAGTGAGTGACAGTTCAGAACCTCGATTCAACTCCTGTGTCAAAAATAAACCGAACAGAAATATACACTCTCTAAACCCTGTAGACGGCCAGAATAATGACACACGTCGTGAAAAACACTTGTTGGATATTGTCTACCAAAACGTTCGTGGCTTACGTACTAAAATTAAAGATTTTTACATGGCCATAAACGCCAATAACTATGATGTAGTCATTTGTACCGAAACGTGGGTGAATTCAACACATAACAGTTCTGAACTTTTTGATGACCGGTACAATGTATTCAGAGCCGATCGTAAATCGTTGCAAACTAACAAAAACCTGGGAGGGGGTGTAATGATTGGAATCAAAAGGGAACTTATTGCGATTCAAGTAGAATGTTTAATAGATGATCCAAATATTGATATTATAATAGTTAAAATTCGAACAATTCCTGGTAGTTATATATATATGTGTGCAGTTTATATACCTCCTAATTCTGATATTGCCTTGTATGATGCTCTTTTCAACTGTATAACTATGCATTACCCGCCGGGGAGTCCGATTCTGATAATTGGTGATTTTAACATTCCGGATATTCGCGATACAGATTGCAAGGCATTAAACAACAATAAAACCTGTCAATCATTATGTAACTTTCTCCAACTAACTGGTCTACAAAACAAAAATAATATTAAGAATAATTATGGGAAAATGCTTGACCTAGTACTAACAAATCTGAACCACATAAAATTGTCCAGAGAAGAACCTCTGTCCGTTCCTGAGGATAAGCATCACCCTACTTTATATTTGAAAGTAAGTCATGTACGTTGTAAAACAAGAAATCCAGAACCAAACGAGAAACGCTACAATTTTAGGAAAGCTGATTTTAACAGTATGTATATAAAATTTATTTCGTTAGATTGGGAAGAATTAAAATTGTGCTCAGACGTTAATATTGCCGTTGAAAAATTTTATCAGATCGTCACATCCGTGTTCGATGATTGCATTCCTCTATCAACCCCCTCCTCCCACCACTACCCTTGTTGGTTCACGCGACAGATTATAAGGGATCTGGCATCCAAAGCAAAACATCATCGTAAAATGAAGCATAACGTAGGGAATACTCAAATGCATGCAACAAAATTCAAAAATATACGAACCAGACTAAAAAAGAATATTCAGGATGCGTACTCAAACTACTTGAAAAGCATTGAAGCTAGTGTTAAAACAGGGGACGTGAAGCAATTCTGGTCCTTCATAAGAAATAAAAAACGACCATCATACGCACAACTTATCTGTAATGAAAATCAAGAACTCAACAGCAACAACTCAATTGCCAAAGCGTTTGCGAAACACTTTCACTCTGTTTACGTACAGGAACCGTCTTCTTACGAACCACCAACCCCTTTGTCTGAAACCGACGCCCTTCTATCTTCTCTAAATTTACAGGATATATCAATCGCTGAAGTAGAAGCAGCAATAAAGAACCTTAAACCTAAAAAAACAGCAGGGCCTGATCTTATCCCCCCCCTACGTAATCAAGGGATGTGGTGAAAGTCTAAAATATCCGTTACATATACTCTTCAACCTTGTAATACAAACATCGAGATTTCCAGATAAATGGAAATTATCCCAAATTTGTCCCATACCAAAAACATCAGATAAATCTCAAATTTCAAACTACAGACCAATTGCGATACTCTCTGCGCCAGCTAAACTATTAGAACAGATTCTTTATAAACATTTTTTTGCTCACGTAAAAACAATTCTCTCCTCGCACCAGCACGGATTCGTACCAAAGAGATCTGTCGTGACGAACCTCGTAGAAATTTCAAACTTCATTTCCACTGAACTTGACAACAGAGGTCAGGTAGACGTTATATACACAGATTTCTGCAAAGCGTTCGACACTGTAAACCATGATATTCTCTTGAAAAAATTAGCATTTTGTAACTTCTCCTCTTCCCTCTTAGATTTAATGTGCTCGTATCTCAAAAACAGAAAACAATACGTAAATTATCAAGGTTGCTGCTCCGATGAATTTGTAGCTGGCTCAGGCGTACCTTAAGGTTCTAATCTTGGTCCCTTGTTGTATTTAATATTAATTAATGACCTACCAAAACAGCTTAGAAATTCCGAGAAACTCTTATTTGCTGACGATTTAAAATTCTATAGGACCATTAACAATGAAGATGATTCCATTAAATTACAAGAGGATATCGAAAATCTCAACGTATGGTGTAAAGCAAATAAAGTTAATCTAAACCATAAGAAATGCAGGACCGTAACATTTACCCGATTGAAATCCCCAATACACTATAACTACGAAATAGCACACACACAAGTAGACAGGGCAAACTCAATAACAGATCTTGGTGTAGTGTTCGATGATAAATTATCGTTTCAGTTACATATCACAAAGACTGTTAATGACGCGCATAGAAAACTGGGGTTCATTATGAGAACTGCAAAAGAATTCAATGAAAATAAAGCGTTGTTATCATTATTTAACCTATATGTTAGGCCCAAATTAGAATACGCATCTATAGTGTGGAGTCCACAAACCAGTAAACAAATAGATCTTATTGAAAAAGTTCAAAATAAGTTCACTCGCTATATAGTTTTTAGGATAGATGGTGCATATCCAAAGATGACACCTTATAACGAATTACTAATTAAATTACACATTACCTCCCTTGCAAACAGAAGAACCATACATCAGCTCCTTTTTCTTTTCAAACTTCTTAACGACAAATTAGATTCTTCCTCTCTGCTTTCAAAAATAGCTTTCTATGTTCCCCATCCAAAGTTGCGATCAAGAAAGCAACTCTTTGCAATTTCCCGCACCCGTACAAAATCCGCAGAAATGGCTCCCCTGCGAAGAATGTGTAGCTTGTATAATGAATGGTTAGAGAGGGGCATACACTTGGACATATATGCTAAATTTTCTGAGTATAAACGCTATTTAATGGACAACATTCTTGCTTAATTTTTAATTTTTATTATTTTTTTAAAATTATTATTATTACTATTATTATTATTGTTACTTTCTTTATGTGTATATATATACCCGTACATATATGAATGTAATTGTATAAGGTTTGATTAATTTTTTTTTATCCACGGTAATGTTTAAGGACGATATATATAACCCCTATATGTATTTGTTTTTTATATCTGAAATGTGTATAAATATTATTTTGATGTGTATAAATCCTATGTAAGACATTTACTGTGCACTGTAAAAGGGCAGATGCCTGTTGTGCGCAGGATAATAAATAAATAAAATAAATAAATAAATAAAAAATAATTTTATGTACCCCACAGGTACTGCCATTTTGGTACGACAAGGTATACCTGTTAACTAAACTTTCCTGCATCCCTCTGGGCAAATTACGTGCATCGAAATAGGTAAAATCTGGTTTTGTAATATCTACAAGGGTTGGATAAAAAGTAATGGCAACACTGCTGTCCCGTGAAAGGGGTGAGTCACAGCGCCACAAGCGTTTCGTGGCTGATAAAGGAATGTCAGACGAGGAAGTATAGTGAGTGGGAGCGATTGTATGTTATTCAGTCAAAAACAGCAGTGCTCTGAAGCAGAGGACGAGAGTGCAAGTGCCCTAACAATATGTTTAGGCAAGAAGAACAACGTCTCTTAGGCAGACGGTCAACGCAGCCTACTTCTGCACCTTCTTGCAACACCACCTTCGTCTCGCATGAAGAAGGAAGCGACGGCACGGTGTCCCATCATCCTGCTTGACAATGCAAGGTGTCACACTGCGAACAATGTGATGGCACTCCTGCATAACTGGTAGTGGGAGGTACTGGAACATCCACCGTATTCACCGGTATGAGACCGTGTGATTACGACCGTTTTGTCAAAATGAAGGAACCACTGGGCGGGAAGCACTACGACACGCGCGAAGCCATCATACGTGCTATAGGGCGGTCACTGCAGGACATCGACAGAGATGGATGCGCTGACGGTGTACGGCGCCTTCCATACGTGTGACAGAAGGTCGTAGAGATGAGGGGCGATTACTTTGAAGGAATGTAACACGTGCTCCTCTGCCAATACAGTCAAGTACCAATTATACCAGTGTTGCCATTACTTTTTATCCAACCCTTGTATGCGCCTTCAGGATCAGTGGGCCGTGAGGCACGAAACACTTTCTATGCAACAGAAGTAGCGACAGCTTTAGGGGGCAACCACCAACATATTGTCCTTGCTGGGATTTTAACTGTGTGTTACAATGACAAGATCAATATCCAGGGTTTAACTCATCTCTCTACTGTGGTCGCGGCCTTTCACCTAAAAGATGTTTGGGAAACCAAGCACCAACAACTGGAAGGATTCACCTTCATATGTCCAGACTCAGCCAGCCGATTAGACCGTTTCTATGTAAGTGCGAACTTATTACCCAAAGTGTCATCTATAAAGAATTTTCCCACTTGCTTCACCGACCACCTCAGTGTGCAACTAGACATGGCAATCGAAGCCAATACTGCAGTTCGGGGACAGGGATACTGGAAACTTAATAGTCGGATTCTTCAAGATGAACAATTTCAAACAGCCTTCAAACAAAAGTAGAAGGAATGGGAAAATATGAACAGGCGCCAAACTGACATCATTACATGGTGGGACACGTTCCTGAAGCCATCAATCAAGCATTTTTGTATAGCATACACACGTATTTCTATAAGAAATACAATTTCTATTGTGGCATACTCCACGAGTTGAGGACACAACTCATACGGGGCGACCCAGTCCTGCAGGAACTGAAACGCATACAATCGGTCCTACTGAGAATGCACCATGAGCGAATGGCAGGTTTCGTGGTGAGAAGTCGTCTCCCAACAATTGACCCCCAAGAACAAGCCAGTATTGCCCATGTAAGTGCAGAACAGCGAAGTGGGAGAAGGAAACTCATAACGAGATTGCGACAAGGGGACAAATGCTTCACACAACCCTCAGACATTCGTGCATGCCTATATGAACACTTTGCAGCATAATTTAAGGCATCCCAGGCAGAAGAACATGTGTCATACCCTGATATCCCCACGCTATCAGGGGAAGATGAAGCCATCTTAAACCAACCGTTCACTAAGGAAGAAGTGGAAGTGGCCATCCAACAAGCTCAAAAAGGAAAAACCCCGGGCATAGACGGACTACTGATTGAATTATTTCAAACATTTTGGCTTACCAGGGCAGACTTGCTTATGCGGTGGCTCAATGCCTGTTTTGTGCAGAAGTAGTTAGGTCGTACAAGCTTGACAGGTGTCATGGTCTTAATCCCGAAAGTGATACATCCCTTAACATCTGAACATTATCACCCCATCACTTTGTTATGTGCCGATTATAAAATATTGGCACGAGTATTAACGTGCTGACTACAACACTATGCAGCTACCCTACTAGCCCCCCCCCCCCCTCAATTTGTGCACGGAACTAATGGTAATATAACTACCGTCCTCACTAGTGTACGAGACATCGTTACTATAATGAATGAAGCCCCTGACTTCTAAGCAACTCTAGTGGCCCTGGACTTCAAAGGAGCATTTGATTCATTGTATCATTATTATCTATTTTGGCATTTAACTCACGTTGGTTGCGGAGAATATTTCGTAGAAGCGATAAAGACCCTATACACTCCGGCTCGGGTACATTTGTGTGTAAATGGAACATTGTCCTTGCCGTTTGTTCTTCAATGCTCTGTTAGGCAAGGTTGCCCCTTTTCACTCCTCGCCTTCTGTACAGCTCTTAGCCCCGTCCTACACAAAATAATCAACGACTATGAGGAATACAAGCATATGGCATGACCTACTGCGTTTTTGCATATGCCGACGATGTCACAGTGATGGTGCGTGATCACCAGGATTATGTTAACCTAATGGAAATCTTGGAACAATTACGAGTAAATACAGGCTTGTGTCTCAACCTGAAGAAAATAAAAAATACAACCCTTGGGGACAATGGCATGGAACTGGACAGAATCTGTCCCAATGACCGTGACGGACGTATTGAAAGTACTCAGGATCTACTTCTCGAGAAACCTGGTCGAGACTTCCAACCCCACATTTCAAACCATAGTGCCCAAAATACAAGCAGTATTACACTTCAACCGATTCCGCCAACTGTCACTAAGCGCTAGAATCATATATGTCAACATTTATGCACTCCCAAAACTATGGTATGTGGCGCAAATACTACCCGTGCCTACCCAAATGGCTGAGAGAATCCAGAGAATGATCACACGCTTTCTCTTGCATGGTCACCTGTTCCATGTAGCTCATAACACACTATGCCTACCAACTCACCTTGCAGGACTAAACCTGCTGAGTATCGACCAACAAGCGCAAGCCTTATTTTTGCACTGCCATATCACCATGATAGTCCAGCATCAAGATAGCATTACGGCTTGTGTGCTACGCTCCATGCTGGATGAAGTGGAACTATATGCCCCCATTTACCCAGGTGTTATACCCACTAAATTTCTCTATTTACGAACAACCATAGTGGCAATTTGTTACATGTTGATGTTCCTTCCAAGTGTGGATCCTTCTGATATAACAGTCAAATCTTTATCAAAAATGCTGCAAACCTGGATGAAACATATTCCACGTATTGTCCCATCATTCCCCAATGTGTGCTGGAGCATCGTGTGGAGAAACATACCAGCGACCCACCTCCCCAATCGACTGTGCTCCATATGGTACTTAACTGTACACGATGCTATCATCACTAGACTACGATTGCAGAGATACCTTATGGCAGAGAACTTCTGTTGTACCAAATGTACACAGGATGACACCTTAGTGCATCGACTGACGACATGTGTGACAGTCGTGGAACATTGGAAACACCTTAAGAAGTTACTTGGAATCATATGCCACCACTCCCCGAACGACTTCACGGTGAACCATATATTAACTCCAGAGTTTCAGTATTTTCCTCTCACAAGAACACGTTCAGTGCAATTTCTCATAGGACATTATGTCTATTATGTGCTTGGCAACCAACCTCATGTACAAAAACTGTCATTCAAATTCTATGCCAGTGAACAATATTATCACAATGATCAGATAACCTGTAAAGCCTTGTATGCAAATTTCCTACATGTGATCCTTTGAAATTCACGTCCAAATGTAAAATCTGTGTAAGTAATAGCTTCTTTCAATAAAGAAAAGTTATTGTTTGCGTGCCAATAAGAAAATATGTATTCGCATTAAAATTATCCGATATGCCATCTGGTGAGATTTTCAGGAACCACTCCATGTAGGACACTTTGCTGCACTTCACTGTGTTAAAGCCATTCAAAGCATGGGAAACATGCGAAAAAGTAACTTCTACTGTTCAGTTTTTTGCTCTAAATCGTTTTGTGGGCCAGGACAAGTGAAAAGCTTACATGTGTTTTCTACCCCGTGGAATCAACTAATGAAATTTGTAAATAAATCAGGGAAAACAGAACTGATTGACAAGATTGGCATAACTGAAATGCGGCAAGGAACATATATATATAAACATATATAATTGCATACCGGGATGTATTTTAAAATTAATTATGGGATAGTAAAATGGGTTTTGTTAAAGTGTATTCTTAGAAGCTTGTTTTTGGGTCTTCGCTGCACAGCTTATCGAAACTGACCCGACCTATGAGATGTTTATACAAGCAGCGGAAAAAGCATTTGCTTAGTGAGCAAGGACAGTTGGTTTTGTCCATCCAAGTTACACATAATTAGTTACCCGTCATGATACCAAGAATACTAAACAAATGTAAATGCTGATGTAACTGTGTACAAAGTAGAATAACAGAGTGACAAAAACCAGTATGACGATAGAATTAACTAGTTTCAGAAAAGTAAATAAAACCTGCGAGAGTTCGAGCATTTTGTCACATAGACGTCTGGACATAATGGTATTCCAAAACAATAGACCAAGTGTATTGGGTTCACTCACCCACATGTAAGGTTGACAATTTGTTATAAAAAGAAGATAATACTGTAACTTCACACAGTTGAACATCCACTTTCCTACTCTACGCACTGTAGAGTTGTCGGTGCCGTTGTAGTAACGTTATAGTGGTCGTAATCAAATAATAGTATTCATCTTTGTCAGTTTTCATTGATATAAGAGACTCTTGTCTAAAGTCTCTACTTCAAAACCTGGCTAAGTGAAGTTTTCAATGCTCAATTGTAAAGGACTTACTGTAAATATTTGCTTCTTCATGTATTTTGTGATTTTGGGAATACAACGATCAAGTAAACATAAATCTTCAAGTCTCTAAGTTTATTTAAAAGGTAGCTACAAAGCTTTGACCAGACCAACGAACATTATTCTGAGAAAAATTGTGTCAGTACCTCGATCGACTCCCTGAGGATACAACAATGTAATTTGGAACAGGTGCAAGTCGATTGAGTGCGAGGATGAAAATAGTTTGAGAATTAATTATTGTCTGTAATCATAAATGTAAGTCAGAAAAAGGTAATTGACATGCTAATGTTGCTGTTTCATTAAGTAAGTCAATTTTCAGTGAACACTGAAGATAACCTCAATGAAATTGT
This sequence comes from Lepisma saccharinum, assembly GCF_977018435.1. Taxonomy (NCBI): domain Eukaryota; kingdom Metazoa; phylum Arthropoda; class Insecta; order Zygentoma; family Lepismatidae; genus Lepisma; species Lepisma saccharinum. The sequence continues at coordinate 4,203,915 of NC_139247.1, read as the reverse complement.
TGTTGTTGTTATTATTATTATTATTATTATTATTATTACCCTGTGTTGTTATTAAACCAGCTTGCCTCTTTGGGGAAAGAACTGCAACGGCATGTTTGCATTTTTCTCCTGCCCAAGCTATGTAATACAGGTGAATTGATTTATTTTCAAATCATTTCTGATAGCCCCAGTTACAACCGAGGTGCAGATGAAATAGCACTGCTTTGAAGAACCAGTGCGGATACATTAGTTTCGTCTGTGTTTTCCGTGTTATTTTTGCCTATCATAATTAAATGCTTCACCCTCAGCACAGCTTCACCTTCGTTATAGTTCCTGAAATTCACATCGCATTCGCAATATTTAAAAATATCGTGTATTTTAAACGTCTCTTGCATACCAGCAATGACAACACGCTGCTATTACGTACTAATACTGAATGTAAGCAAAGATTTATCCTACATATAGCATCCATATTGGAAGCGACACTTGCGTTCAGGTGGTAATTTTAATCACGAATTACTCGTTCAGAGAACGTGACTGTTACTCGAGACTACTTGAAATTGAGATTTTTTTAGTGCCTCGATATTTACAAGTGCTAAAATTGAAAATTGTTGTGTGATAAAACACACCGTTAATATTCTCAAGAAGAAAACCACTGAAATTAAATGAACAAGTTGTGAGGAACATCGGCAGATGTATTTTAAGATGTTCCGTCATTCACGTGTCACTTTCCTCGTTTTATGGGCAGTATTCACCGGATGTTTACATTTCTGTGCTTACTTGGCGCTGGCGGGGACTGTACTTCCGGTTTTGAAAAGAATACCATTGAATTCAATTGTGCAAAGGCAGTGTCTTTGGAAAGGCGACTTTATTTGTGTGGATTTTGGTTTCAACATGATAGGGAACAAACAATTGTTCTCGGGGTATCTACGCATCATTTTCAGACAGACCTGATATTGAAAGATCAGTGGATTTAGGCAATAAAGCGAAAAGATTGGGCACAAACACGAGGAAGTAGGCTCTGCAGTCGGCACTTCATCAAATCAAATGAAAACATTTTACGTGTTTCAAAAATTATAATTGTCTAACGAACATGTGTTAACTACATTTAAAAGTTGGAACCATATATAATCATATTATGACGCATTTGCCTTTTTGGTGTTGATAAGTGCTCTCTCCATGGGCATCGTAGGTCAGTCGACCCCTCCTCTCCCCCCCTCTGGAAATTGGCATCCCTCATTTCAAGTTGCAAAAGAACAGGAAGTTCGTTATTTTTATTGTTAATAACATAAATAAATTTAACTTGGTTAGTATTCAAACAGAGTAATGAATGTAAAATATGCATTAGATCAAAAAAATGAGTGAAAAATACAGGAACCAGGATATTTTTTCATTTTCTACCATTTAATTCAAAGAATAAATGGTTCCACAGTTTTCAGAATTCAAGAAATTATAATTTTAGACGAGGTCACACAAAAGTCCTTTCTTGAACGTCACTTGCAAAAGTTAATAACGAAATAAAGTAACTGTGCATTTCAGTTTAGTAACTATGAAATGTAAAAGTATTAATAGAAAATAGTTGTGCTGGATATTCACTCAGCTTGTGGATCGAATAGCATGATAATAATAAACAATAATAATAATTAAATTCGAATAAAATATATTTAATTAGGTAGTAATTATTATTATTTCTTTTACTGTTGTTATCGAAGTATTTCAATGTTTATAATTAATGTAAGCTTCATTTCAACCTGGAGAAGTCTTTTCAAAAACGAACCTGATGGTAGATCAACATTGCCTTGGAAAATATTAGTATTGTCCCTTATATCTGCATCCAAAGGATCCAGGGAATTGCCAATCTTTTCTAGGTACCTTTGTTTCTCTACATCACTCAAAAATTTCAAGTGATCCATTTTGTTTCCGATCTTTTATAAGAAAATAAGCACAGTGACAATATGTATTCCATTTGTTTACATTGGAAAATTTGCCAAACTGGAAGTTCTTTTTAATTGTCTGATCGATCAATTTTTGTTTACTCAGGAATAACCCCCATACATAGATAGATATTTACAAGTGACCCACTCGAGGAATGCTTACACCTTAAGAGTAATTTTCAGATGGGAAACAAAAAAGCCTGGTCCAAATTGTAAAGTCAAGACATGCGCAGATTGTAGATGTTATTATTATAAACAAACAGAATTAATCAGTAACTACAATTATTTACCTAAGCATAGGGTGACCAGACATCCTCTTTTATCCGGACATGTCCTCCATTTTAGATGTCTGTCCTGCATCCGGGCGGATTTCTTAGACATCAGTAAATGTCCTCCTTTTTTGGAAAGAGTATAGCATCGACCAAAGCAAATGTGCTGCATAGTGAATGCTTCCTACATGACAATCGTCATTTAAGTCATATCACTCGGTAAGTATTCGAGAAATGCTAACCTTTGCATCTTGGAGCTGAACACGATCACTTTGGCCAGCTGGGTCATTAGTAGAGCTAAGATTTGTATGTAATTACATATTCTATTCCTTTCTAGATATATACTTTGAACACGAAAATGTCAACGAATTATGTAACTGACATCATCTTGCATAAGTTTTATGTTACATATTTTTACATATTTGCCAGGATATTACATATTTTACATATTTGATAATTTACTTTACGTAAAACAACATATTTCGGCAATTTTTTCCTCTCTTGATCCTTTTTCCTATATTTTCGATCTCTGAAACATGATGAAGAAAATTTGTATGTGATGTCATATTTTCTAATCAATGAGATGCATAGTGCTTACGGTCACCTAAAATTGACTGCCAAGTCGAAAGACAGGCTGAAGAAGAGAAAAAGAAACTGGAATTGTTATTTATCGAAAGATGGTGGAGTTTCTCTCCAGGGGCGGCGCCAGAAATTTTCGACTGGGTGGGCAGAAGCTGTATATTGATAGATTAGGGTGGACAGGTATATATGTAAGGCCATATATATATGTGCATGTAGACACATACATGTACGACATACATGCATATGTATCCCCTTCTCTCTCACACTCCCGATTTCCCTTCACTTCTTTTACATTTCCTTTTCATATTTTCTGTTTTAGTCCCTAATACCTTCTTATATCTTTCTTTCTCAGCTTGTTACCTCTTTCTCCCTTTCACTTTAGCTCGTTCTATTCTTCAAATGTTTCTCTTAACAGCCATGCACACACACATCACATGTATGTGTGTGTGTGTGTTTGGTGTGTTTCCTCTTTCTTTTCTAATCTACTCTCGCATCTTGTTCCACTTATTTGTCTCCAATGAACACAATTATTCAAGAAAGTGTTTGTGTGTGCGCAGCCATACATTCTAATCACATTCTTTCCTTCATGTCAATGTAGTGAAATAAATGCGAATTGGTTTAATCACATTTTGTCTTTCAAGTGCCAAAATACAAGGCACATACCTATTCCACTTTATATATTAGAGACAGTGATACAAATTATGATGGTAGACAATGGTGAAGGATTAAATTACTTTTTCGTAATTTAAATGCGTGTTCCTGATCATATTATTTTCATCATATGAGTTTTTGACTGAAACGTGGGGGTTGATGATCACTTTTCTTGGCTTACACGTTTATTACTACTGACAAATGTATCTGAATGTTTTCAGTAACGGCTATCGGGTGATAAAACTTGAGGGCAAGGACAGTTTACTTTTTTAGTAGAATAGTCTTAGCATTAAGAGGCCATAGTGCGGGTGCAACAAATGGCAAAATGTGGCGGGGTGGGGGAACTCCCTCCTCGCTCATCCTAATTGCCGCCACTGGATATTTAGATTAAAAATAATGTCTTATTGGGAATGTAAACACACACACGGAAAAAACAATTCTTTGTTCATTCTGTATAAAGTATCCCCAGGCTTATGAAAGGCTATTTTGACAAAATATCGCCCAAAAGTAATAATCAAGTAATATTGGAAAATCTGTTAGCTAAGTTGTTATTCATTTTCTGAAGTATGCCTTTGTTACTCATGTGGGAGAGGTAACACACGTATGGTTAGATGAACACATGCACTGAGGTAACAAATAGTTTACATTTTGTGGAATGTGATTTTGGACACAAGGAATTCATCGAAATTGATCACTATACCCGGTAATTTATCTCTTTTTCACAGACGACTTGGGTTGCATGGCGTGACCTTTTCGAAAGCGCTCAAATTTCAACCTCTATCCTGCGCAGTTTACCCTGGAAACTTTTATCTTGCAGGCGAACGAGTCTCTGACACCTGGAACCACAGTCAAAATAAGAATTTGTGGGGGGTTGTATTTTCAATGTCTGCATGTATTTGTCGCCCCCCCCCCCCTTTTCGTCACTTTCATCTAATCACCATTGAACCTCATTGTCACCATTAGCCAATTTTTTATTTACAAATTTCATTTTGTTGATTCCACGGGGTGGAAATACATGAAAACTTTTCATTTGTTCTGACCCATAAAACGATTTAGAGCACAAAAAAACCTGAACAGTAGACCTTAGTCTTTCGCATATTCCCCATGCTTTAAACGACTTCAACACAACGTATCCTACTTAGACTAGTTCCTGAAAGTCCCACGAGATGGCATATCGGTTAATTTTAATCGCGAATTGAATTTAACGTTGGCGGTTTTCGAAATTACATATTATATATCAATGGCCAAATAAACAGAAATATCAAAATCTACTTTCGAATCATGATACACTCCACTGTTTACCGCGTAAATGAAGAGAAGGAAAGAATCTGATCCTGACAGTGTTCGAACTCGCGACCCTTGCAGTTTCTTAATTTATACCAAAGGAAAATGAATTGTTTCTGCTTCTTCGTCGTAGAGAAGAAACAACTGGATTGACAGGTTTACGTGACTAGGTCACTGGTGCTTATGTTACTCGAACACGGTGAATACTTGACCTTGGCAGTCTAAAGCAGCTCCCACCAACATACAAGAGGAAGCTTTTATTCAGATAGTTCATAACAAGGAAACAAACATTTCATGGAATGTAACGTCGAATTTACTTAAAACCAATTCATACGATAAAGTTACCCCAGACGTTACCTGCGTAGTATAATGTGAATGGAAACGACATATTTGTCCCTTTCATCTCTCTATACTGCAATGGTTGTATTGCTATTAATATTAGATTGCAGTCCGGATTCAGCTGTCTTGATCAAATTGCACCTCGAAAGCAGAAGTATAATAAGTATAATATCAGAAGAATAATTCAACCAGCTAATTATCCAAAATACATATGTGCCTTGTATATTTTGCACTTCAAGGGCAAATTGTGATGCAACCGATTCACATTTATTTCACTACATTGACATGAATGAAAGAATGTGATTAGAAAGTATGGCTGCACACACACAAACACTTCCTTGAAATAATTGTGTTCATTGGAGACAAAATAGTGGAACAAGATGCGAGAATAGATTAGAAAAGAAAGAGGAAAGACACCAACCACACACACGTGTGTTCCAGTTAAGATAAATAATTGAAGAATGGAACGAGAGAAAGTGAAAGGGAGAAAGAGGTAACAAGCTGAGAAAGATGTAAGAAGGCATTAAAGAGTAAAAAAGAAAAGAAGAAAAGTAAAGGGAATAGAAGTATAGGGAAATCGGGAGTGTAAGAGAGGAGGGGATACATATTAATATATACATACATATATGTATATGGCCATACATTTATACCTGCCCACCCTAATCTATCAATATACAGCTTCTGCTCACCCGGTGAAAAAATTTCTGGCGCTGCCTCTGTGTTAGGGCTCTTGATTTGAAGAAAGGTAGGGGCGTATGTCAGGTTCACACAAAGCATTTGTGGGGGGCAGATTCGAAAGGGCTTCGAAATACACATAGAACGAAACAATTGAATAATGATTGACTACTATAAATGTGCAGCTGAAAAAAAGGAAAGGGTGGGCTGACATCTGATTGGTGTCGTACTGTCCGAGTCACCAAATAGCTATCCAGGTTATTTACTCTCGTAGTGAGAAATTGGAATTTCAATAATCACACATCCATTGTAATGGGATAACTAGGGCTAGGATTTTGATGCAAATGCATCTTTTTTTGGTAACGCAGAAACATTGCATAAGTAGATAGGAACGTATTTTACACGTAAGTGAATAAATTGGGACACCTTTGTTTGGGCATATTTTTGCAATTTTTTGACCCTTTTTGGAGTAAAGGTCATTTTTTAAACTTTTTAAATCGTTTAAGTCATTTTCAGCCTTTTTAAAGTCATTTTCAGCCTTTTTAAAGTCAATTTATGCATTTTCTACATTTTGGTGAAAGAAGGGGCATTTTACATGCAAATGTAACCCTTTGAAGGTTCCCGACTCTCGTCTCATTGCTTTCAGCGCAGTTCTGAACGACTGTGTTTGAGGAAACAAAGAAATTCTGTGCAGGATTGTTGACACAAGGTGTTGTATAACCATTCAGCTCAAACAATGTGATTTCCCCTCTATCAGTAAATATATTGTCGCCAGATGGATTATTGTAAAAAAACCAAGGGTACAAAGTTTTGTGCTCTGTATCGGACATTTGTCAGGGAAGCAATTTCCACTCTATGGAATTGAAAGTGACTTAACAAGAAGTGATATTGTTCATTTCAAGTAAGCTACTCTTGCGTAGGTGGAAGTTGAGAAAAAAAATTCCGTGTACAAGGCTCTCTTGTCCGAAAACCGACAATCATTCACTTTTGAAAATTTGCATATGATTTTCGTTGTGTACTGCAACTCAGTACTTAAAGTGTAAAAGATGACAAAAAGTGAACTTTCTTACTTATACTACCATACGCAATGAACATGTGATAGATACTCTAACGTTGATTTGTAATTTGAATTTCTCTTGGTAGTTTATAAATTTGTTTTACAAATCTTTCAGAATTTTTAGGTCATTTTTCTAAGTTTATAGGGCATTTTCTTGCATGTATTAGGTCATAAGTGCATTTTTTAAAGGTCATTTTTTGGCAATTTTAAGGTCATCAAAATGCTAGCTCTAGTAACTGTCACTTTTTCAGATCATCTAAACAAGATATTGCTTTCTACAATGTACTTAAACGTGAGTTGAAGAAATAAAGATGAATAAAAAATAATAGAAAAATTGGTATTTTAGGCAATATTATATAATATGGGCAGGCCTGTACCCAGGGGAAGGGTCACCATGCTCCCCTCGAACTATGAAATATTTAAATGTGAACTTACAAAAAGCTACGAAAATAACATCGACGATTTTTCAAATTTGTAAAATTCCAATTTTCTTCTTGCATAAATGAATGTGTTTGTTGTGTAGAGAGGTAGACTTCAGAAGTTTGAAGTCTGCAATATTGTCTATTTTTAGTTCTATTTTACAATCATTGATGCAAGGCTGCCAGCAGTGGCGGCGATTAGGGGAGTGTGGGGGTGAATTGTCCTCGTCACTTTTTTTTTTCCACTTTGGCCCCTGCACTATGCGAAGTCTTGTCTACTAAAAAAAATATGTTTTTTTAAAAAAAATATCCTTGACTCCCCTCCAGTTTTGGTACCTTAGGCCCGTAGCTGTGAGCCTGTGAAAAATACAGAACACATTCCTACCTGGAATTCTCACTAATCTTTACAATTCTATCCTGTGTTTCTCTGTCAACATAACAAAGACACTTATTGATTTTGTGATTTAATTATTGTGTGTTGGATTCCGTATGTTGTATCAGCATTGGGAGGATTCCCTTCGAGATTCAGACTTCGGGAAATGATTTCGCAATTTTCAGTATCTAGAACAGTTGTGGCATTTTGAGTAGTCTTGTATTAAAGTTCCCTAATGTGTTCGGGTGTTTTTCTTTGATGTGTTGGTATGACCTTGGAACTGCTTAAATATTTGTTTCCCAAGTCTACCTTTTGGTAATAGTGATTCATGTGGTAGAGAGAGGGAGTGGATATTCAAATTTTGTTACTTAGCTTTGCTTTTGTGCAACTTCTAGCTAATCGCAAAAATGAGTGATGACGTGAAATTGATAAAGAGACACTTACAAACAGTGCCACAACTACAGAGGTGAAGGGGGCATTGTGCCCCCCTCCCCGACCTTGGATTGAGTTCATTCTAGGGGAAGCAAACATTGAAGAAGAAAAAAACAAGACTAGGGGAATCTAAGAAAGAAGGACAAATGGATACTCAAGATGCATTTATCTTCCAGGCGGCCAAGGGCACTTGCAGGATGGCACAGAAGGAAAATTGCCCCCCTGGATTTCAAATATTATACAAATAAGAATACATTTTGTAAAATTTTCTTGATTGCTTCGCTCGCAATATCTTCGCACTTCTAGTCCAAATTCAGAGCCATACCATACCATACCGGGAGTCGGCCTTGGGAGCCAAACGATCTATGTGAAAAAGAAAAGAAAAAAAAGTTAAAGAGAATGCCATGGAGCCCCGTAAAATTATTTGCACCCTATTAATTAAATATCTCTCTATGAAACTTAATATGAAATATTAATGATGCCACTGTAATCCAAGAAGTAACTGATCAATCAAGGGATTCCAATTTGTTTGTTGGGTGTCAAACACATGTATTTCAACAATAAAATAACAAAATTCTCACAACATTTTGCAAAATGATTAACGTAACCAGGAGGCAAACATTGTCTGTTGTGATGCAAGACTCTCTGCCCTTTGAAGGAAATAGAAACCGTGGTGGACTAAGGGACCCATGTTTTAGCAAGTACAAAAAAAATATTACAAGTTTTTACACAATTTATCAAAAAACTAAATATGCTGACCAAGACAGTAGACTGGACATAAACAGAAGAAGGAAGAGAACGGGCAGGGAAGAATTGGAAGAGAAAGAAAAAGAGGAAGAGGAAGAGAAAGAAAAAGAGAGAAGGTTTGGAATAAGGAGTATGGGGAAGATCACAGAAAAGATATGCAAAGTGCTTAGGAAAGCGGGAATTAAAACTTACAGGAAGGGAGGGAGAAGCATCTTAGGAATAGCGAGGAATGCAAACAAGAAAAAGGAAAACAGAGAAGAGGAAGAGGAAGGGATTATCTACGAAGTGAAATGTAAAGAATGTCAGAGTGTGTACATAAGAGAAACGAAAAAAAGGCTGAAAGACAGGTTGAAACAACATAGGGATGATGTTCGACTTAAGAGAGAGAAAAATGCAATATTTAAACACACGAGAGAAACAGGACATGACATAGAGTGGGATGAGGCTAAGCAGATAGGAAGGGAGAAGAGAATGCTAGTGAGAAAATGGAAGGAAGCCAAGGAAATAGAGAAGAAAGGTGAAGAAGACACAATGAACTGGAATGGGGGGTTGAAGTTAAACAAAGAATGGAAGAAGATGTTAGAAAGAGTGGAAAGAACAAGAGAGAAAGAGGAGAGGAGAAGGAAGAAAAATGAAGGGAAAAGAGCGTGAGATTAAAAGTCCAACCACATTCTATATGGAAGTAATTGTGTTTACCCTTTTAGGTGAAAGTAAAGTTGGCAAGTGAAAGTCACCTGCTAGAAAGTTCCAAACAACTTTCTAAATAGTCTGGAGGGAGTAATGTTTGTGTATATATAATACCCTGTTTTTGTATCTTGTTGCTTTTGTACTTGATACAGAGTCTGAAGAAGAACCTTGCTAGAAGGTTGAAACGTTACGTTTAGTTTATGTTTTTAATAAAATAAAGTACTGCCTTGGTCAGCATATTTAGTTTTTCATAATCATGGAAACAAGGCTTAATGGTGTTACAATTTATCATCAAAGTGTAGGTAATATGTAACCATTATTATTTAATTAATTCGATTTTTCTTGCATAACACAACACAATGGTGTTGTTGGATTCTCGTTAGATTCCTTTGTGAGTAAAGGTCTTGCATACTGGAAACTATAGGGAAACATTATGAAGCACAATTTATAAAGGACTCCCATAATCAGCTCTGCAGAGGCGCCCAAAGCTGGTGTTTTTCTAGCTTTGATTCCCAGGATGGGTTATCTAAGGTTGGTACTTTTCAGGCCTTGTACCTCCAAGGTTCACCCACCCTTATATCAATTGGTACCCGAGAGTAAATCAGCAAAGTAAAGGCTGCCGGAGCATAGTGATCACATCACCTCGAAAATGGTCGAGATCGAGAATGTATTGGGCCCCACCCTTGCATATGCCTTCATGGCACGGTGTTATATGCACGGGGAAATTTACATTATCTTTACCTATGGAACTCACCAGAATACATGTTGCTAAATTCCACTGAGTCTATTTTTGCGTTCAAAAGTAAGTTTTAAAAAAATCCAACGCATTAATCACTTCTAGGATATTCAGAAAGCACTTCATCAACATTATTTAGTGATGTAGATGTAGATTCAGTACCACTTGAGAGTTCACAAGGGGATACGAAATCAATACCAGGAAGAACGTTCGCAATAACGCCGACCCAATGCGACGAGGCAAGGAATTTTCACAATTCTGGCAAGAGACACCACGTGACTTTTTTTTTTGGGGGGGGGGGAGCAGGAATGCAAAATTGAATTTTCCTGTGGCGGTAGCTTACATGGTTTAGACATATCGAAAGTTCTCAAATGACACTGTAAAGATTCGTGAGAAACCTCCAATACCACTCTCAAAATCTACCATGCACATCATGCACAACAATTTACATCTGTATTGTCTCACTGTTCTTACCAACAAATATTTCACAATAGTTAGGTTTACTGTCGTCCGAATTCTGAAATTCAAACGTGCTGTAGTAAACAATAGGGTGGCGGACTGGTGACTGTGTATTCTTGTCGGCCTAGCCTTTGTCTTCATTAGCCGCTTACAATATACCAAGAACTTTCTTTACTTATGCTCATTATTCACAGGAAAAAAAATACATGTTCGTTAAACATTGTTGAAGCAGAAGATACAAAACAAACTTTTTTCTCTTTTAATTCATAGTTGCTCTCATATTTTATTTTCAAGAATTCATGATTATTTTCAAGGCATTCACTCTTAAATATACGGAATGTCATGCTATTCTCCGTGCTGCATGGGAATAATAATCCAAATTATTATTATTTTATTATTATTATTGTCGCAGATCTTTGACTGTGTTAAACTAGCCATTTAAATTCTTTACCACATAATTTTCCATTATATATTCAAAGCTCAAGAGGGGGTTTAAACTCGGTTCCCTTCCCTTGCGTATGCCACTGATGTTCCTATTTCTATGCGCCTCCACGTGAACACGATATCACAGGAAGGCAAGTTCTTCGAGCCGATGTGACGATGACGTCACAGAATTTTCAGACTGCGAGGGTTGACAAAGTCCCATTCATTCTCTTTGCAAAAGGGGACCTTCTCAGGCAGTGGGCAGAGAAGAGAACACAACGGAACTTGTCTGTGGGACAGAAGGGATGTCTTCTTGCAAGGCACAGAGGACCAGTCGTCCTTGAGCGAGGGAAGGTTTGGGGAGAGACGAATCCATTGACCATAGTTTGATGTCATACGTCAACGATTTCTTTAAAAAGAACCCGCAAACTCCGTGCTGTGACTTTTCTGCGTGATGTAGGCTTTTTCTTGGTTGAGACCAGAGGCGCAAACATGATTTTTTGTCTGGGGGGCAAGTACCAGGATAATCGTACCAATAATAATAATTATAATAATAATAATAATAATAATAATTTTAATAATAATGTTACTAATAATGTTTTTGTAACATTATTATTATTATTATTATTATTGATTTGCTTTATTTTACTTCTCTTCTTGTGCCAATCACCGCTACTAGTTAGCAGTCTTAAAAATATTCCCGAATCAAACGATAGTAGTATATATATATTGTAATATTGGGTAATGTTTGTTAGAAGTTTTAATTTAAATTTTAGATTAACTGAATACTTAAAATACTATTTTTATATTTATAAAGTTACTGGACAAATGACAGTTATACAAAATTTTATTGCTTGAGACCTCAATTCGAGATGTTGGAATGAGCTCTAATTTATATGACTGAAAATGTAAGAAGATAATCATCAACAAAATTTTTGAATACGCAGTTATTCTCACAAAATACTTTAAAAATGAGTATTTCACAAAAGATTCGTTTATTTTTTAAAAATAGATTTATTGATTTAGTGTGAAAGTTTATACTATTTGGAGCACTTCTGAGAAAACCAGACATTGATAGGTGTCACCGTTCCCGAGAAATATCAAACCAAAAGTATCTAATACGGTGGACTATTTTGAACATGGGAGGCATCAGCACGCACATAGCAATTGGCTCCTCGACTGAAAATTCCTTAAATGGCATAACAATTGTAGACTGAAAACAAAAACCGAGCTAAGTGCCAAAATCTAAGTTCCGAGAAAAACAGAAAAAACATTGTCTGTATCACATTTTGTGATTTTTGCTTCCAAAAAAAGCGTAAAAAAGTCAGAAGAACTTACATAGAAACACTCATGAAAGCTTAATGTTACCTATGGAATATTATTCCTGTAATTACCTCTTTTGTCTGAACATTTTATGAAATGAGGTATGTGCGAACTCCTGTGCCATTAAAACTGGGCTAAGTGCCCTAAAGTATCACATAATGAAAGGCAAAATGTACAAGTGCAGAGTTAGCAAACAACAGGTTATGGATAAGAAAATAGTTTTTTTTTAATAATTTTATTCATAAAACATATAAAACAAGTACTTCAGTCTGAAATAGTAGACCCTAAGGAAAAAGTAGAGTGTTCTTGAAAACTTTGTTATTGAAATAATTAATGGGGAAAACATGTACGGTACAGTACTTTTCTGTAGGCTATATAAAAATATTAACACTGTTAATACGTAAAAAGTGTTCTGCAAACTATGGCTACTGTGTTAGTTCAGTGTAAAAACGTTTGTTTTCTTCCATTAGGTATGGAATCATTTTTTTCAGATCTTCCTTCTTTTCAGGCGTCAATCTTGATGTCATTCCCAGCTGTGGCACCCAAAGTTTTTAATAGTTTCATTCGTTACCCCTTCTTGAAACACTTTTGTTTTCACCCACTGTTCAAGTTCACTGAAAGTTGTTTTTTTGTATACAGTTCCTGGCTTTTCCTTGGTGACTTTGACCCAAACAACCTTAGCAATTCCTAAAGTTGTCGTATTAAGGCAACTTGTAGCTGCTGCGCTGAAGTCATAAAAATCGTCATCATCCATCAATGTTATTAGAAATGTTTTTTTGTGGAAGCAGTAGAGAGAAGTCTGACAATATTCACGGGAACCTCACATTTCTCAACTCTTTTTCGTTTTTCTATGAGACCGAAGTCATGGTCACAGCTTAAGTAGGAGTGGCCTGGGACAACATACTTATGTTGAACCTCATCAACAAAGTTCTTAGAAACCAAATATATCCACAGAAACAATAGCATCTTATTCTTGTTTTGGCCACCACAGTTGTCGCTCCATACGATTATTTTTTTCTTGTTTGTTATTTTACTTTTAATGCCTTTGAATATGCAACTGGCCATTTCATTGTCTCCCCGGCCACTCGAACCCTCATTCCAAACAAACGTAAATCTATGATTGTTGTCAGCCATGTGCAAACCCAGATTAAAACAAGACAACTGTCGTAAGTAATACATTTAGCAGTGGGTTAATGTTGGTAAAGACAACACTTGCTGCAAGTCGACTGAAAATGTACAGTTATCACTTATGGGAGCTGCTGATTCTTCGTGATCTTGTTTCATCATTTCTCTGGCTCGATCTGCTTTCCTGTGGTAAATTTCGAGTGAGTTGCAGTGTAGTTCTTTGTTCCTCTGGTCATTTTGTATGTTGTTGTGTAACAAATCGCACGTATTACACATGTCTTTTCTCGGTTTCCGAAATCTGAGATTTGGAAAGTGTTTTCTCACTGTGTCTATGTAAAACCGGTACTGTACAGTAGTATTATGATGAAGTTGACTAAAAGCTGTAGGCAACTTGTTATAGTTCAAATCTTCACTTAAAAACAAATTTGCACTCTTGGCCCTGGTACAGGGGCTTTCCTCTTTCGGTAAACTTTCAATATGATCAGTTATTAGCTTTACATCTTCAGCGGTGTATTTACTTTCTTTCGTTTTGTTACCCCTACCTTCAATATAGGTAACGTCACCCTGCTTTTTTGCTGCAACTAGGGTTTCGACTCTTCGCTTTGTGATACTGTGAACTTGAAGGAAGGTTTTTTTACACACACCTGTGCGTGTTTCCCTTTGTCATCAGGAAGTGAAAAGAAGACAGTTGCCTGCCGACGACTTTCTTCTGGAGCTGTGTATGAACCATGTCGCCTACGTTTAACATTGCTAACACCTAAGAGTCCCATGAAACATGAATTTTGCTTCACATTGTTTGCCAGGCTGTTAAATTGGTTAAATATATTGATCTTTTGTTCATGACCAATGTTCTTGCATTCATAAAGGCACCGGCATACAACCTGAAGTAAGGTGTAAGTGATACTGTCTAAACACATATGTGTGGCTAGGGTTACCAGATCGCTGTAAGGGAAATGTAAGACATGCTGTCCCAAAATGTAGGACATTAAGTCAAAATGTAGGACACAAAACATTCTCAATAAATAATACATATTTCTATAGAACACTTTAGAAAGTAGTTGAAAAGTGACACTTTTCAGTTTTAAAAAAATGAATTCTTAATGAATTTTTAAATGCAAAATTTCAAAACTTGCAATCATACTAATCAATGCACCTCTCACTACATGATTTAAGCGGTACTTCTCAGAGGAGACAATTTTTATCAACAAACTATATTTATGTTAGAGTGGACAGTCGAACTCTTTGAAATTATAGGGACCAGTACCAAACAAACATTTTACAGACTTCATGAAAAAATAATTTCTCTCGTGAGTCTGTTGTGCTGATGGTAATGAAAGTACTCTCTCAACATTTGAATTATGTCCTGTAATGGCAAAGAAATATTCAGCAGTTACCGTAATTGAAAATGGTTCGAGAAGTTTCATCTTGAGTAGTGTCCAGGGTGTATACCAAAATAACACATCCAGAATTCTTGACTTTTTCTGGACTTTTCTATACCATTTTTCCGTTTTTCTTAATGTCTATTTATTCGACCCCTACTTAGGTAAAGTTGAAAATTAGTAATTAAGAAAATAAATATTTATTTAATGAAAAACCCTACCAAAGAGCCAGTTAAGATGAAAACTGAAGCTGAATTTAAGAAGAATGCATCCTCAACTGTATTTGGCAGATAAGCGAGGCTTTGGCGTCTACTCACAGCCAGTATAAACTTATGTGGGGCTTGTGTCGGTTGTCCCTATGTGTTTGTGACTGTCCCTTCATCCATCTTATCTTACCACCATTCATCCTCATCCCTGCGATTAGCCAAAGGGACAGAAAAAAGTGAAGTAAAATAAACTATATCAACCAATCAGTCATTATGATAGCAAAAATTCTTGACCACAAGAATAATTTAGTGCCTTTTTATTGACTTCTTGACCTACTTGTTAATGTCTTTACTTTTTCTTGACTACCATGACTTTCTTGACTGGCAGACACCCTGAATAATTTTTGTCTCTATGCCCCTGCATTACAATAAAATTATATTGAATATTGAATAAAAATTGGGCAACACCTTGTTCCATCAGTATAATCCCTAAGGCAAGAAATTCTGCTCAGGCAATGAACAGTGACGTTATCAGAAAGTGGTCCCAATACTTTGTTCATTAAGTGCTTTCGTTTTCCTGTTTGTTTAATAGACAGGACAAACTTTTTTCTTTTTGGGCAATGACTCAATGACTGAATCAAAATAAATTTCACTATTGAGTTTGAAAGCGTAGTCCATAGACTTGTAACTTGCATGATTTCTTTCTGTTACCTATTTTCCTAATTAATATTATGTGACGCTCAAAATGTGGGACATTTATGATATTTTTCAAATTTCTCCCGGACGCCGGACATAACGCTAAAATGTAGGAAATGTCTGGGAAAAACCGGACGTCTGGTAACCCTACGTGTGGCAAGACACAACACTTGAGTTTTAAACCACCAAAGACTGGATCAACATGGCTTATTGGAAAGGGTATACTTGTCTCTGCACTACAGCTGAAGATTTGCAATGAGAGGTTACGCTCGAGACTATACAAAGAGTCTGAACTGCGACTCGCCTCAACACGGTCTCCCCAAGGCGTCCTCTTATCTCTCTTCGTAATCCTCGTACTCGCTCCTTGATTGACTGACTTAGAACTGACCACTGACCTCTCTCCTTCCAGACATTTATTCCAATCGAATTTAATCAGTAATGCCGACTCAGTTATCTTTAGACCCTTCCTTGATTGCGATCATTTACACCTGTTTGCAACGATGGCGATCAAGGAAGCTCACCAATGTCTGACAAGACATTCCTTAGATGGTTCTAGCAATTTTCTGATTGGAAAGGCGATGGCTAAATGTCTGGGATTTTAGAGTTCGTTGTACGTTACATTTAAAAGATTCTACAGATTGTTACGATGCCCCTCTCCGGAAAATAATTCCTTTGAATTCGTCTTTATATGTGATCCAATCTTATAGGGGTATCGTTCATTACCAAAACATAAAATTCTACAGATCGTTACACATTATTGAACAACGAAACATTACCTTTTCTTCAGTCTATCTAATGAGGATCAAAAGTTTAATAGAAAAAATAACTGCTTAGATATAAGCCAGTAACTAAGAGTCTGTGAATCCGATGCTTGAGGGGAAGCACAGGGGAGAAGGGCGTGAACTTTTGAGATTCTTTTCTTCTAGTAGAGGTCTACCAACTGACCAAAATCCATCTTTTACGGAATCATTCCCAACATTCGTCGTTTCCAACTTATTTTTTTTTGGCTAACACAGAAGTTTTCACAACACTCCCACATCTCGTCCCCATGAACGCGGCTAAAATATGAAAACAGTAACGTATAAATTAGCAATAACAGCACAAAATAAAGCCAATTATCAAGAGGAATATCATCTGTCCCTGAACAGTACGTATGTATATCCTCTAGCGCGACACAAATGAAAAGTCTCATTACAGGGACGCTGCAGCTCAGTCCATTGCTGATGCAGGACAAATTTCAATTTAATTTTTCTCCCTTATATCAAAAAACACCTCGATAAAACTTTCTCAGTATGAAGAGGAAGGTTGGTAGTTAAAAATATTCAAAAATGAAAAAAATCGATGGGGGGGGGGAATCTTTTGAGTTGTTCAAACTTGAACAATGTGCTGATTTGAACAGTGTTCAAATTTTACAAAGTTTCAACATTTTATCATCTCATAATATGCAACCGTTTTTTCTCTTTACAACGAGCTCAAGAATGCTTCTGTATCTTCGTTCGTTCCCGAGATATACTTAATTGAAAAGAGCATGTTGCTCAAAAATGACATTTTGAACAACCCTCATATAATTCGTAATAATCATATTTCAGCAAAACCCTTTCACAGGTATCGGTTTTGGAGCAAAGCAAAGCTGTGTACCAAATATCATCAATATCGGTGACTATGAGGGTCAACTCCTGCCTGATTTGACATGGAATGAATGACCCATATATATATAATGTCATTAAATGTGTGTCAATTATTAAGTCTCAAATTATTTTATAAAATATACAATATATTATATCGACTGTCTTTCATTCAACATGTATAATTGCAAATAGATGAACAATTATTTGCATAAGGGAGGAGGGATAAAAAATAAGAGATATTAAGAAGATAATAGTTTCATGTATAAAATTCACATATAAATGCTATTACGTGGTTATTAATATATCTATGTACTTCATGGTTGCTAACGAAAGATGATGAGAAATGGAGAAGAAATAACAAGTCGGTCCATAGGCGCCGACTCCATGGGGCTTGGAGGGGCTCGAGCCCCCCCAATGTTAACGATGTGATGGCAGAGCTCCCCAAATAATTTTGCTTAAGATGATCTAATGTATTATTTTGCTTCTCTTGTTTACTCTGAATTGTGCCACATGAACTTAACTTTAAATACACATTTGAAATGTTCTCACATGACATTCAGAAAGAGATCATTGATATTGGGGAGATAGATCTGTTTTGAGCTCCATGGTAGCAGATATTAAAAATCGGGAATTTTTGCTATTATGGTTGATGAAACTTGTGACATATCCATCCATGAACAATTGACATTCTGCATTCGAACAGTGAATGAAAATTTTGATATTTTTGAGGAGTTCATGGGCTTTTACGAGATTCAGAACACTGAGGCCAAAACTCTTTTTGACGTTGTAAAAGACATTCTGGAGCGTCTGGACTTGCCCATACAGAATCTGAGGAGACAGTGTTACGATGGTGCCTCTTGTATGAGGCGAAGATTTAAAGGGCTGCAAAAGTTAGTTATAGATCTGCAGCCACAGGCTACTTATGTACACTGTGCAGCTCATAGCTTGAACTTGGCAGTTGAGGACAGCTTGCGTCACCTGCCCTGTATCAGAGACATAATTAATTTAGCCAAAGACTTGTTAAAGACTGTTAGGGAATTCCCTAAAAGAATGCGAATATTTAGGAATATTTTTGATGTGAACGAGAGGACTGGCCATATTTGACTGCGACCACTTTGCCCTCATCGGTGGACGTTGAGAGACTCCAGTATCCAACAGATCTTACAGAACTATGAAAACCTTCTAAATTTTTTAAGAATTTTTCTGAAGAAGATTCTACTGACACAGCATCAAAATGTGCTGGAGGCAATGCTTCACTTCAAGACATTTTTTTTATCTCCCTCTACTGCCATGTGATGTGTCAAATAGAAGAGGTAAACTGTAAGATTCAGTTTCCACGCATTGGTGCTACAGAAGTGGAATCAAAACTAAAATACTTGACTGACATCTTTCAAGAAAAGCAAATGGGTTTTGAGCAGTTCTGGCAGAAATGCACAGAGGGCAAACCCAGCCTCGTTGATGAGCCAGAATTGCTCCAGCAATTCCCTAAGAGACTTGAAAATGCTGATAAGATAAGATAAGATTTATTTCCATCCACTTGATCATATGAGTACAAATAGCACTATGATATGAGATAGGTCAATTACATGTATAATTTTGAGTACAAAGGAATTAACACATACTTAAGCATATTAAAAAGTATAAAGAGTATAAAATAAAATTACATGTATGATTTTGAGTACAAAGGAATTAACACATACTTATGCATATTAAAAAGTATAAGAGAGTATGGAATAACATAGAAAATAGAAGAAAAATCAAAGGTTATGACTATTAGTGAACATAAAAATACAAGAAAAGTCAAAGGTTATGTCTATTAATGAAAAATATGATCTAAGTACTCCTCTGTGCTATAAAACAAATACTTCATAAGCAAGTTTTTACTGTTATTTTAAATTTGGTTGGATTATGATACTTGAATTCCTCTGGCAGCTTGTTATAGAGTTTTACACCTTGAAATCCTAGACCACTATGTGCTTTGGATGTGCGGACAGTAGAAAGGTGGAGTGAGTTATGCATACGAGTGCTGTACTTGTGTATGTCCAGATTTTTTGAGAAGATTTTAGAATTTGTATGAATAAAGTACAACGTTTCTAATATGTACAAACATGGAAGAGGTAATATTTGAAATTCATTGAAAATTTGTTTTGTTGGGTTTGAGAGGGATACATTCTTCATAATTTTTAATATGCGTTTTTGCCAAATAAAAATTTTCTGCATTTTGGGTGAACTGCCCCAGAAAGAGATACCATATGTGAGTACAGGTTGAATCTGTCCAAAATATACTGTCCTTAAATCATTCAAAGTTAAAACATTTCTCAAAATTCTCATCATGTAGCAGAGCCTGCTTAACTTTTGAGTTAAATTAGTAATATACATGTCCCAAGACAGGTTTGTGTCTATCCATACTCCTAAGAATTTTATTGCATTGCATTCTTTGACAACTTCATTGTTAATAATCACATTTAAGTTTTTTATTTGTTTTGCTGGATTAAAATTTATTAGAAATGTTTTATTAACATTCAGGGAAAGCTTGTTGTTGTTTAGCCAGGTGTTTAGTTGTGTTGTTGTTGAAATGGAATTCATTTGAAGTTGCTCATATTCCAGGCTTTTTACTATGATATTTGTATCATCCGCAAAAAGTATTGTTTGAGACTCTGATAAGGTTTCTGGAAGATCATCACAAGTTTTACACTTGTGTGTAAATCAATATACACTGACGTGTCTGGCACAGTAAAATCATGTGTTAAACAAATACATGAATCTACAGGACCACAAAAAGTAACAGCCGTAGAGAAAGAATGCATCTCAGCTGTGAACAGTTGCACAACAAACTTTGAGCAAACGCTCCAAGATTTGGATGCCGATAGGCTCTCCTTACACCTGTCCATGCTTGGTGATATCGCCAAACAGAAGAAAGTGACCATGCGTGACATAAGGAAGTTTCTTTTGGAAGACAGCACCCTCCAGGAGCATCTGCCTGAAGTTGCCAAATTCATGATGGTCCTCCGCACTGTGCCAGTGACGACAGCCACAGCCGAAAGGTCATTCAGTTCTCTTCGCCGACTGATGACATATTTTAGATCTACAATGGGGCAGAAGAGACTAAGCAGCTTAGCGGTACTCCACATACATCAAACTGTGCTTGATAATTTGGACCTGAGACCGCTCGTTAATGAGTTCATAAAAAATAATCCAGTGCGTAGAGCCACTTTTGCTTTATTTTGAAATCATGTTCATATGTTTTTGTTGTGTATATCACTTTATATCTTAGTGTACATGCTATATGTTTTTTATTATTGCAAAATTAAATTTAAAAAGTAAAATATTGTAGCAAGAACAAAAAAGTAATACTATTTTCCTGCGATTTGTGTTAGCATTTATGTAAATAATTAAATAAAACTGTTAAATATTGTAAATATTAGTTATTTTTATGGGTACGTCAACACTAAAAGGTTATTTTCACCCGTCACATGTCCTTTCTTTACAGGTCTGTTGCGGACATTAAAACTCACCCTTGCCCTCACCGGGTCTCCAACCCGAGACCTCCGAAATAAAGCGAGTTCAGTCGACCACCCAACACGATCGGCTACCGAGGCCGGCATAAAACTGTTAGGTTGGCCTCTTAATGTAAATACATACTTTTCAATAAAAATGTTAATTGTTATCTAGAAAACAAATGAGCACACACAAAAGACATAAAGAGACTTTGAAACATTTTCTAAACGTTTTTCACATTACATTTCATTTGCATGAGGAATATAATAGCTGCTTTAAAACTGCTATAAGAAGACTTTATTTTTAAAAAAGGGAGGGAGTGAGTTATTCATTCATTTATTTCAGTGATAAGAGCCCCCCAATAATTTTGACAAATCGGCGCCTCTGAGTCGGTCTAATTTCTGTGTTCTGGGGATTGCTGAGTTTAGTGTCCTTAGAGGTGAGGGTATTTGATGTCCGTTCTTTTCGTATGTTCTCGATATTATTCCAGTCATGTATATTCGAATCTCAAACTAAATGTTTATATTTGTTGTTAAAACAAAAACTCGCCCTCCCCCGGAATCATTTTGTGGGGGGGGGGGGGTAATTTCAAGACAAAATCGTTGGTGGCGGGAATTCCCCCCATCCCCCGGGATTCCGCACACTGGTTTGGAACATTTATGTTACATATTATGCTGTTCATTAGATCACATTTTTGTGATCGGTAATTTTAAGGCAGTATATTGTTTAAAATAAAATATTCCAAACCATTTCAAAGGTAGAATTACAAGTATTGTCAACTGACCCCGAACATATCGTCAACTCACTCCACATAGAGGTTGAATTGACAATTGTCACTCTTCAAAAAAATAAATTAAAAAAGCAATAATTTTAAAAGAATAATGCTAAAATATTTTTCAAAACTGCTAAAGAGATAGGTTTGGAAGTTAACACAGAGAAAACTAAATATATGCTTACAGGCCGAAACCAAGTGTTAGGTAATAATCAAAATTCCAAATTCAAATACTTAGGAGTAATATTAACAAATGAAAATTATATTAAAGAGGAAATGAAAAGTAGGCTTAATTCAGGAAATGCATGTTACTTCTCTCTTCATAAACTTTTGTCTTCTCGTTTAATATCTAAGAAACTAAAAGTTAAAATATACAAAACCGTAATTTTGCTTGTAGTATTATATGGATGTGAAACTTGGTCCCTTACATTGAAAGAGGAACATAAATTGAGAGTATTTGAAAATAAGATCCTTAGGAAAATCTTTGGACCTAAAAGGGATGAGGAGACAGGTGAGTGGAGAAGGTTACATAATTTAGAACTACATAATTTGTATTCATGTCCAGATATTATTAGAATAATTAAATGAAGAAGACTTAGGTGGGCAGGCCATGTGGCACGAATGGGAGAGGGAAGAGGAGTTTACAGGATTCTTGTTGGGAAACCTGATGGTAAGAGACCTGTAGGAAGGCCAAGACGAAGATGGAGGGACAATGTTGAGATGGACCTAAGGGAAATCGGTAGGGATGGAAAAGAGTATATAGAACTTGCTCAAGATAGGGAAAGATGGAAGGCCTGTGTTGCTGCAGCCATGAACCTTCGGGTTTAAGAAGGCTAGGGAGTTAGTTAGTTAGTTATAATTTTACAAGTTTTTAGGAGCATGGTGAATTAAAAATTTGTAGTGGTTGAGGAAAATACAAATATTGCTCGTAGGATTTCATCAATAGTATATCTTAATTTTTAAAAGCTGCAAAAATTTAAATATAAAAACATTGTCAAGTACGATTTGATGTTGCTCTTAAAGTAGAGTGACTATAATATTTTGACCCAAAGGTCACTTTACTCCCTCCTGAAAAATAGGTTAGGCCTAATTAGCAATAAAATTATTGTCATTAACGTATTATTATTATTATTTATAGTAGCCGATGTAGCTCAGTCGGTGGTCGGCCTCCGTGGCGGAGTGGTTAGCATAGCGCGCTACGAAGCCAGGGGTCCCGGGTTCGAATCCCGGCTAAGACTTGGATATTTGTGTTGTCCGTAAATTGAGAAAACCGAGAATATAGAGAAAAACTGATATGGACGAATATTGAGATAATGTGTGTGAATGACGGGGGATACCACCGAATAGGGGTATTTTATTTTATATATAAAAAAGTCGGTATGGCGTCTTGCTATCACGCGAGAGGTCCGGGTTCGATCCCCGGCGGGAGAGAACCGGGACTTTTTCCACCTGTTTATGCGGCTCCGCTGCTCACTCAGCGTTCTATAAAGTGGATACCTGGAGGAAACTCTGAGGTGTAAATGCAGCCAGGGGCGCGGTGCTGATCACATCACTCAAAGCTTCGGCCGAGATATGCCTTCATGGCGTGGTGCAAGGCACAGGGGAGCACTTTACCTTATTGTATTATTTATTATAGTATTGATCACATAAATGATACATAATGAACAATATGTATGTAAAATATGATCTCTCGTTGTCAAGAGCTATTATTTTTTATAATCTCGGTAAGACTACATAGTGTTTCTGGCTTATGATCAACCTTTGATGTTGGTCCTACGTTGAAGTTGACGAGTGGCAAAAGTATTTTGCAGAAGAACCAATCTTCTTGAGAACAACTTTATTCTCTACTAACCGTTAATAAAGCTCCCCGAAAAAGTTGCATCACATATCAATATCTAACACACAACGCGGGATTTGACTTTTGAATTTCCGTCAAGACACAGAAATTCATTATTTTAAAGAATCTCTCAAATTTAGACTTGTTTTCAAGCTAACTCCTAGACTTCTATAAAACGGGACAAATAGTGTTTCTTGAATAATATCGACGGGACGACTGGGACACGCCTATATAACGGAACTGTCCCGGTCAAAACGAGACGAATGGTCACCCTATCTTAAAGAAACGATTTTATTTCGAGCAAAGTGAAACAAAAATTATGTGAATTTCACGTTATTCACTTCATTTTCATTTCTTGAGCGGCGGGGGCGGGTAAAGATTGTTGCAGTCAAGAAATTATTGTTGCGCGGGTGCATGGAATTTGCCGCCCCCAGTTTGTACTTCAGTTATGAGTTATCATTATTTTTTCTTTTTGCTCAGTACCGCTGAGGGCCTTTATCATTTGGAATTCCAATGCAAATTGCTTGGTTAGGAGAATGAAGTTTCCAGCAGACTGGGAAGGGAAATTTTGCCAGATTTTACAACTATGCCAGTGCCAACAATTTTCAAGTCATTCTTGTTTGAGATAGTAGCGCGTGCGAATGCATAGAATCGGAATTATATGAAGAAATTAAATATCTAGGGAACGAAGGAAATTTCGTAAGTTTGAATCAAGATTCCGAAAAGCTAGAAGAAAAGGAATAAGAGACATGTTTTAAAAAGGTAGAAGGGCGTCTTCGAAAAACTGTTACTACCTTTAATAACGTTTCAGATTTCGCCACGACTGATAAATGAAAATAATAGCGATACACTTGAAACCATGGGGTTTAGTGTTAGTGATATGGTCGAAGTATTACTTTCAAGTAAATCTCAAGAATTTATTGGTATGTTTGTTATTCTGATTTAATGATACACGTGATGCAGAAAACACACACTGTACTCCGTTGAGTTGGTGCTCTAAGTCCACTTTATGCACAGTAAGGCCAATCGGGACTAGACCTACAGTTTAAAGTGGGATCCGAACCACGGGGTATTAAACCCGGAACCCCTTGATTACAAGGCGACGACGCGACCACTGCCCCATCGGGGAGGCCCACACACTGTACTCGTTATTTCAAAAGTGGTAGTGGAAATTTCCACAAACGAAGTTGAAATATTTTTTAAAAAAATAGTTTTTTGAGAACTGAATTTGAAAATTCAGGCGCCAGTTGAAAATGCCTACATTTTACATTCCCAATTTCGCCTTCAAATAAACATTCAAAGAATCTGATAACAATTGCGAGGAAAGGCAACCTTACTTTCGAGTAAAAGATTCCCAAAAACTTTGCGGTGGCGGAAACGCATCACCCATCCCATCTCTTCACCCCACCCCTAACAGCGGTGCTTGGAAGAGAACCAGCGAAAAAGAAAGCCCTTGCCATTGGTAACAGCCTTGCTGGGATACAAGAGATCTGACCAATAAGGACGTTTGAAACCCACGTGACTGTCACCGAAAGAGCTCTTCCCCCAATTTGTGCTGGAAACAGCAAAAGAAGACGGCCGCGCAATCTATTGACCACCGACGGAACTGCGATTTCCTAGCGCAGCGAGGTTTAAATGTAGCTTCCCCTTCTATAACCTAACTATTCTATGATGGAGTTTAACCGCGATGGTCACAGCAGGAAACTTTCCCAGAAACGGAAAATTTTGGACTCAAGGAAGGGAAAAGGGCGAAACATGTAAAATGTGCAAGAAACGGTGGAATTAGACGTCTTGCATTAAATAATACCATAGAATAACTATTCTATGATAATACTTACCTTTTTCCTTTGATGACGTATAAACACCTGAAATGTATTTTCTTTCAGTTCGAACTTAGTTGATCGTGATTGAGTTAAAAAGTGTAACAACATTCAAGTAAAAATATTAATTAACAATAACGACTCAAATAAAGCAGATTTTGTCCAACGTGAAGAAAATAAATTAACTACATACTCGGTGATTTATCCACCTCTAAATAACACGGCTATATATTTTTTTTCGCAACACCCCTTTAAATTTATTCACAGTGATCTAATTTGGTAGCCAACCCCCGTGGCGGAGGGGTTAGTACATCGCGCTACAACACTAGGGGGTCCCGGGTTCGAATCCATGGATGTTTGTGAGTGTCCATTCGTCAATCATCACTAGTAGTTGTATTTACGGTGGGACCAGCACAACAAAGGAAGAGCCCCCCTGAAGCAGATTTGCTTACACTTAAAACTAGCTCAACATGCCAATATGAGCTTTTTGATCAAGTGTGGAACCCCGTCTAACCCAAGATTTTTGTAAAAACGCCCTCGGGAATTTCCCGAGAAAAGGAAGAGGCTCTCAGATTGATTTGTCTACACTTACAAAAGGCACTTCTGCCAGATTTTTGTCCACAAACTTGCTATTTTTTTGGCTATACCTGAAATTAAGCCAAAACACAGCACACAGCACACACAGCACACAGCACACGCACGCACACGCACACACAGCACACAGCACACAGCACACACACACACCCCCATGCACATGCACACACACATGTAATGCAAGAGCTCTTGCATCATGCTTTGCAACACCAGCGACAAAACACGATGCAAGAGCTATTGCATCATGCTTTGCAACACCAGCAACAAAACATGATGCAAGAGCTATTGCATTACATATCAGCCAGTATTGTGAGAGTGCTTGAGAAGAACAGACGTGTTATTACAGTGCTTGAGAAGAACAGACGTATTATTGCAGTATTTCTCATACTTACAGGCCTGATATTCAACTTGTTTATTATAATCCACTCGTATTTAGGGTCAAGCTTATATCTCCCCCAGCCTGTTATACAAAAAATCAATACATGACAAGGCCATTGAGCTAGATATGCATGTCCGCGCAGGCACTTGCGGAAGGTCAGTTTAGATCAATATTTCCACTCGTGGACTATTGGCCTTACAACCATAAGATAGGCATAGAGTTTTTGATTTTAAAACCCAAAAAGTTTATATAATAAAACCGAGGATAAAAATTAATAATAATATTAATAATATTAATATTAAGTATATACACTAAATATACAAATCACACAGCCGAACCTAACTGTTAAGTATAAAGTTTTGAATTGAAGCCCAGAATAAACAACAACAAAAATGCCAAAACGAAAACATTGTGACCAATGCAATAAAAATATATTAAGCTCTAATTGGGCCAGACACCAAAAGATTTGCAACCCAGACAAATACAGAACTCCCAGAATAATATGCCCTAAATGTCATATAGAATACAGCATGCCATACTTCTTAAATATACATAAAGATACTTGCTCTGTACAGTCATCAACACAACCATCCACATCTGCTCCGAAAAGGAATCACGAAGCACCTCTTAATGCCAGAGCAGCAAAGCAGCCACGCAATGCACCCATCCATAGCAGTTTTAATGCCCAACTTAAGGATTATCGCTTTGTATCAGAGCCAAGATGTGGCATTGAGAATTTTTTGAACAGTGTAAATCCTGATCTGCAGGCAATTCTCAATGCACAAAATGGCTCTTATAAGCTGTCCCTCAAATTGTTTGCACAATATAAGAAGCCAAACGGCACAAAATTTACACAGCCCCACATAACAGAAACTGTACCTGTACATTCAAATGCAAATTCAGACACAATAATAAGCAGTCTGATGGATCAATTGAACATCAAACACTCTGAATTTGCTGCGAAAGAGAGTGGCTGGAGCCTATGCGGCTCTCCACACAAGTTATATGTCAACATTTCTGAATTCAGCCCATTACAAGGATCTACATATCTTCCATTGCCTGACAATATCAAAAACAAACAAGCCGTGGTCAATATACAAAACACCGACCAGAAATGTTTTCTGTGGTGTATTTTAGCTGCTTTGTATCCAGCTTCAAGGAATCCTCAGAGAATAAGTTATTACAAACAACATGAGCACGATTTTGACGATGCAATGGAGGGCTTGGAATACCCAATGTTAGTTCAGAACATTGATAAATTTGAAAAAAGAGCCAGGGATAACAATGATAAACAATTATCTATTAACGTATTTATTTGTTCCACTGGCAATTGCCCGATAGCACCTCTTAGAATCAGTACATTTGATGATGATTTCGCCGTTCCGATTGATCTGCTCTTAATTGAAGGGGATGGCACATATCATTACACTCTGATAAAAAATCTTGAAGCTTTGGTGAGAACACAGCTAGACAAATATAAAAAAATATTTAAGTTGTGCAGACGATGCTTGACTGTATTTGATGGTCAAAAAATGGTGAAAGGGGTTCGTGAAGAGAGTGCGGAAATTGCAAAAAACAAGTTAATTGAGCATCTGAAATACTGTGGCAACCATAAACCCGTTCATATGATGATGCCAATGCCAGGTGAAAAAGCAAAATTCAATAAGTTTGAAGCCTTGTTGGAACACCCAACATATATTGTCTGGGATTCTGAATCAAATCTCAAATCTCTTGCATTCTGCAATCCAAATCCTGAAGATTCTTCAATTACACCTTATCAGTTACATGAACCTTCCAGTTTTTGTTATGTGGTTGTACAGGATGGTGTTGTTACTAAAGAATATTCATACTTGGGACCAAATGCCATCAAAATATTTGCACATAGAATAGAAAATGAGTGCCGTGACATAGCATCTAACATCTTATTAAAATCAAAGCCTATGTTGCCTTTAACAGAGGATCAGATTGAAGATTTCAACAATGCAGAAAAATGCCCGGTATGTGATTGTGAATTTTCAGATACAAATATCAAGGTACATCACCATTCTCATTCAGATGGTCGATATAAACAGGCCCTGTGTAATAGCTGTAATATTAAGATCAAGAGACCGAGATTTATCCCCATATTTTGCCATGGAGCATCCAATTATGATTTCCATCATCTGATCAGGTACGAGGGGTTTGACAAACAGAATTTAAATATTTTAGCTGAAAATGATGAGAAATATATATCTATTAGCAAGAAAATTGAAGTTAATGGTGTTCCTATTCAAATGAGATTTCTTGATTCTTACAGAATTTCACCTGCTAGCCTGGCTACACTGGCCTCTCAATTATCTGATGATCAATTCAAAATCACACGTGCTATGTTTCCAAATCTGGACTTGAAATTAATTAGGCGGAAGGGTGTATATCCATATGACTATGTTACAGATTTTTCTAAATTTGATGAGTGTTCCCTGCCACCACAAGAAGCATTTTACAGCAAAATCAGAGGATCTGGAATCACAGATGAAGATTATCGCCATGCCCAATTGATCTGGAAGGAATTAAAATGCAAGACATTTGGTGATTATCACATGGCTTATTTGAAACTTGATGTGGCTCTCTTAGCTGATGCACTGCAGGCATCCAGAAAATCTTCTATGCAAAATTATGGACTGGACCCAGTGTATTTTTTCAGTGCCCCGGGCCTAGCATGGTCTGCAATGTTTTTCAACACCAAAATGCAATTGGATCTGATCCAAGATCAAGATATGTACTTGTTTATTGAGCAATGTATAAGAGGAGGGATGGTGCAATGTTCTCAGAGATATGCCAGAGCAAATAACAAATATATGCCTGATTATGATCCAGCACGGCCATCAAATTATATACAGTATGTAGATGCAAACAGCTTGTATGGTTCTGCTATGATGGATAAACTGCCATATGCAGAGCTTGAATGGGTTGAAGATTTTAATATTGAAGATCTTAAGGACTTTGATGACAGTCACTATGGTCTATTCTTAGAGGTTGATCTGATATTTCCTGATGATTTGCACAATAAAGTTTCTGATCTGTCCCCAATTCCCGAGGTTCAGTGCTCACCTGGCTCTAAACAGAAGAAGCTCATGATGACTTTGGAGCCAAAACAAGGCTATGTCATATATTACAAAAACCTCCAGTTCCTGATGCGTCACGGTGTTCAAGTAACCAAAGTTGGAAAAGTTTTGAGGTTCAGGCACTCAAGATGGATGAAATCTTATATTGATACAAACACAGAGCTTCGAACATCTGCAAAGAGCCAATCTGATAAGAGCTTGTTTAAATTGATGGTTAATTCTGTCTATGGCAAAACAATTGAAAATGTCAGAAAACATACCGATGTTAAAATAATTACTGACCCCAGCCGGAGCAAAAAATTGGTTGCAAAGCCCAACTTCAACTACAGAAGAATTTATGATGAGCACATGGCACTTTTCAACATGAAAAAAACAAAGATTAAGTTTGATAAGCCTATTTATGTAGGGGCTGCAATATTGGATTTGTCCAAATTACATATGTTAACATTGTATTATGATGTGCTGAAACCTTTTTATGGTGATCGTGTAAAACTGTTGTACATGGACACGGATAGTTTTATCCTTGATATTCAGACAGAAGATGTTTATCAAGATATGTCACAACCTGAATTGCTTAAATATTTTGATACCAGCGAGCATACAAGGATTCAACCCCACAACAAAAAGGTGCCCGGCATGTTAAAAGATGAGACACTTGGTGATGTTATTGTGGAATTTGCTGGGTTAAGTGCCAAGATGTACAGTTTTAAAACATGTAGTGCTGTTGTCAAAAAGGCCAAGGGCATTGGCAGAGTGACTGTTGACAAAGAGCTCCAATTTGAAGATTATAAAAATTGCATCAAATCATGTAGCACAATCAAAACATCAGAATGCAGAATTCAGAGTGTGGATCATTTATTGACCAGCAATGTTGTAAGAAAAGTGGCTCTGGACCCACATGATGATAAGAGATGCATTTTATCATGTGGCATACATACTCTACCCTGGGGTCATTGTTATTTGAAAAATGGGAATCAATGCCCAATCACAGAGCATGATTTGGAATAAATAAACATGCCCATGAACTTATTTGGGTTCAAAAAACAGGCTGTTATGGACCTGCCAACACCACAACCCTCTCCTGATTTACAATCTGTAATGTCTAAACTGAGTGGCTTGTTAATTATTCATCTGAACAGCATACTTACAGATATTGAAGATGAAACAGGCAAAATATTGTACATATTTAACAATAATTTAAATCATTACCAATTACCTGTAGGTGGGCAATTGCAATTTATTACAACCCCTGAGGGTGATGTTAAAATTTCAGTAGGGAGAAATATTTACAGAATTAAGCACTCAAACATGGTTTCTGGCACTGTTTATACTGTTTCTGCTGGTGACTGCTTATATATTGAGGTCCCTGGATCTTATGACAAGCTTATACCCTTTTTTATAGAATTAAGAATCAGATATTCAATAATAAATAACTACTAAACAAAATGCCTAATGATATTTTTGGCCATACAAGACATGAAGATCACAGTGATGAGATTCTGATGCTTGATGTCAGAGTCAAGAAATTAAGAAGTGATTTACAAGCTTTACAAACCACACTCAATGCCAGTCTTCAACTAGAAATTACAAATTTGCAATCACAATGCATGGACCCTCTTCTTAAAATTGATTCTGAACTCAAATTATTGCTTCAGAAATATACTGACCTGGCCACATTGGATAATTTTCAAAGTTTGGAAGAAGCTGTAGCAGCTCTTCAAGCCAAATTTAAGACCCAGGCCACCAACTCTGAGCAATTGAAACAGCAATTGGAAGAGCAGATTAATAATGTCCAGGCACAGCTCCAAACAATTGTCAAAAGCATAAAATCACAAGAAGATTTTGATCTAGTGATTTCCACTCTAAAGGAACAGATTCAGTCACTCCAGATACCTAATCTGGACCCTCTGAACAATGCCATAGCCGAGGTTAAAGAAAAAATTGAGACACTTGAAAATTTTATGAACAACTTGCCATCTTCTGATGCTTTGAATGCAATAACTCGGAGTGTAGCAAATATTAAGCTGCAACTTGAAACATATGAAGATTTTGGAAAAATTCAAAGTTCCATAACCCATCTTGAAGGTACAATAGCAGCAGTGCAAAGTGATTTGGCAAATGTACTAGAATCCCGATTGCCTGGGATTGTAGATACCCTTGTAAGTGTCCAGCACCAAATCACAAAGCTTGAAAACCTCAACACTGAATCTGAACTATCTCATTTCCATCACTTGATAGATGATATCCAAACAAAGCTTGAAATTTTACAACATTCCACACCCTCTCAGGCAGATATAGCCCTGCTCCAAAATGCTATGCAAAATGTGGCTGATGCTTCTGAATTACACAATGTGAAATTGGCACTTGAATCTTTGCAAAATACTGTGTCAAATTTGCCTACATCACAGGAACTTAAAAATATTAAGAGAGCAGTGAATAGGATATTGAAATCAGAAGATATCAAGAATATCCAGGCAGAGATCAAACAACTCACACAGACAGTGGCCACTCTACCAACAAATCAACATATTAATGAACTGCATGCCCTGTTTGAGGATATCAGAAGACAGGTCCATGATCTTACTGCTCAAAATTCAAAATTGGCAGTTGTTGAAAATTTACAGCAAATTGTAGCTAATATCAAGCAACAGCTGGGGACCATGGAATCCAATCAAGCAAATGCCCTGTCTGTTTTTGCCACCCAGCTACAAGAAATTGTGCAACAATACAAGAAACTTGCTGTAGACATAAGAATCAAGCCGGGGCACGATGAGATTGTTAGGACCATAAATGAGCACCTTGAATCTGTAACAAGCAGATTGCTCACAGCGGAAAAAGAAATAACAGGCATAATCGAGAATCCAAAACATTCAGTAATTCTTGAATTGTACAGCATCCCCAACAGAGAATATGATTCTCCATTTACACCAGGAGGCAAAATATATATGCTGTCCCCTGCACAATTTTATTACCAGTTTTTTGTTGGGGGCACATTGAGACCAATCAAGATCAAATATTGGCATCAGCCACAGGCACACCACTACCCCACCTTATCAATAACAAATGCTGAGAACAAAGTGAAAATCACCAGTGTAGAGTTGGAGGATTTTACAGATCCCAATACATTAGAAACATCTTATGCTGAAGATGATGGCTCTTTGGAATTTAAAATACAAATAGGGGACAAATTATATTTAGAAAATCCTGCAGTCTCAGCTGCTGAACACCCCATAGTTGCAATATTCTTGTTTACATATTATGTCTAGACAAATTATTGTTGATGAATTACACAGACAGGCCAGACATAATTTTAAGAGGCTCCCAGTAGTCACAAAGGGCATAGATGATTTATGGCAGAGCGACTTGATTGAGTTGTCAAGTGGACAGTTGAAAAACTTAGACAAAATCAACAAGGGCTACAAGTATCTATTCACTGTGATAGACACATTTTCAAAATTTGCCTGGGCTCTGCCACTTAAATCCAAGACTGGAAAATGCGTTACAGAAGCTTTTAGAACAATTATCAATCAGAGTGGAAGATCACCGCGCTATTTGCAAACAGATAATGGCAAAGAATTCTATAATTCAGTGTTTCAACAATTTATTAAAAGCCAGTCAATAAAACATTACTCGAGTTACAGTGACCTCAAGGCCTCAATTGTAGAGAGATTCAACAGAACCTTAAAAAATCTTATGTATAAACAATTTACACTCCAAGGTAATTATAAATGGATTAATATTCTTCCAGAACTTCTACAAAAATATAACAACTCTGTCCATTCCACAATCAACATGAAACCCTCTGAAGTAACTTCATCTGATGAGCAAAAATTGATCAGCACTGTTTATTATCCTAGATACCAGCCAACAATAAGAAAGGCCAAATACAGGGTGGGCGATCAAGTAAGAATCAGTAAATATAAGCACTTATTCAAAAGAGGCTTTACGAGAAACTGGAGCACTGAATTATTTACAGTGGTTCAAGTTAAACCCGGGACCCTTAACACATATATAATAAAGGATCACCGAGGAGAAATTCTCAAAGGCAGGTCCTATGAACAAGAACTCAGCAAAACTAAACAGCCTGACACATATCTCATAGAAAAAATCATCCGCAGAAAAGGCAACAAGTTACTTGTCAAATGGCTGGGTCATCCGGAAAACAGCTGGATCGATGCAAACAAAGTGATAATATGAACACCTGGGATGTTATAAAAAGGCTGCCAGAACCTGAACAACAAAATAAGAGAAATGGCAACTTGCTGCCTGATAATATTAGGTGTCTTATCGTTGGGCCATCTGCTTGTGGTAAAACTACACTAATGGTTGATAATTTTTTATTGGCACCCAACTGGCTAGACTGGAAAAACAGGCACTTGTATGTCTTCTCTAAGAGCTTGGAACAATTAAAATATCAGCAGTTGATAAAATTATATGATGGACTGGATATAGCCACTTTTGAACCAGATGTTAAGCCACTTGATGAATGTCTCGATAATTCTGTTGTTGTGTTTGATGATGTTATATTGGATAATCAAAACAAGGTTAGAAACTTTTTCACACAGGGCCGACACAAAAACATTGATTGCTTCTACCTGGCACAGACTTTTTCAAAAATACCCAAGCAGCTGATCCGGGACAACAGCAATTTTATATGCGTGTTTCATCAAGATCATACAAACCTCAGGCACATACATGATGAATATGTGGGTGGGGACCTGAGCTACAATGATTTTTCTAAGTTTTGCAGCAGGTGCTGGAACCAGGACAGTTATGGGTTTGTCACAATTGATATGACAAGAACACCTGATAGTGGCAAATACAGAAATAAAATCAACGATTTTCTAGACGTGGAGACGTATATAAACAACCATGAAACGACCAATCATTGATGATCTTAAATTAAGAGATTATCTTGTAAAAAGATTTAAGGGATGGAAATCAGAGAACCGGGGAATTTATGAAAAACACAAACAAGCAGAACAGCCTGTAATTGATGCTATTAATAATTTAGGTAAGAATATCAAAACTGTTACAGAGCAAAATCAAAATTTGATCACAGAGCTTGTACCTGTAGCTGCAAGAAACATATTAGATTATCCAATCACCCCACTTTCCAGTATTCATACACCTAGTCCTGTTGCTCCTAGAAGAATTGAAGCTAGTCAGGATCCTATTGAATTGGGTCTTCTTGCTCAAAAATATTTAACAACACCTAAAGACAACAAAGATGAGGTGTTTGGCTTATTTGCTGACACAGAGCTTGATGGTAGCATCATACATAGAATTGGCAATTTCAGAGTAACATTTATGGGAGATGATATAATTGTATATTCAGAATCTCGACTTGGAGAAAAAGGTGCTTTTGTTAAGTACACCGGAACACCTGGATTGTGGGAACTGATGACAAGGAAGAGACCTGGCAGCTATACAGATCAAGATTATGAGGATTACAAAGAAATATTAATAAAATCAGATGCTCTATACCAGAACAATGATCCCACACAAAAAAGAGTCAAGTCTAGCAGTGGAGCAAAATACAACAATTTAATCAAGCCCATATGGTCACAGATCAAGACTGGCAGTGGAATCAAACAATACAACACCCTGCCTAAAGAATTTGTGTGGGTTGATGATGTCAGGAAACTTGTAGATAGGTTATTGGTGATAGCTGGGGAGGAAAATGCTGGGAACCACAATTTTTACAATGAAAAGGTTGGAATTATGGACATGGTAAGCACAAAATTATCTAATTTTATAGTGAATGACACTAAGGGGATTGGATATCTCATAAAAATTATTAATACTTTACCACCTAAATTTTGGAATGTCTCTGAGGGTCGGGGCCTTGTTAATGACATCATAAACAAGCTGCCATTTGAACTACATATTCCAGGCTATCAGTATTGTGGTCCAGGCACAAAATTGGATCATAGATTAAACAGAGGGGATCCTGGTGTTAATCCTTTAGATGCTGCTTGCAGAGACCATGACATAGCATACAACACACATACTGATCTTGACAAGAGACATGTTGCAGACAAGAAATTAGAAGAGGCTGCATTTGGTAGATTTGTAAGCAAAGATGCTTCTTTGAGTGAGAGAATATCAGCATTGGGAACCACCATAGCTATGAGCACCAAACAAAAATTGGGGTGGGGGTTGTAAATAATAAACCTACAATGAAGGCCAAGGGTGTTATGTATCAAGTACCTTATGCAGGTCTCAAATCTCTTAAAACTATTGACAGTCTTTTGACCAAAAAGCAGCGCAAGAAAAAAAATTCTTGTATTGCCAAGGGGCATGGTATGAAATTGTTGCTTAGTACCCCCCAATTAAAAAAATTACAGCAATCAAGAAAAAAATCACATGTGGGGGGATTCATATTTACCATCCCTGCCATCTTAGCTGCTCTCGGGGCTGTTGGGAGCTTGGCGGGGGGGTCAGCCGCCATAGCAAAAACAGTAATAGATGCCAAGAAGAATAGGGCAGAATTAGATGAACAGAGGCGACATAACCTGGCAATGGAGAAACAAGGCAAAGGTGTTAAGAGAGCCATGAATAAGTTTAAAAAAAACAAGAGCCGCTTACAAACCAAGATATTGAAGCTTTAATCAGGCCACTGGGCATCAAAAATTTTAGAGGTGTGTACATGTCTGATTCTTTACCAGAACAACCACTCAACAAAGAGTGTGGCATTGTTAATTTGGATGAGTACAAAAATCAGGGCACTCACTGGATTTGCTATCTTAAATATTTAAAAGATGAGGCATTTGTGTTTGATTCATTTGGAGGTGTTCCACCTGAAAATTTAGTAAAATATCTAAATTCAGCTAATCTTTATTACAATAATGCCCGTGTTCAAAACTTCAAAGATGTTAATTGCGGACATTTGTGTTTATCTGTTCTTAGATATATGTCTCAAATAAATAAACCATCAATTGAAAATTTTCAAAAAGCTTTGTGGTATCTGAAACATCATGGGGGTATTCCATCTCACCAGCCAAAATTCAATATTGAAACTCAAATTGCATGACGACATAGTGTATCCCAAAACAATAGCTCTCAGAGCATTTTATGGCATGTACCTAATCCCTAATATTACACACCACAACAACACAATTGCAGTAGGGGATGAAAAAATTGTCATTACTCCAGGGCAATATAATCTCTCCACTCTAAATGCTCAATTACCCAGAGGTATAGTGTTAAGTCAAAATTCTGTCACTCACAGAGTAGAAATTGTATCTGCCACAGAAACAGTGCATCTGGGTACTATAGGAGAGCTGTTAGGCTTTGAGAACAACACAAAACTTGAAGCAGGCATCAAACATACTGCTATGAATATACCTAAATTCTTAGCTATAGAGACTCTGAATATTCACTGTAATGTGGCTGAGGGTATGATCACCAAATCAAATGGCATAGGCAGTCACAAACAAACCGGGATTATTGCAACATTCAAACCTAATTCTGAATTTATGGAGCCCATCATCTACAATCCATCCCCTACATTATATTTTCCTGTGTGTCACAACAGAATAGATTACATCGAATTGATGGTCACTAACGAAAAAGAAGAATTAGTTGATTTTGCTGGAGCCACAACAACTGCAATCATAGAGATTAACATTTAAATAAAAATACATACAATGGAAAATATTGAGAGTTATGAGCTCCAGTCATTCCCCCCAAACAGGAGGACATTTGCAAATTTAAATCAACCCAACACAGAGATTGAGGTTGATCTTGATGTAGGGGACGGATTTATACACCCTCACAGAGCAGATCTATACATCAAATTTGATGTTGTAAAGCTCGATGGAACAGATTATCCGGCAAATTCAAATATAAGACTTGTAGACAATTTTGTGCCGCATTTGTTCTCTGAAATTGAGATCAGAAAACATGGGGTTGTTATAAACAGAGTGGATTATCCCGGCATTACCTCCACAGCTTTGGCCACACTAAAATTATCCAAAACCGAGGCTTCTTACTACAAAATAGGCGGATTTGAAGCTGGCGAGAAAATATTAACCAAAAGCCACACTGTACTGTTCCCCATGCGCCTATTGCCAGGATTCTTCTCGGATTACCAAGATATTATGTGGAAGGGTGGTTTAAGAATCACATTTAGAAGAGCTGCAAATGATAATAATGCTTTGATGAGGTACAGCACATTAAACTCTACAGGGGAAACTCTGCCTAATACCCTACCTGATGCAGGGAAATGCCTTATTCAGACTATGGAGTTAAGAATCCCTGTTGTTGAATATGAGGCCAGTTATGGTCTTAAACACAAAGCTGATATCCTAAAAAATCCACAGATTCCTCTGCAATTTTATACATATCAATGCGTACAGAAGCCCGCCACTGGTACCTATTATGAGTTTGATGCTACAAATTCATTCTCCAGTATTCAATATGACATGCCTGATTTTGTGGTGGTACTGTTTCAGACTGGGAGACACAATAATCAGGAAAAAAATTCAAGTAAGTTTGATAGCTGCAACATCAAGAACATTTATCTTAAAAATGGCAGAAATGAGGTCTTTCCTAGAGAAAATTACAATTTAGACATGTCCAAGGATGATTTCCTCAAATTATATGAGGCTTTTTCGGCATTCAAAAGGGTCACTACAGGCAATACTGACATGTATTACACACCAGATGAATTCAAAGCACAGAGACCCATGTTTGTCATTAACACTTCCAAAAGAAAACAAGTTGTGGTGAATGACAGGACGAACATTAAAATTATCTGTGAATTCCACGAAACACTCCCTGATGACACCATATGTAGTGTTATTCTCATAGGAGAAAAATCATATGTTTATGATGTAAGAAACGAGAGGGTCACAGAGCAATTCTAGAAGGTCTCTGCATATTCTATTGTGCTGTTGTACAACACACAAACCTCAACTGTATATCAGCTAGCAGTGAATATTCTCAAAATCTCACGTGTAGAGATATTATTTTGCCACATATATTTCAATCTTACACATTTTGTCAGGGTTCAAACCCAGAGCCCCTTGATTAGAAGGTAATAATACCAACACTTTGCCTTCTCTTAGCACTTCTCCATAGAGAGGTCTTAAACCCAGGGGCCTTTTTATTACAAGGCAATAAGCCATGGGACTATGTCCACATTTTATTGAGAGCCCAGAGCTCATAGCTTTATATCAGCTAAAAACAATCCAGAGTTGGACTCTGAAATTGTGCATTGAATAATCTCCAAGACTTGCCCAGGCTCGTATTAACAGAATAGAATTGCTTTCAGCATGAAGAGGCAGTTTATTGGCACTGTGTCAGAACATTTGTATCTCTATCTCAAATCTTTGTTACACTTTTACATGTCGCACAGAAAGATTAATGGCCTCTTCAGTGAATCGCGCAGAAAAATCATTAGTGCTGTATAGATTATATCTCTTGCGTGCCGGCACGCAAGCAATTAATTATGCCTACCCCGCTCTTGTATTGAGCGAGTGGTTATAACACATGAGAAAATTGAGAAATGTACAATATATTGTTGTAAAATACTTTTTACCAGGTTTTCAGATTTGGGGGCTATCAACTAGCAGTAATTATTCTCAAAATCTCACGTGTGGACTGCAACATGTATTTCAATCTATCAGGAAAAAAATTGAACCTGGTATCCAATTGAACTTAGGCCAGAAGTAAATATGTGTGTGTGTGTGTGTGCTGTGTGTGCGTGTGTGTGTGTGCTGTGTGCTGTGTGCTGTGTGTGCGTGTGCGTGCGTGTGCTGTGTGCTGTGTGTGCTGTGTGCTGTGTTTTGGCTTAATTTCAGGTATAGCCAAAAAAATAGCAAGTTTGTGGACAAAAATCTGGCAGAAGTGCCTTTTGTAAGTGTAGACAAATCAATCTGAGAGCCTCTTCCTTTTCTCGGGAAATTCCCGAGGGCGTTTTTACAAAAATCTTGGGTTAGACGGGGTTCCACACTTGATCAAAAAGCTCATATTGGCATGTTGAGCTAGTTTTAAGTGTAAGCAAATCTGCTTCAGGGGGGCTCTTCCTTTGTTGTGCTGGTCCCACCGTAAATACAACTACTATCACTCATCTCCATCTTCGCATGGCGAACCCTCTGGCCAAACCTAACTATTCTATGCTGTGGCCGAGTGGTTTGCACATCGCGCTGCGACGCCAAGGGTCCCGGGTTCGAATCCCGCTCGGGCTTGGTTGTTTGTGAATGTCCATTCATCAATTTCATCCTTTCATCACTCATCCCCATCTTCGCAAATTAGCCAAGAGGCACAAAATGCGAAGTAAAATACACTAAATCAAAATAAAAAAATCATCCGCATCTTCGCAAATTAGCCAAAAGTGGCACAAAAAGCGAAGTAAAATAAATCAATCAATCAGTCTGATTTGGTGCTAAGTTTGCCTTTACACCCTCTTAGATTAGAAGTTCTGGATAAATCCTGAAAGTAAGGTTAATTTATTTTCTATCTTATTGCTATATTTCTTGGTTGCAGGGACGTCGTTAGGGGGGGGCCATGCGGGGGCACTGGCCCCGGCAAACGTCCACGTGGCCCCGGGAAACTGTTCTGTATTTGCTGGAAATTTTACATGGATGACAAATATTGCAAAATAATTCTTCAGTAAATTTTGCTTGCAGTTTGAAACACTTCTTCAATTTTCAGTAGCACGAACCCAAGCAAGGCATTTCTTTCTTATTTCCCTGTTTCTTGCTTGTTGAATACAATCAGATGTATTGGGAAAGATGCAGTTAATGGTTTTGTGGTCCACTCCGGTCAGGAAAGTCTGAGACCTATTGAAAATGCACTTTTCCTCCCTGCTGCACACCAGATCCCGGATCCCCCCCCCCCCCCAAAACCCGCATTTTCTCTTCATCTGGCCCTGCACTGGCACCATGGGCGCCGAAAGGACGACACAAACAGGAAGATTTAGCTACGGGTGGCTAGAAGTTTCTGGGTTAATTATTTTATGGTTCGGAAAAGATATCCCCATGCGTTTCAAATTCCAAGAACAGAATTCTATTGCTTGTCCCTTTTTCGGCGCGGGAATGAATGACATAGCGGATCTTCTCACATGCACTCAATCCTCCTGCTAATGACCTGCCCTGCAAAGGAGGGAAAGGCCACTTTCTGAAAATTCGGAGAAACATCGAAGCGGTCGGTTCATCTGTTGATTTGGTGGACAATTGATATCTGTCAGATAGTTCGAAGTAGGATTTGTGATCCGAGCGGTGTAAACTTCTGTAAACGCGAGAAGATAGCATCACGAAGTGTTTGTGATCTCGTTTTCCTACATCGCGAGTAAAATGTCAAATGAGAAGCTGCCAGATTGTCTTCCTCTGGAAACAATGGATCAGGATCGACTGATCAACCAAATATCCAACATATTGCCATTCTAAAAGAGAGTCTGACTACCACACAAGATCCTGGGTTCGACTCCCAGGGTGGTTGATCTCATGTATAATGAAGAATAAACCACGTTTCAATTAAGGAAGGAAACTAGGTATGTAGCAATTGCTTTTACAGCCGTCTGTATGCTCTATAAGTATTACGTTTGTTACATACCCAATAGGACAAGTAATGTAAATAGTTTGCCAAAGAGGAATAGAGATGGCAGCACCAGGCGTGCAAGACTAAGAATTAGCATAATATAAGTGAATAACCTTATAAATAAGAACAAAGCAAATTGAAAAGATGAAAAACAATAGAATCTACTTTAAGAAGGTAAGGAATACATATAAAAGAAATAAATTAATGTATATAAGCGATAAATTAGACCAGTTATCATATGTAAATTGATCAGAAAATTAAAGAAGTCAAAGCACTGACACAAGTTTGTGTCTTTGAACAGATATTACATCTGTTTCATTGATGTACGTATCATTCCCATAGCGGAAATTTTGTTTACCTCAGTCGTGGCGCGTTTTAATCGACGCCCCACAGCACTTTTTGGTCGCGCGTTTCAACCGTAGCACCTACTTGGATGCGCGTGTCAGTCGTTTGCACCAAGTATAAACTCTGTTGTACCCAGTTAGTGTTGGCGCGTTCCAATCGCAGCCGCAAGGGAGGAGATTAGTATATTTCCCAAAGCTTAAGGGAAAGAGTTGGAGAAAGGATATATGAATTCATAAATCGTCAAAAAGCTGAAATAGAAGGAAATCCAGAAGGAAGTCCAGATCCAGACCATCCATTAAGAAGGAAGTCCAGATCCAGATCTGTCCATTGAGAAGGAAGTCAAGAAGTTCATTAAGGAGGAAGTCCAGATCCAGACCGTCCATTGAGAAGGAAGTCCAGATAGAAGAATATACAAATTGAAGAAAAGAAATAATAAAAAAAAACATATCGAGATAAAACTTGACTGTAGATGAGAATTATAGAGACAAGTAGCTCATCATGTAAATATTCTATTTTCATGTATCCTTGTTTATATAATATATTCGTTTCAACGTATCCATTGGAAGGCATCGTGTTTCGTTGTCTACAAAGAACCCTACCTAGCTGAGGTTTAAGATTAAGATTTATGCTCCTTGCACCAAATGGAGGTTAACATGTTACAAAATTTGTATATGTTTCTGACATTCTGTGATTTGTCTTCATTTAGCTTCCAACTGCAAATGCGCAAGCTGCTGCTGCTTAGGTGGCTAGGTTGGCTAGACATACAAATATAATTAATCCCTAGTCATGCAGCGAATAATACTTATAATATAATCATGAGTTATTGAGAAGCAAATAACTTATCAAGCATTTTCTGTTTCTATTTGTTGAGCAGTGGTTAACAAGATGCATTTCGATGGCAGGGGTCCTGGTTCGAATCCCGGACTGGGCGTGTGTGTTCTTTATGATCGTCCTCTCATCAATTTCACATCACTCATTGTAATCTTCATCTTCATAATTAGCCAAGAAGTGTCAGAAAAGCGAAGTAGAATAAACCAAATCAATCATTTATATATTTCTATATTACGTTGCTTTTCTACATCTTGGGTTAAATGTGACGATGAGGATGAATGATGAGCCGATGGAATGGCGATGGAACAGACATGATAGAGCCATACTTGTCCAATGTCCGAACCTTGGACCTCTGGTTTCGTAGCGTATTATACTCACGTCAGTGGAATTCTTAGGAAGAGAAACTATAAAAGTAGGGTGAAAAGAGGCAAAGTTGTACCATACGCTCTGGTTGTACGATGCATAAAAAGCCATGCTCATTTCTTCTAAAACCTTCCAATTATCGAGTTCGTGTTTTAAGTCCACTGTATGCACAGTAAGGCTAATCGGGGATCCAAATCACTATGTGCCTCCACCGGGTATCAAACCCGGGACCACTTGATTACAAGGCGGCGACGCTACCATTGCGTCATCGAGGAGGCCGAGAAAAACTTACAATTAGTCAGTAAAATTAATATTGAGGGACAAGGCCTGTGAAGAGTTCTTTCATTCGGTTGCACGTGGTCATCACATCGAGTCCCATAGTTTCGAGAGCAGAATTTGCTTCCATATCGCTTTCAAGTACTTCCCAAATTGTCCTCACGATGTTGGAACAGCACTGAAATTTTGGAACTAATACAAGCAGGCACATAAACAGGGAAGGGGCTCGGGGGCTGCAGTCCATTCCCGAAATCCTACAAATATCTGATTTTAATAATGTGTAATAGTAATTAAATTTACTTTATTAACAGGATTAAACATCTTGTATATGGTATGTTGCAATATACCAAGAAATTAATCTTCAGCGCATTTACTCCCAACCTTTTCGTCTTTAGATGGCGGCTGCCGATAAGGTACAATAAGCCTTTTCCGAAATCGAATTCTGGCTACCGGCCTGACCACCTGGGATCAAACATTGAACCTTTCGATTGATTGATTAATTGAACTGGTGTTTTAAGTCCACTTTATGCACAGTAAGGTTAATCGGGAGTGGAACCTACAGTTTAAAGTGAGATCCGAACAACTATGTGCCTCCATCGGGAATCGAACCCGGGCAGGTTCTTGAACCTGCCGAACTAATGACGAGAGCGTAATCATTTGAGCGTGTGGGAAATTTGTTTTATCCAGTGCCATCATATATTCAGTTTTCCACACATAAATAAGATTAATTTTAAGTAATTAGACGTGTGCATATAATTTCTTATCGTCATCATTTCCCAAGTGAACAATCAGATACCATACAAGACTCGGGCCCGCCCTATAGAATAGTGCTTAACAAGGTCGCCTTGAACTAAGAGATACCGGATTCGATTCCGGTATGAACTGTATATATGAGATGCCTAGCTTGAACTCATTACGCACACATTTCATATTTGCACTGTTGCCAGCACTTTATATCTAAAACCACGGACAAGGATTTTATCTACTTCTCAATTTTCTTTCAGCAAATTTACAAATCTAAAGACTAATAACATTGTTCTTGGTGTATCAGCCATTAAGCTAATGAGTTCATTCTGCATTTAGTTTCCCGAATAATGGCTGTGGATTTCGCGAGAGTATATCCGTAGACTGTTGGGGGCTACAGAAGAAAATTATGTTCCTTTCCAATTTATTGATTGATTGAGTTGGTGTTTTAAGTCCACTTCATATACAGTAAGGATAATCGGGACTGGTTCTACAGTGTAAAGTGGGATCCGAACCACTATGAGCATCCACCGGGTATCGAACCCGGAAC
The DNA here is from genome assembly GCF_977018435.1 of Lepisma saccharinum. NCBI lineage: Eukaryota > Metazoa > Arthropoda > Insecta > Zygentoma > Lepismatidae > Lepisma > Lepisma saccharinum. The sequence continues at coordinate 4,159,852 of NC_139247.1, read as the reverse complement.
CCCTTGATTACAAGGCAACGATGCTACCATACTCCACCGAGGAGGCCCTTGCTCCTTTTCTTTCCAAGACTATATATATATATATATATATATATACACACATACATACATACATACATACATACATACATACATACATACATGCATAGACACACACACACACACACACACACACAAACACATACATATATAATGTATGTATACACTATAGGCCTATATGGTGTATAAATAGTTTGTTAATTTATAATAGTTTGATAGAAAATATCTTACGTTCGGGACCCCCCAAACTGATTAACCTAGCTACGTCCCTGCTTGGTTGTGGAAGACCAGGAATTTTCAAGTCGAAAAGGAAATTTTTTGCTACACGGGAGGGAACTTTTTCTCTGAGCCAGAGCAGAATTTTACAGAATTCACATTGTCCCTGCTGTTTAGCCCAGACCCCTCAGAATGTGCAAAATACAACTTTCTTCCTTCTCCTCCCCCCTTTTCCCTCTCCTCGGAGTGCCTTTCCAATGCTGAGGCAGATAACGGGAACAATAGGACAAGACAAGCCGCATGTGTTGACAACGGCGCAATCGCAGTAGCTCAAAACAAAACTGGAAACGATTCCAGCTTTCTTCCGGAATCGGAACGATTCGTTCACTTGCTGGTTTCGCGTTTCGTTCAGTGTTGCCACATGAAGGGAAATTTCCATTTTTGAAGGGAAATTTGGAGCTAATTTTAAGGGAAAAGGGAAATTCGATGAAAAATAGTGAATTTTCAGGGAAATTTTAAGACAAACTAAACATTAATTATATTAAACATTATAACAGATTCCAGTTTTGAAAATGAGAACTTATTATTTTTTTATTTTGTCGTATACTTTGTTCTGAGAGGAAGGGTGGAATTTGGGTTGACCCACATCTGGCTACCGTTTGGGGCCGGGGGTCTTTGGCCATTCACCCTTATGGGGAGTGGGAGTCCGAGGGTATTATCAAAGTATTGTTTATTTAAGCTTTCCCCGGTTCTCTGAATTTTGCCTCAAACACTGCACGTGCAAACCATAAAGTTATCTTTGTCGCAAACCTATCTTTACTTCATTCTAGTTTTTTTGGACTTTTAACCACTGTTATTTAAAAGTCCAAAAAAACTAGAATGAATAAATCACCACTGATTAGCTACAAAAAAGTATCTTTACTTCAGTCTTCATTGGACACTGGATGGGTTATTCGTCGTGTGCGGTGGAAGGCTGTGCCCGTCTTGGACGACGGGAGAACAAGGGAAGCAAAGGAAACTCTCTGCAACTCCAGAATATATTAGAAAACGTCGTGGAGAATTATCGGAAGATGAAAAAACACCACGGAAACAAGTTTAAAAATTCCGTGCAGAGTGGCAAGAAGTGACCAACAATGGATTAAATTTTAATAAAAAACTTGCTGTGTTTTAGAAGTTTCCACCTAATATGTGAAATTTGCCAAAATATAACATTTGCTCAGGTATGTACTATATATATATATATATATATATATATATATATATATATATATATATATATATATATATATATATATATATATACAGGGTGTCATTTTAATGACGCCCACGGACCACGGAAACGTATAGAGGACATCAAAACAAACAACTTTTTTCAGTAACATTTTTCTCGTTGGAGCGTCGTTTCGGCGCTACAGTCGTTCAAAAAAGCCCATTTTGCCGCCTGAATGCTGGCAACCACACACAACATTTGATTGCATTTGTTACGTCATATCCCGTCGTGAAGCGATGCGTTACAGGGTTGCCAGGAACACACATATTCTGTGAAAAATGACATACCAGGGTGGCGCACGAAATGATACCCCATTTGTTTTTAGTGTAAAAACTTTAGTAAGCAACATTTTTCAAAAAAAACATACATTGCAGTGAACATAGCAATGTGGAAAAATGTTTCAATGCAAAACATGCTCAATATGACCACCATTGCACTTCACAACTGTAGTCAAACGAACAGTCAGGTTATTGATCACCCTCCGACAAATGTCTTCTGTAATTTCAGTGAAAGCTTGCGTAATTAATGTTCTCAAATCCATGAGATTTTCTGGATGTTTTGGAAAAATCCTTTCCTTCAGGAATCCCCACAGGAAATAGTCACAGGGATTAAGGTCTGGACTATTGGGAGGCCAGTACTGACCATCATTAAAGCGTTCTGGAAACCTGTTTGAAATGACGCGGAAGTTGAAGATCTCGTGCACGAAATCCAAGACCACATTGGCAGTATGCCGTCTTGCACCATCCTGCATAAACCAGTGTGTGTTAAATGGCAAATCTTTCACAAGAAGCTGAGGAATAAATTGATCACGAAGCATGTCCAGGTAACGCTCACTGTTAACATTTTCATCGTAAAAGAATGGTCCAATGAGTCCATGCGTTGAAATAGCGGCCCACACTGTAATTTACGTTTTCCTGTGGGGATTCCTGAAGGAAAGGATTTTTCCAAATCATCCAGAAAATCTCATGGATTTGAGAACATTAATTACGCAAGCTTTCACTGAAATTACAGAAGACATTTGTCGGAGGGTGATCAATAACCTGACTGTTCGTTTGACTACAGTTGCGAAGTGCAATGGTGGTCATATTGAGCATGTTTTGCATTGAAACATTTTTCCACATTGCTATGTTCACTGCAATGTATGTTTTTTTAAAAAATGTTGCTTACTAAAGTTTTTACACTAAAAACAAATGGGGTATCATTTCGTGCGCCACCCTGTAGCTACAATCAGCCACATTATGTACCGTAAAACAAAACTAGAAAACACGTTCTGTAACCTAACAGGAAGTAAACAAACGACACGAAAAATGGTAGAAAGAAAATAGAATTCAAGTGGAAGTGGTCATATCGAAGTTTGTATCAGCTTGCATGTCAAATATTTGCAAATCTAGTTACAAAGTTGGCATCTACAATTTAGTCTATCCACTTCGTCCTTATGATACTAGTTATCTATGACACACTGAACAGATGACAAAATAAAAATAAAAATAAAAGAACTCAAAATTCCAAAGGTAAGCAACACATAATATAATGTATATTCAGGGCATTATGAGGCAAGGGACAAAAATGGTTGAAAATACAGGGATATAAATAGTAGTAAAACAAACTCTCCGACGACTGTGTTTATCTACGCATGTAATAGTTTGCAACTCTGAACAGGGCAGTATATTCGCTACTGATTCACCATTAGATTGTTACTGTGGTTGTACATGTTTTAGCCGTAATGTAACAACGTGAACCTCGCATACTTCTGTTATCAGCACAAAATTACCACGCATCTGGACACAAACCTGTAGGTATCAACCTTGCAACGAGATTTGCAAATATAATTGACATGTAGCTGGGCGTAAACAGCCACATGTAAGCTGCAAGTCCAATAAAAGTTATTGTTGTTGATATTTGACATGTAGGCTGAGAGAAAATCCGATATTGACTCTTCATTTTGAATACGTTTTTACCATTTTTCATATCGTTGGTTCACTTCCCCCTTCATCTGAGATGACTGCTGATCTTCTGGCTGGTAGGGTATGATGTTCGGTTTACTGTACGCGTTTCACGCTTCGTTTTACAGCTAATAATGTGATTGGTAGTTTGTCATTTTTCACTAAATTTGTGTGTTCCTTGCAACCCTACCGTGCGCTGTTTCGCCGCAGGAAATGACGTCACAGATACGATCAAATGTTGTGTTGGGTTGCCAGCATCCAGGCGGCAAAACGGCCTTTTTTGAACGGCTGTAGCGCCGAAATGATGCACCAACGAGAGAAATGTTACTGAGAAAAGTTGTTTGTTTTGATGTCCTCTATACGAATCTGTGGTCCGTGGGCGCCATTAAAATGACACCCTGTATATATATATATATTAATAAAACGCGTATATCCATGCGCCGAACTTAACATTTTTATGGGGAGGCAAAAATGTGATTTTCCACACAAACCCTTCATATGTGCGCCTTACTAGAACAGCATTTTGTGTAGAATATTTTTAATTTTCTTCTGATGGTGAGATGAAGACAGGGGGCATTGGCCTCCCTAAATCCAATCTCTGTTTGTATGTTTTGCTTTTTACTGATGAAAAACTTCAGCTGCCAACTATAACATAGTTTTAGCTTTCATCTCAAAACAAAAAAAATAGCTTCCAAGCTTTAGAAATAAAATCTAAATCTTCCAAAAAACATTTAAAAGTTATTGATTTTATTGTTTATTGATTTGGTTTATTTTACTTCGCATTTCTGCCACTTTTGGCTAATTGCAAAGATGGGGATGAGTAATGATATGATGAAATTTATGAATGGACACTCACAAACAGCCATGCCCAGGCCGGGATTCGAACCCGGTACCCCTGGCTCAGGCCCGTAGCCAGAAATTCTTTGTAGGGGGGGGGCGAAGTCAATCCTAGAGGGGGCAAATTTTTAATATATTGTGTCTCATTGGCAGATATAACAGGGTACACAGAGGTACTTGCCCCGTCCCCAAAAAGATATAAGTAACAGAAAAGGGATGATATCTTGAAACTGCAACGAACAAAAGAACTTCGAGGAACATCAAATAGCAATATTTCGATAATTACCTTTCCAGATTGCAAAAGAATATAAAGTTTAACACAAATAGGCTAATAGGGACTCTATCTACTTGATATTTACAGGTCGATAACGTTAATAGATGATTAATATGCACCAACAACACCAATTTGGTCCTCTCTGCAGAACTGATTAAGGGAGTCCTTTATAAATCATGCTTCATAATGATTCCCTCTAGTTTCCAGTATGCAAGATTTTTACGCACAAAGGAATCTAATGAGAATCCAACAACACCATTGTGTTGTGTTATGCAAGAAAAATAGAATTAATTAAATAATAATGGTTACATATTACCTACACTTTGATGAATTGTGTACAAATTTGTAGCTAATACATTTTTTTGTACTTGCTAAAACATTAAAACATGGGTCCCTTAGTCCACCACGGACTCAATTTCTTTCAAAGGGGAGACTCTTGCATCAGTACAGACAACGTTTGCCTACTGGTTACGTTAACCATTTTTCAAAATATTGTGTGAATTGTATTATATTATAGTTGAAATACATGTTTTGACACCTGACAAACAAATAGGAATCCCTTGATTGATAAATGACTTCTTGGATTTCAGTGTCATCATTAATAATATTTCATAATAAGTTTCATAGAAATAAATTGTTTTAATAGGGTGCAATAATTTTACGGGGCACCATGGCATTCTCTTTAACATTTTTTTTTCATATAGATCGTTTGGCTCCCAGGGCCGACTCCTGCTGCCCCATATCTATGAACTTGGACTATAAGAATAGCAGATATTGCGAGCGAAGCGAGCAAGAAAATTTTACGAAATGTTTTTATTTGTATAAAATTTGAAGTCGAGGTGGGCAATTGCCTCTCTGTCCCCCTTGCAAGTGCCCTTGGCCGTCTGGTAGAAAAATGCAAGGAACACGTAAAAACTAATTCCATCATGAGTATCCAATTGTCCTGATATTCTTAGATTCTCCTAGTCTTGCTTTTTTACTTAAATGTTTGCTACCCCTAGAATGGACTTCTGTCCAAGGTCAGGTGGAGGGGACAATGCCCCCTGCCCCCTGTAGCTGCGGAACTGTTTATGAGTGTCTCACCATCAATTTCATGTCATCCTTCATTGTTGCCCTTAGCTAGAAGTGGCAGAAAATCAACGCAAAGTAACAAAAATTAAATAACCACTCCCTCTCTCTACCACACTATTACCAAAAGATAGACTTGGGGAACAAAAAATAAGCAATTCAAAGTTCATAGCAACACATCCAAGAAAAACATCCAAACACATTAGGCACCTTTAATACAATACTACTCAAAATGTCACAACTGCTCTAGATACTGAAAATTGTGAAATCATTTCCCGAAGTCTAATCTGGAAGGGCATTCAGTAGTGTGTATTAGCCGTTTCTAAGTAGCACTTTGTAGGTATGCATTTGTAGCCTCTTTTTCTTATCAATTGAATATCAGTTTTTGACATATTTTGACAATTTTTTGTCGATGTTTTAGCGTTTAGCGATGTTTTAGTAAAATTTCCCTTTTTTTCCCACTCGCATTTGTAGGTATACCACGATCTTACGTGATATAACTTAACCTATTTATTTTTTTTCGTGCTAAACTACACGAGAGCCTCTACGTGCTTTGACCTACTTTAGAGTAGACCCAAATAGACAGTTCTGCGTCATTAATTGAGGTTCACCAAAACCTCAAAAACTCACTTTCTCTCCACGTTCTGCGCCTCATTTATTGCGCTGACGATGTTTCACAGCGAAGAAAACAGCACCAAAACCTCAAAAAAAACCTCACTTTCTCTCTACGTTCCGCCTCGAAGTGAGGCTCGGTGAGGCTCGCCTTAATGATTTTTTACGTGATATAACTTAACCTATCTTACGATTTTTTTTACGATCTTCAGTGATATAACTTAACCTATTATTTTTTTTTATTTGCACACCGAACTAACTTACATTATATTTTATATAACCTTGTTGATTTTTTTTAGTATGTGGCAATTTTTTTTTTGGAATATTTTTTACAACTGCTCCGTGACCCTCTCGTTCTTCACGTCGTGGATGAAGGACTTCTCTGCGACCAGGATGACGCTGCATAGAGTATCCTCGGGCAACGGACTGTTGAACTCGCAGACGATCTTGATGTTGGTGCGATCGTTGACCACGACCTGCTTCCTCTTCGTCGTGTTGATGACGGACATGGGTCTGTGGGTTTTGAATTCGCTGGGCGCGTAGTACATGTCCACGTTTCCCTCCGTGACCCTCTTGTAAGCCGTGTAAGCTTCGTAAAGTTTGAGGTAATCGTCTTTGGTCATGTCGAGGTTGTAATTCTCGCGCGGGAACACTTCGTTTCTTCCATTCTTGAGATAAACGTTCTTGATCTTGCAGTCGTCGAACTTGCTGGAATCTTTTTCCTGATTGTTATCGCGCCCGGTCTGAAAGAGCACTACGACGAAATCTGGCATGTCGAACTGTATGTTGTTGAACTGCGTCGTCACGTCGAATTCCATGTGATTTCCGGACGCCATCTTCTGCACGCACTGGTAACCGTGAAAGTGAATCGGCACCTGTGGATTTTTCAAGATCTCGGCTTTGTACTTAAGGGCGTAGTTCGTTTCGTATTCCACGATCGGCATTCTCAACTCCATGCTCCGGATGACGCACTTGGCTGCTTCGGATAAAGTGTTGGGCAGTGGCGTGATACCGTCGGCGTTCAAGTTGCTGTATCGCATCAGTGCGTCGTTATCGTTGGCCGCTCTTCGAAAAGTGACGCGCAATCCTCCCTTCCACATGATCTCCTTGTAGTCCGAGAAGAATCCCGGAAGCAGACGCATGGGAAAGAGCACCGTGTGACTTGTCGTCGATATTTTGGTCCCCGCTTCGAACCCTCCCGCCTGATAGTATGCCGCGTCCGTTTTGGATAATTTCAATGTTCCCACTGCCGTCGACGTGATGCCTGGATAATCTATTCTGTCGATGACGGTGTTGTGTTTCCTCACCTCCACCTGCGAGAACAGGTGAGGCACGAAGTTGTCCACGAGTATCAAATTTGCTGCTGCTGGGGGAAACGCGTCTCCGCTTTCCTTCTTCACCACGTCGAATTGAAGGTAGAGGTCCGCTCTGTGAGGATGAACGAACCCGTCGCCTACGTCCACGTCGTATTCGATCTCCCGTTTCGCTTCGTTGAGATTGGCGAACGTGCGAGGGAAAGATTGCAATTCGTAACTTTCGATTTGCTCCATTTTCACTATGTGTGTTATTTATTATACGTTGATCTCCACGACTGCCGTCGTCGTGGCACCTGCGAAATCCACCACCTCGCCTTTCTCGTTCGTCACCACCAACTCTATGTTGTCTATGCGGTTGCGACATACTGGAAAATAGATCGGCGAAGAGGGTGTGTAGATGATCGGTTCCATGAATTCGGAAGTGGGTTTGAACGTGGCTATGATTCCCGTCTGCTTGTGACTTCCCAGCAACCCGTCCGAGGATTTCGTGATCATGCCTTCCGCCACGTTGCAGTGTACGTTCAGAGTCTCTATGGCTAAGAATTTAGGAATGTTTGCTCCCGTGTGCTTGATGCCAGCTTCGAGTTTGGTGTTGTTCTCGAAACCTAAAAGTTCTCCTATGGTGCCCAGGTCCACGGTCTCCGTCGCGGACACGATTTCGACTCTGTGCTTGACTGAATTTTGAGAAAGGTACGTGCCTTTGGGTAATTGAGCTTGCAAAGTAGAAAGGTTGTATTGACCTGGCGTGACGACGATATGTTCGCTTCCGACGCTAATTTTGTTGTTGTGATGCGTGACGTTAGGTATGAGGTACATGCTGTAGAATGCACGTAAAGCTACGGATTTAGGATAGACGATGTCGTTGTGCAGCGTGAGTTTCAAGATCGAAGATTCGCTCGTGAGATGGAACACGCCCATCGTGTTTAAGGTTCCACAATGCTTTCTGGAAATCTTCCACCTGCGGCTTATTTATTTTAGAGAGAAACGCGAGCACGGAGAGACAGAGATGACCACAGTTCTCGTCTCCGAAATTTTGAATGCGTTCGTCGTTGTAGTATATATAGGTTTTGTTCGTTTTCAGATAATGAACTAAATTTGTAGGTGGAACACCTCCGAAAGAATCGAAAACGAATGCTTTGTTATTTGCATTTTTGTGGTAACATATCCAATGCGTGCCTGGATTTTCTTGACTGTCCAAGTTGACTACTCCGCATTCTCTATTTTTAACGGTTGAAGGTAACGAGTCGGACATGAAAACGCCTCTGAAGTGTTTGATTTGTAATGGTTTGATCAGAGATTCAATGTCTCGGTTGGTGAGTGCTGTTTCTTTTTTTTTAAACTTCCTCATCACGCCCTTCCCCCCTTTCTTCTCCATGGCCAGGTTGTGACGTTTCTGTTCTTCCAATTCCGCCTTGTTCTTCTTCGAGTCGATGACGGTTTTCGCGATGGCGGCACTTCCGCCGGCCAAACTTCCAACGGCCCCCAATGCTGTCAGGATGGCCGGGATGCTGAATATGAAACCTCCGATCTTTTGCTGTTTCCGCGAACGCTGCAATCTTTTCAATTGTGGAGTGCTGAGAAGTAATTTCATTCCATGTCCTTTGGTCAAGCAAGAACGTTTCTTCTCGCGTTGTTTCTTGGTGAGTAACCCATCGAGGGCACCTAGATTTTTAAGATTCGAATATGGTATCTGGTACACGACACCCTTGGGCTTCATGTTGATGCTCTATATGTTATTTTTTCACGGTATGTTATTTATATATATAAATGTTCTGAGATTTTTTTTGTTTCCCTCTCGTGTAATTTTTTTTTCAAGGTATGTTATTTATATATATATATGTTCCGAGATTTTTTTTTTGTTTCGTGTATTTTTTTTTAAGGGATGTTATTTTATATACTCCGCGCAGCCCCGTTACACAAATTCTATTACGTGCTTTGTTTTCTTACCAAAAAGTTCCTTTGTCCCCTTGTACACGATTCGAGTTTTGTTCTCAATTAAAATAGATAGCTTCTCGTCGGATAACATGTTAGCGTATCGATCTGGTAAAAATAGACTGTATTGTCCGTTGAGCAACAGACGCACCTTGGGACCATACTGGGTAGAAACAATTGAACCGGAAGTTATCGTGTAAGGTTTGTCGACTTCCAATTCCTGAATTTTTACATATTCGAATGACAAATTTAGCATTTGTTTTAATGCTTGGAGGTCACTCTTTTTTTTCACTCATATCGAAGAGAAATTTCAGTGTTAGAGAATTTTTTTTTTTCACGATGTGTGTTATTTATATATACTTTTTTTTCACGAGATTTGTATCGAAGATTTTTTTGTGTGTGTTAGAGGAAGAAAGTCCGTGCTTCGGAAAACGCGATGATGTGCGTGATGATTTCTTCGGTCTCCTGTTTAGACTTGCGCCAATCATCCGTGTATCGTCTTCTCCCCTGCCTCGCCTCGTGCAATTCATCCAACCTATCGTTTAATTTTTCCCCTGCGGCCGAAAGAAGAGTGTCGAGATCACCGCACATCATGCCACTGATCTCCCGAAGATAATCCTTGACAACCATTTCACAAGGGATATGAAATTCCGGCGTCGTTTTTGCTATGCTCAAAAGTTTCCCTATATCCTCACAATCTCCGTTTACTGCATGTTTGAATATTTTACATAGCAGTTCGTGCGGTAAATCGGTTATACAAGACATGTTTTTTTTTTACTGTATGTTATTTATTTATACACCCCATCCAAATTTTTGTTTCGTATTCATGGCTATGGTGGTGCCCAGTGCTGCAACTCTTTCTCCCAACGAAGCGTCTCTGCTGACGAATCTTTCGAAAGCTGCGTGCTCTAACTTTCTGTCTGCTTCGTGACGTGCATCCAGATCGGTGCGAGTGTTGTTGTAGGCGATGTCGTGATCTTTGCATGCCGCGCCCAACGGATTCACACCCTTGTCTCCTCTCTCCAATCTTTTCTCGATTTTGGTACCCGGTCCGCAGTACTGGTAGCCAGGTAAATGCATCTCGAAAGGTAACTTGTTGATGATGTCGTTCACGAGTCCCTTTCATTCGGCCACGTTCCAGAATCTCGGAGGCAGCGTGTTGATGATTTTGATGCGGTAACCTATGCCCTTGTCGTCGTTCACGATGAAGTTGGAAAGTTTCGTGCTGATCATGTCCACGATGCCAACCTTCTCGTTGTAAAAATTACGATTGCCTGCATTCTCTTCACCGGCTATCACCAACAATCTGTCCACGAGCTTCCTCACGTCGTCCACCCAAACGAATTCTTTGGGTAACGTGTTGTAGCGTTTGACGCCGCTTCCACTCTTCACCTCGTTCCAAATCGGTTTGATGAGATTTCTGTACTTCTCGCCACTGCTCGATTTCACCCTATTCTGCGAGGCATCGTTGTTCTGGTACATGGCATCCGTCATGATCTGAATTTCCCTGTAACTCTGGTAATCTTCGTCGGTGTAATCTTTCGGCTGCTTTTTAGCAAGGAGTTCCCACAGTCCCACCGTACCCGGATACCTGGTCCAACTATTTTTATCGCCTAATTAACTTTAATGTCGTTGCCTTCGAAGGTCACCTTCGATTTTCCAATCTTCCAAACAACACCGCCTTCGTTGGTTTCCATGCTCGGATACAATCCGAACACTTCATCCTTGTCGAACTTCCCCGTGCTCAGGCAGTCTCGTGCCAAAGGTCCCAACTCGATCTTATCCGAAGACGACGACGTGCTACCTATGGCTCGACGTCGTGCCGGTACTTCCTTCAGTTCGAACGGCGTCGAAGGAATGCTCGAAATGAGCGTGGGTACAGTGTAACTTTTAGCTGCAAGTGGTACGAGTTCGTTGATCAAATTTTTATTTTGTTCCGTGACACTTTTAATTTCTTTACCTAGACCGCTGATGGCATCGATCACAGGTTGATCCTGACGTTTCTTCTCTTCGTAGAATCCGCGATTCTCGGATTTCCAACCTTTGAAGCGTTTCACGAGGTATTCCCGCAACTTGAGATTGTCCTCTTCTTGAAATTGACGTTTTGACATTTTTCTATATACGTTGAAACGTTTCTGAAACGTCGAATTCTCAGCCTATACGTTCGGTTCTCGTAGTTTTCTGCTGTCACCCGCTTGAGACTATCCACTTTTTCTAACACTCACTTTTTGTTGTAATGGTTATTTATATATATGCTTGTCAGACGTTTGAAAAAAAAAGAACGTTTTTTCAAATTTTATTTTTTAGATTCTCACGACCTTTGATTTTTTTTGGATTTTTTTCTTCTTGTTGCAAATCTGAAATTGTCCTCTTGTTAGCCTTTGAGACGTCTAGATAAACGTTTATTTTATTCCTATATTTTCCATGGTTTGCTTTTCGAGTCATGTCAATGGTCACGAATCCGAAATCGTCACTGTTCCAACAGTGGGAGCAGAATTTAGAAAATAGATTGTAATTTATGTCAGCCCCTACGTAATCATCGTGTGCGTGTTTTAAATTGGTGTGGTCTTGTCGAAACAAACATATGAAATTAGCATTATCGCGTAGCAGTTGTTTCGGAACCTTGGAAAAAGTTTGTGCCAGGTAGAAACAATCCAATCCTTTGTGACGACCTCGAGTGAAAAAATTACGAATCTCGTTTTGATTTTCCAAGATCATGTCGTCGAACACCACAACGGAATTCTCGAGACAATCGTCCAGTGGAATGATTTCAGATGCGAAAGTTGCAATGCCCAGTCCCTCGTACAGTTTCATAAGTTGCTGTTATTTCGGTTGTTCGAGACTTTTCGAAAATACGTAGAGGTGTCTGTTTTCCCAGTCTAACCAATTGGGTGCGAGGATAAAATTATCAATGAGCAGTGTCGTCTTTCCGCACCCCGAAGGTCCTACGATCAGACATCGTATGCTATCGGGGAGCAATTCGCCGTTTCTTTTCTTCGTTCGATTTTCCGAATCAGGTAAACGTTTCACAACATTCCACGTACTCATAGAATCACTTCGTTCGAATCGATCCAACTTGTTCCCGGAAGTCCCAGCCATTTCACCAAAAGTTTGTCACCTCTCTTACGCAAAACTTTTTCGATAAGGTACGTGTCGGGGTATTTAGTTTTACAGAGTTCCTCCTCGTAGAAGCGCCCCAATAAAATTTCACCGCCACTGTCCTTTATTATATACGTGTGACGGTTCCCGGGTAAAACTCGAACCACGGTAAAAAGTTCCGTGCTCCAGTTTCGTGTGAAACCCCTGTCGAACGTTCGCTTCAATTTACTGACCCTCACCTGGTCTCCAATTTTGTATTTAGCTTTTTTTGTCGTGGGTGTGTACTTTGGACAGTAAACGCTAGAAATTAATCGCTGCTCGTCGGACTTGGTAACGTCAGCTGGTTTCATGCCTATCGTTCTGTGCACCGTGTGATTATAGTCGTTAACGAGTTCCGGAAGAATGGTGACCCACTTGTAGCTTCCCTGAAGCGTGAAGCGTGACCACATGCGCGATTTCAGAGTGCGATTGAATCTTTCCACGATGCTGGCTTTGACGTCACTGAAGGTCGAGTAATGTTGAACGTCGTGTTTCCGAATAAACTTTTGGAATACGGCATTGTAAAATTCCTTCCCCTTGTCCGTGTGCAGAAATCGAGGTCGTCTGCCGCCGCTTTCGCGAAAAATGAATTTGAATGCTTCCGTGACGCACGTTCCCGTTTTCGCCTTCAAAGGTAGAGCCCATGCGAATTTCAAAAATGTGTCTATGACGGTGAGGAGGTACTTGTTGCCCTTGTTCAATTAATGTACATTTTTAACTTGCCGCTACTCATCTCCACGAGGTCACTTTCCCAGAGGTCGTCGATGCCCTTGGTTACCACCGCCAAACGTTCGTAGTTGCGGCGTGCAGGTTTATGCAATTCTTCGACGATGGCTTGCCTAGACATTTTTTTTTTAGAGATTACGTTTGAAGAGAAGCACGAGCGTGATGGGATTCAAAGAAGGTGGCACCTCGCTCGTGTTTTGAATGATCAGCTTATCGCCGGCACTCACGTCGAAAACGGTAAGATCTTCGTCTTCGTGTATTTCATATATGTTGCGCGTTTCGTTCCAACGTGCCAGAGGAATGTTTCCTGCTTTCTGGACACCACGATTCGATATCAAGGTCATGGTGGGAACGCTAGCTTTTCTGCCGTGAGACCAGTACGAAAATTCGTTTATCTGAATCGTGCCATCGAGGAGAAACTTGTAGTACGGATGATAAGGATGTAACATGTACAGTTTGTTACCTTCGACGAAGGTGGAGATTCTCTGTTGATTGGGTACGCTGTTGATTTCGATGGCTTGAAATGTGAACAATTTGGCTATTTTAGTGTCGACGCTGAGCAGATTACTGTGAACGTGTCCAAGTTTATTTTCGATGGGCAACAAATGCTCGACTATGGTATCCGTTACGGCAGAAAATGACGGTTTGATTTTCACTTCCACGTTCAACTGCTTGTAGTTTTCGTTCAGTTCTTGCAACTTGGCACCGAAAGAGACCAGCGTCGATTCCTGCGTGGATTCCAGCACTCCAACTTGATCTCTGATGTTGACGACAATGTTCTGAAGGTTCTCGACTTGATTCAATTTCGAACTTTTCTCGGTAAGATCGTTCACGATGCTTTGCATCTCGGTAAACTGCGTGTGAAGATCCGCGACGCTCTGCGAAGTGGGCAGCGTCGACACCAGCGAACTAATTTCATCTCGAATCTGTTCCACGTTCGCCGTTTCCGTTTCTAGTCGTATCAGCATTCGAGATATGTTCCTTTTCAAAGCGTGTAATTCTTTAGAGGTGGGGAGATTGGCCACCCTACTCTCGAGGTTGCTCAATGAACTTTTGATGTCGCTCGAATCGGATAATGCCGTCACCGCCGTTTTCAATTTTTGCAAATCTTCGCTCGAAGGCACGCTCGTCCGTAACGATTCCAAGTCAGCCTGTATGTTGTCGAGTACGTGATGAAAATGAGCGAGGTTCGATTCGACGTTCAAATTTTCCAAATATTCCATCTTCTGCTGAACCGTGCTTAACGTGTCCTGAATGCTCGTCAACGCACTCGCTTCAGCGTGAATATTTTTAATTTCTTCGTTGATCAACTCCAGAGACGCCTGAAGCGTAGCGATGGTGGTTTGAATGTGTTCGAAATCTTGATAAGCCTCCAATTGAATTTTTATGTTCGCAACGCTTTAGCCGATGACCTGCAGTTAGTCTGACGATGGTAGGTTTGTCATTGTATCTTCCAAAGTCTGTAACTTGGATTTAATTTCTTCCAACGTGCTGGTGAATTCTTCTTGTAATTTGGAAACGACGACATGCAAGCGTTCTACATCGATATCGTTCACGACGGTTTGAAGTTCAGAGAAATTCTTTTCGATTGCGGAAGTTCGTTCTTCGATTTCGAGTTTCAATTTTTCCAAATCTTCATTTTTCGATTGAAATTGCTGTAATTTGGCCAAATCATTTTGAAGCGAATCCACGCTCAACTGTATATTTTGAACGTTGTCGTAAGAAGGTACGTCGACATAATTTTTTATGAGCGTTTTCAGTTCGGAATCGATTTTCAGAATGGGATCGAGACATTGCGTTTGGAGCGTAGCAATCTCCGACTCTAAACTTTTGTTTAAGGTCTCCTGCAAAGCTATCAAATCGCTCCTCAACTTTTTAACTCGAACGTCCAACATGAGAATCTCTTCTTCATGGTCAGTAGTGGGATTGGTGGTATTATAAACCCAGGAAAGGATGAACCCCCCTCAAGCAGATTTGGCTACACTTAAAACAAGCTCAACATGAGCATATGAGCTTTTTGCTCAAGTGTGGAACCCTGCCTAATCCAAGATTTTTGTAAAAATGCCCTCGGGAATTTCCTGAGAAAGGATGAGCCCCCTCAGATTGATTTGCCTACACTTATAAAAGGCACTTCTGTGAGATTGTTGTCCATAATCCTGTCAAAAATATGCCCCTCTTGATATTTTTTTTGGCTACACTTAAAAGTAGACCACCCACACCCACCCACACCACCCACACCCACCCACACCCACACATATTTACTTCCGGTCCACTTGTGGCCTATTTCTGGTTTATTTATATTGCATCATGCTGTGCAACAAATTATTATCCAATAAATTATTAGATACGTGTTGTTTTCTGATTGGGTGCTTATGACATAATGTGATTATGTGTTATATTCTGATTGGCTTATTGTTTCAGATATTTTCAATGCGGTCCGTGCTTAGGGTATATAAAGAGATTTTGCATTGCATATCAGCCAGTATTGTAAGAGCTGTTGAAGAGAAAGGGTGTGTTGTTGCAGTGCTGAACCCAACTGATATTTTTATCCAGCATAGAGTTTTGATTTGAACCCCAAGAAATTTTATATAAATACCAAAGCCAAAAATATTAACACACACACACATACACACACACAAAGCACAGTGCTGAACCCAACTGATATTTTTATCCAGCATAGAATTTTGATTTGAATCCCAAGAAATTGTATATAATAAACAACAACAAAAATGCCGAATCAAAAATATTGTAATCAATGCAATAAGAATATATCTAGCCCCAATTGGGCCAAGCACCAAAGGAATTGTAACCCAGACAAATACAGAACTCCCACAAAAATTTGCCCCAAATGCCATATAGAATATAGCATGCAATACTTCACATATACACATAAAGGCACTTGCTCTGCACAGTCATCAACATTGCCCCCACAAGCATCTACATCTGGTCTGAAAAGGAAGCATGAAGCACCTGTTAATGCTGGACCTGCAAAGCAGCCACGCTATGAACCTATCCATAGCAGTTTTAATAGCCAATTAAGAGATTACCTGTTTGTATCAGAGCCAAGATGTGGCATTGAGAATTTTTTGAACAGTGTAAATCCTGATGTGCAGGCAATTCTAAATGCACAAAATGGCTCTTATAAGGTGTCCCTCAAATTGTATACACAATATAAGAAGCCAAATGGCACAAAATTTACACAGCCCCACAAAACAGAAACTGTACCGGTATATTCAAATACAAATTCAGACAAAATAATAAGCAGTTTGATGGATCAATTAAATATTAAACACTCTGAATTTGCAGCAAAAGAGTCTGGATGGAGCCTATGCGGTTCTCCACACAAGTTATATGTTAATATTTCTGAATTCACTCCATTACAAGGATCTACATATCTGCAATTACCTGATAATATTAAAAACAGAAGAGCCGTGGTTAATATAGAAAATACCGACCAGAAATGCTTTTTGTGGTGTATATTAGCTGCTTTGTTTCTAGTTTCAAGGCATCCTGAGAGAATAAGTTGTTATAAACAACATGAACACTTTTTTGACGATGCAATGAAGGGTTTAGAATATCCAATGTCTGTTCAGATTATTGATAAATTTGAAAAAAAGGCCAGGAATATCAATGATAAACAATTATCTATTAATGTATTTATTTGTTCCACTGGCAATTGCTTGATAGAACCTCTCAGAATCAGTACAATTGATGATGAATCTGCTGTTCCGATTGATTTGCTCTTAATTGAAGGGGATGGCACATATCATTACACTCTGATACATAATCTTGAAGCTTTAGTGAGAACACAACTAGACAAATCCAATATAATATTCAAGTTGTGCAGAAGATGCTTAGCTGTATTTGATAGCAGGAAAATGGTGAAGGGGGTTCGTGAAGAGAGTGCAGAAATTGCAAAAAACAAGTTAATTGAGCATCTGAAATACTGTGGGAACCATAAACCTGTTCATATGGTGATGCCCAATCCAAGTGAAAATTGCAAATTCAAAAAGTTTGAAGCCTTGTTGGAACACCCAGTATATATTGTCTGTGATTTTGAATCAATTCTCAAATCTCTTGCATTCTGCAATCCAGATCCTGAAGAATCTTCAATTACACCATACCAGCTACATGAACCTTCCAGCTTTTATTATGTGGTTGTACAGGATGGTGTTGTTACCAAAAAAGATTCATACATGGGAGCAGATGCCATCAAAATATTTGCACATAAAATAGAAAATGAGTGCCGTGACATAGCATCTAACATCTTATTAAAATCAAAACCCATGTTGCCTTTAACAGAGAAACAGATTGAAGATTTCAACAATGCAGAAAAATGCCCGGTATGTGATTCTGAATTTTCAGATACAAATATCAAGGTGAAACACCATTCTCATACAGATGGTAAATTCTTAATGGCCCTGTGTAATAGCTGTAATATTAAGATCAAGAGACCAAAATTTGTCCCCATATTTTGCCATGGAGCATCCAATTATGTTTTCCATCATTTGATCAGATATGAGGGGTTTGACAAGCAGAATTTAAATATTTTAGCTGAAAATGATGAGAAATATATATCTATTAGCAAAATAATTAAAGTTAATGGTGTTCCTATTCACATAAGATTTCTTGATTCTTACAGAATTTTATCGGCTAGCCTGGCTACACTGGCCACTCAATTATCTGATGATCAATTCAAAATCACACGTGCTTTGTTTCCAAATCAGGACCTGAAATTAATTAGGCGGAAGGGTGTATATCCATATGACTATGTTACAGATTTTTCTAAATTTGATGAGTGTTCCCTGCCACCACAAGAAGAGTTTTACAGCAAAATCAGATGATCTGGAATCACTGATGAAGATTATCACCATGCCCAATTGATGTGGAACAATTTAAAATGCCAGACATTTGGTGATTATCACATGGCATATTTGAAACTTGATGTGACCCTCTTAGCTGATATAATGCAGGCATTCAGAAAATCTTCAATGCAAAATTATAGACTGGATCCAATATATTTTTTCAGTGGCCCGGGCCTAGCATGGTCTTCAATGTTTTTAAACACCAAAAAGCAATTGGATCTGATCCCAGATCAAAATAAGTATCTGTTTATGGAGCAAGATATAAGAGGAGGCATGGTGCAATGCTCTCAGAGATATGCCAGAGCAAATAACAAATATATGCCTGATTATGATCCAGCACGGCCATCAAATTATATACAGTATGTAGATGCAAACAGCCTCTATGGTCATGCCATGATGCAAAAACTGCCATATGCAGGGCTTGAATGGGTTGAAGATTTCAATATTGAAGATCTTCAGGATTTTGATGACAGTAACTATGGCCTGTTCTTAGAGGTTGATCTGACAATTCCTGATAATTTACACAATAAATTTTCTGATCTGCCCCCAATTCCTGAGGTTCAGTGCTCACCTGGCTCTAAACAGAAGAAGCTCATGATGACTCTGGAGCCAAAACAGGGTTATGTCATATATTATAAAAACCTCCAGTTCCTGATAAAACATGGTGTTCAAGTGACCAAAATTGGCAAAGTTTTGAGGTTCAGGCACTCAAAATGGTTGAAACCATACATTAATACAAATACAGAGCTTCGAACATCTGCAAAAAGCCAATTTGATAAGGCCTTGTTTAAATTGATGGTCAATTCTGTATATGGCATAACAATTGAAAATGTCAGAAAACATACCGATGTTAAAATAATTACTGACCCCAGCCTGAGCAAAAAATTGGTTGCAAAGCCTAATTTCAATTATAGAAGAATTTATGATGAAAATATGGCACTTTTCAACATGAAAAAAACAAAGATTAAGTTTGATAAACCTATTTATGTAGGGGCTGCAATATTGGATTTGGCCAAATTACATATGTTAATATTGTATTATGATGTGTTGAAACCTTTTTATAAGGATCGTGTAAAATTGATGTACATGGACACGGATAGTTTTGTTCTTGATATTCAAACAGAAGATGTTTATCAAGATATGGCACAGCCTGAATTGTTTAAATATTTTGACACCAGTGAATTGCCAGGCCATTTGAATATTCAACCCCACAACAAAAAGGTGCCTGGCAAGTTAAAAGATGAGACACTTGGTGATGTTATTGTGGAATTTGCTGGGTTAAGTGCCAAGATGTACAGTTTTAAAACATGTAGTGGTGTTGCTGCCAAAAGAGCCAAGGGTATTGGCAAAGTAGCTGTGGAAAAAGAGCTTGAATTTGAAGATTATAAAAATTGCCTCAAATCCCAGAGTTTAATCAGAACATCAGAATCCAGAATTCAGAGTGTGGATCACTTATTGACTAGCAATGTTGTAAGAAAAGTGGCTCTGGACCCACATGATGATAAGAGATGCATTTTATCATGTGGAATACATACTCTACCATGGGGTCATTGTGATTTGAAAAATGGCAATCAATGCCCAATTCCAGAGCATGATTTGAAATAAATAAACATGCCTATGAACTTATTTGGGTTCAAAAAACAGGCTATTATGGAGCTGCCAACACCACAACCCTCTTCTGATATGCAGTCTAAACTGAGTGGCTTGTTAATTATTCATCTGAACAGCATACTTACAGATATTGATGATGAAACAGGCAAAATATTGTACATATTTAACAATAATTTAAATCATTACCAATTACCTGTAGGTGGGCAATTACAATTTATTACAACCCCTGAGGGTGATGTTAAAATTTCAGTAGGGAGAAATATTTACAGAATTAAGCACTCAAACATGGTTTCTGGCACTGTTTATACTGTTTCTGCTGGTGACTGCTTATATATTGAGGTCCCTGGATCTTATGACAAGCTTATACCCTTTTTTATAGAATTAAGAATCAGATATTCTATAATAAATAACTACTAAACAAAATGCCTAATGATATTTTTGGCCATACAAGACATGAAGATCACAGTGATGAGATTCTGATGCTTGATGTCAGAGTCAAGAAATTAAGAAGTGATTTACAAGCTTTACAAACCACACTCAATGCCAGTCTTCAATTAGAAATTACAAATTTGCAATCACAATGCATGGACCCTCTTCTTAAAATTGATTCTGAACTCAAATTGCTGCTACAGAAATATACTGACCTGGCTACATTGGATAATTTTCAAAGTTTAGAAGAAGCTGTAGCAGCTCTTCAAGCCAAATTTAAGACCCAGGCCACCAATTCTGAGCAATTGAAACAGCAATTAGAAGAGCAAATAAATAATGTCCAGACACAGCTCCAAACAATTGTCAAAAGCATAAAATCACAAGAAGATTTTGATCTAGTGATTTCCACTCTAAAGGAACAGATTCAGTCACTCCAAATACCTAATCTGGACCCTCTGAACAATGCCATAGCCGAGGTTAAAGAAAAAATTGAGACACTTGAAAATTTTATGAACAATTTGCCATCTTCTGATGCTTTGAATGCAATAACTCGGAGTGTAGCAAATATTAAGCTGCAACTTGAAACATATGAAGATTTTGGAAAAATTCAAAGTTCCATAACCCATCTTGAAGGTACAATAGCAGCAGTGCAAAGTGATTTGGCAAATGTACTAGAATCCCGATTGCCTGGGATTGTAGATACCCTTGTCAGTGTCCAGCAACAAATCACAAAGCTTGAAAACCTCAACACTGAATCTGAGCTATCTCATTTTCATCACTTGATTGATGATATCCAAACAAAACTTGAAATTTTACAACAATCAACACCCTCTCAGGCAGATATAGCCCTGCTCCAAGATGCTATGCAAAATGTGGCTGATGCTTCTGAATTAAACAATGTGAAATTGGCACTTGAATTTTTGCAAAATACTGTGTCAAATCTTCCTACATCACAGGAACTTAAAAATATTAAGAGGGCAGTAAATCGCATATTGAAATCAGAAGATATCAAGAATATCCAGGCAGAGATCAAACATCTCACTCAAACAGTGGCCACTCTTCCAACCAATCAACATATTAATGAACTGCATGCCCTGTTTGAGGATATCAGAAGACAGGTCCATGATCTTACAGCTCAAAATTCAAAATTGGCAGTTGTTGAAAATTTGCAACAAATTGTAGCTAATATCAAGCAACAGCTAGGGACTATGGAATCCAATCAAGCAAATGCTCTGTCTGTTTTTGCCACCCAGCTCCAAGAAATTGTGCAACAATACAAAAAACTTGTTGTGGACATAAAAATCAAGCCAGGCCATGATGATGTTGTTAGGACCATCAATGAGCATCTTGAATCTGTAACAAGCAGATTGCTCACAGCAGAAAAAGAAATAACAGGCATAATCGAGAATCCAAAACATTCAGTAATTCTTGAATTGTACAGCATCCCCAACAAAGAATATGATTCTCCATTTACACCAGGTGGCAAAATATATATGCTGTCCCCTGCACAATTTTATTACCAATTTTTTGTTGGGGGCACATTGAGACCAATCAAGATCAAATATTGGCTTCAACCACAGGCACACCACTACCCTACCTTATCAATAACAAATGCTGATAACAAAGTGAAAATCACCAGTGTAGAGTTACAGGATTTTACAGATCCCAATACATTAGAAACAGCCTATACTGAAGATGATGGCTCTCTGGAATTTAAAATACAAATAGGGGACAAACTGTATTTAGAAAATCCTGCAGTCTCAGCTGCTGAACACCCCATAGTTGCAATATTCTTGTTTACATATTATGTCTAGACAAATTATTGTTGATGAATTACACAGACAGGCCAGACATAATTTTAAGAGACTCCCAGTAGTCACAAAGGGCATAGATGATTTATGGCAAAGCGACTTGATTGAAATGGCAAGTGGACAGTTGAAAAACTTAGACAAAATCAACAAGGGCTACAAGTATCTACTCACTGTAATAGACACATTTTCAAAATTTGCCTGGGCTGTGCCACTCAAATCCAAGACTGGAAAATGTGTTACAGAAGCCCTCAGGACAATCATCAATCAGAGTGGAAGATCCCCGCGCTATTTGCAAACAGATAATGGCAAAGAATTTTATAATTCAGTGTTTCAACAATTTATTAAAAGCCAGGCAATACAACATTATTCGAGTTACAGTGACCTCAAGGCCTCAATTGTAGAGAGATTCAACAGAACCTTAAAAAATCTTATGTATAAACAATTTACACTTCAAGGTAATTATAAATGGATTAATATTCTTCCAGAACTTCTACATAAATATAACAACTCGGTCCATTCCACAATCAACATGAAACCCTCTGAAGTAACTTCATCTGATGAGCAAAAATTGATCAGCACTGTTTATTATCCTAGATACCAGCCAACAGCAAGAAAAGCCAAATACAGGGTGGGTGATCAAGTAAGAATCAGCAAATATAAGCACTTATTCAAGAGAGGCTTTACAAGAAACTGGAGCACTGAATTATTTACAGTGGTTCAAGTTAAACCCGGGACCCTTAACACATATATAATAAAGGATCACCGAGGAGAAATTCTCAAAGGCAGGTTCTATGAACAAGAGCTCAGCAAAACTAAACAGCCTGACACATATCTCATAGAAAAAATTATCCGCAGAAAAGGCAACAAGTTACTTGTCAAATGGCTAGGACTTCCAGAACACAGCTGGATCGATGCAAACAAAATAATAATATGAGCACCTGGGATGTTATAAAAAGGCTGCCAGAACCTGAACAGCAGAATAAGAGAAATGGCAACTTGCTGCCTGATAATATTAGGTGTCTTATTGTTGGGCCATCTGCTTGTGGTAAAACTACACTAATGGTTGATAATTTTTTATTGGCACCTAACTGGTTAGACTGGAAAAACAGGCACTTGTATGTTTTTTCTAAGAGCTTGGAACAATTAAAATATCAGCAGCTGATGAAACTATATGATGGATTGGATATTGCCACTTTTGAACCAGATGTTAAGCCACTTCATGAATGTCTCGATAATTCTGTTGTTGTGTTTGATGACATTATATTGGATAATCAAAACAAGGTTAGGAATTTCTTTACACAGGGCCGGCACAAAAACATTGATTGCTTCTACCTGGCACAGACTTTTTCAAAAATACCGAAGCAACTGATCCGAGACAACAGCAATTTTATATGTGTGTTCCATCAGGATCATACCAACCTCAAACACATACATGATGAATATGTAGGTGGGGACTTGAGCTACAATGATTTTTCTAAGTTTTGCAGCAGGTGCTGGAACCAGGACAGTTATGGGTTTGTCACAATTGATATGACAAGAACACCCAATAGTGGCAAATACAGAAATAAAATCAACAATTTTCTAGACATTGAAACATAAATAAATAACCATGAAAAGGCCAATAATTGATGATCTTAAGTTAAGAGATTATCTTGTAAAAAGATTTAAGGGATGGAAATCAGAGAACCGAGGAATTTATGAAAAACACAAACAAACAGAACAGCCTGTAATTGATGCTATTAATAATTTAGGTAAAAATATCAAAACTGTTACAGAGCAAAATCAAAATTTGATCACAGAGCTTGTACCTGTAGCTGCAAGGAACATATTAGATTATCCATTCACCCCACTTTCCAGTATTCATACACCTAGTCCTATTGCTCCTAGAAGAATTGAGGCTAGTCAGGATCCTATTGAATTGGGTCTTCTTGCTCAAAAATATTTAACCACACCTAAAGACAATAAAGATGAGGTGTTTGGCTTATATGCTGACACAGAGCTTGATGGCAGCATCATACATAGAATTGGCAATTTCAGAGTAACATTTATGGGAGATGATATAATTGTATATTCAGAATCTCGACTTGGAGAAAAAGGTGCTTTTGTTAAGTACACCGGCACGCCTGGATTGTGGGAACTGATGACTAGGAAAAGGCCTGGCAGCTATACAGATCAAGATTATGAGGATTACAAAGAAATATTAATAAAATCAGATGCTCTATACCAGAACAATGATCCCACACAAAAAAGAGTCAAGTCTAGCAGTGGGGCAAAATACAATAATTTAATGAAGCCCATATGGTCTCAAATCAAGACTGGCAGTGGAATCAAACAATACAACACCCTGCCTAAAGAATTTGTGTGGGTTGATGATGTCAGGAAACTTGTAGATAGGTTGTTGGTGATAGCTGGGGAGGAAAATGCTGGGAACCACAATTTTTACAATGAAAAGGTTGGAATTATGGACATGATAAGCACCAAATTGTCTAATTTTATAGTGAATGACACTAAGGGGATTGGATATCTCATAAAAATTATTAATACTCTACCCCCCAAATTTTGGAATATTTCTGAGGGTCGGGGCCTTGTTAATGACATTATAAACAAGCTGCCATTTGAATTACACATTCCAGGCTATCAGTATTGTGGTCCCGGTACAAAATTGGACCATAGATTAAACAGAGGGGATCCTGGTGTTAATCCCCTAGATGCTGCTTGTAGAGACCATGACATAGCATACAACACACATTCTGATCTTGATAAGAGACATGTTGCAGACAAGGAATTAGAAGAGGCTGCATTTGGCAGATTTGTAAGCAAAGATGCTTCTTTGAGTGAAAAAATAGCAGCATTGGGAACCACAACAGCTATGAGCACCAAACAAAAATTGGGGTGGGGGTTGTGAATATGTATATAATAAACCTACAATGAAGGCCAAGGGGGTTATGTATCAAATTCCTTATGCAGGTCTCAAATCTCTTAAAACTATTGATAGTCTTTTAACCAAAAAACAGCGCAAGAAAAAAAATTCTTGTATTGCAAAGGGACATGGTATGAAATTGTTGCTTAGTACCCCCCAATTAAAAAAATTACAGCAATCAAAAAAAAATCACATGTGGGGGGATTTATATTTACCATCCCTGCCATCTTAGCTGCTCTCGGGGCTGTGGGGAGCTTGGCTGGGGGTTCAGCTGCCATAGCAAAAACAGTAATAGATGCCAAGAAAAATAGGGCAGAATTAGATGAGCAGAAGCGCCATAACCTGGCCATGGAGAAACAGGGCAAAGGTGTTAAGAGAGCCATGAATAAGTTTAAAAAAAAACAAGAGCCGCTTACAAACCAAGATATTGAAGCTTTAATCAAGCCACTGGGCATCAAACATTTTAGAGGTGTGTACATGTCTGATTCTTTGCCAGAACAACCACTCAACAAAGAGTGTGGCATTGTTAATTTGGATAAGTACAAAAATCAGGGCACTCACTGGATCTGTTATCTTAAATATTTAAACAATGAGGCATTTGTGTTTGATTCATTTGGAGGTGTTCCACCTGAAAATTTAATAAAATATCTAAAATCAGCTAATCTTTATTACAATAATGCCAGTGTTCAAAACTTCAAAGATATTAATTGTGGACATTTGTGTTTATCTGTTCTTAGATATATGTCTCAAATAAATAAACCATCAATTGAAGATTTTCAAAAAGCCTTGTGGTATTTAAAACATCATGGGGGTATTCCATCTCACCAGCCAAAATTCAATATTGAAACTCAAATTGCATGATGATATTGTATATCCCAAAACAATAGCTCTCAGGGCATTTTATGGCATGTACCTAATCCCTAATATTACACACCACAACAACACAATTGCAGTTGGTGATGAAAAAATTGTCATCACTCCAGGGCAGTATAATCTGTCCACTCTAAATGCTCAATTACCCAGAGGTATAGTGTTAAGTCAAAATTCTGTCACTCACAGAGTAGAGATTGTATCTGCTACAGAAACAATGGATCTGGGTACTATTGGAGAGCTGTTAGGCTTTGAGAACAACACAAAACTTGAACCAGGCATCAAACACACTGCTATGAATATACCTAAATTCTTAGCCATAGAGACTCTAAATATTCACTGCAATGTGGCTGAGGGTATGATCACCAAATCAAATGGCATAGGCACTCACAAACAAACCGGCATTATTGCAACATTCAAACCTAATTCTGAATTTATGGAGCCCATCATCTAAAATCCATCCCCAACATTATATTTTCCTGTGTGCCATAATAGAATAGATTATATTGAATTGATGGTCACTAATGAAAAAGAAGAATTAGTTGATTTTGCTGGAGCCACAACAACTGCTATCATAGAGATTAACATTTAAATAAAAATACATACAAGAAGAAAATGGAAAATATTGAGAGTTATGAGCTACAATCATTCCCCCCAAACAGAAGGACATTTGCAAATTTAAATCAACCCAACACAGAGATTGAGGTTGATCTTGATGTAGGGGATGGATTTATACACCCTCACAGAGCAGATCTATACATCAAATTTGATGTTGTAAAGCTCGATGGAACAGATTATCCGGCAAATTCAAATATAAGATTGGTTGATAATTTTGTGCCACATCTATTCTCTGAAATTGAGATCTGAAAGCATGGTGTTGTTATAAACAGAATAGATTATCCCGGCATTACCTCCACAGCTTTGGCCACATTAAAATTATCCAAAACAGAGGCTTCATACTACAAAATCGGTGGATTTGAGGCTGGTGAAAAAATATTATCTAAGAACCACACTGTGCTGTTCCCGATGCGCCTATTGCCAGGATTCTTCTCAGATTTCAAAGAAATTATGTGGAAGGGTGGTTTAAGAATTACATTTAGAAGAGCTGCAAATGATAACAATGCTTTGATGAGGTACAGTGCAATAAACCCTACAGGAGAAGCTCTGCCTAATACCCTACCAGATGCAGGCAAATGCATTATTCAGACTATGGAGTTAAGAATCCCTGTTGTTGAGTATGAGGCCAGTTATGCTCTTAAATACAAAGCTGATATAATAAAAAATCCACAGGTTCCTCTGCAATTTTATACATATCAATGTGTACAGAAGCCCGCATCTGGTTCTTATTATGAGTTTGATGCCACAAATTCATTCTCCAGCATACAATACGACATGCCTGATTTTGTAGTGGTATTGTTTCAGACTGGAAGACACAACAATCAGGAAAAAAATTCAAGTAAATTTGATAGCTGCAACATCAAGAACATATATCTTAAAAATGGCAGAAATGAGGTTTTTCCTAGAGAAAATTACAATTTAGACATGTCCAAGGATGATTTCCTTAAATTATATGAGGCATTTACATCCTTCAAAAGAGTCACTACTGGCAATACTGACATGTATTACACACCAGATGAATTCAAAGCACAGAGACCCATGTTTGTAATCAATGCTTCAAAAAGAAAACAAGTTGTGGTGAATGACAGAACAAATATTAAAATTATCTGTGAATTCCATGAGGCATTACCTGATGACACCATATGTAGTGTTATTCTCATAGGAGAAAAATCATATGTTTATGATGTAAGAAATGAGAGGGTCACAGAGCAATTCTAGAAGAATTATATTATTTTTAATACTAGATATACAAATTGAAGCTGGTATCCAATTGAACTTAAACCAGAAGTAAATATGTGTATGTGGGTATGTATATGGGTGTGTATGTGGGTGTAGGTGGTCTACTTTTAAGTGTAGCCAAAAAAAATATCAAGAGGGGCATATTTTTGACAGGATTATGGACAACAATCTCACAGAAGTGCCTTTTATAAGTGTAGGCAAATCAATCTGAGGGGGCTCATCCTTTCTCAGGAAATTCCCGAGGGCATTTTTACAAAAATCTTGGATTAGGCAGGGTTCCACACTTGAGCAAAAAGCTCATATGCTCATGTTGAGCTTGTTTTAAGTGTAGCCAAATCTGCTTGAGGGGGGTTCATCCTTTCCTGGGTTTATAATACCACCAATCCCACTACTATGGTCTACACGCTTGGTGTGGCCGAAAATGTCGTTAGGCATTTTGTTAACGGTTATTTATAATAGGATAGACGATTCGTAATTCTACGAAGAGAGGAATGAGTTTGTCGTAATCTCCGAGGAGTTCCACGTAAAGACAATCTCCTGCTGAGACATCGTACGTAATGTTAGAAAGCATCTTGTCGTGCTTGATTCGAAAAATGTTCTTGCCGGTAGATATTTTGATTTCGCCTACGTTTTCCGGATTCACGGTGATCCGAAGTTTCCCGTCGATCGGAATTTCGTAGAAATGTAAATTGTTATTGAAGACGTAAAAAATCTTGCCCACGTCCTCATCCAATTTCGTCCAAATGCTGTTGAGGTGAATGATCAACAGACCGTTGAGTTTAGTTAACACGGAAGGTAGAAATTCATGATCTGTCGTCGTGCGGTGTACAGTCTCCATTGTTTGCTTTCGGAAACCAAAGAGATTCATTGTCCTTGCTATTTATTTATTGTGTATGTGAGACAGTTAAAGTTTATTTTTTTTATTTTAGTTATAGTTATTTAAGTTTATTTTTTTTCAATTGCATTGCCTACAATTTTTACTAATTTCTAAACGATAGTGTCCCCAAGGCAACGTGTGGATTCCACAAGACAAAATGCATCTTTTATCGTCATGCGGATCTAATGCTACTTTCCTAACTTTGTTTGTTGTAATCACGTGGTCTACGCTTTGGATTCTTTGTTCTATACTTAGTATCGTCGATTGTGAGTAAAGGCAATCGATGTAATCGTGGAAGGTGAGTTTGTTCTCCACCGTATTCTTGCACACACCTTTTGATTTCTTCGCGACGCTACTTTCTGTTCTCATGGCATACATTTTCGAACGCAAACCCGCGAACTCGACAATAATATCACCGTTACATTCATCTTTCAGTTTACCTAGGACTTTTTTGTTGAGGGAAGGAATCCCAAATCTGTTGGGTTGAGGATATGCAGAAGTATCGAAATACTCGAGCATGGAAGGATTTTTTATGTCTTCATAGAGGTTAGGTGTATGTATGCTGTAAATGAAGCTGTCGGTGTCCGTGTACAAAAGTGACATCTTATCATTGAAGAAGGGTTTCATCACGTCATAATGAAATTCGAACATGTAAAGTTTCGACAAATCGAGAACCGTTGCGCCAACGTAAATTGGTTTTCTGAATTTCATCAATTTTATATCTAGATTGAAAAGTGCCAAATTCTCATTGTAAATTTTTCTTGACTTGAATCTAGGATCGGCCACCCACTTCATGCATTTATTTTTATCTGAAACAAATTTCACGTCTACATGATTCCGCACGTTTTCCATCGTCTTGCCATACACCGCGTTATTCATCAATTTAAAAAAATCTTTGTCTAAATCGGAAGTGGCAACTGTCCTATGTTGCGTGTTTGTTTCAATGTACGGTTTGAGCCACTCGGAATGTTTAAACCTGAGGACTCTTCTAATATTCGCTACCTTAGCACCCTTCCCGATCAAGAATCGGAGATTCGAGTAATGAACAACGTATCTCTTTTTCCCCTCTAGAGTCAATAAAAGCTTGCATTGATTAGAATGAGGCGAAGATTTGAACTCTGATGCCGGTGGTAAATCGCTGAACAGATCGTGTAAATGGTCGGGGAATTCGATATCCACCTCTGCGAAGAAGCCATACTCACTATCATCGAAATTTTCTACATCTATTGATGCCCATTCGAATCCCCCGTAAGGAAGTTTCTGTACCATGGCATGTCCGTTGAGATTATTAACGTCGGCGTAGAAGATGTAATTCGATGCTCGATTTGAATCATAATCTTCTTTCATGTGCACGTTGTTGGCTTTTGCATATCTCTGCACACATTGTACCATTCCGCCCCGAAACCCCCTCTCGATGAAAAGTAACATGTCCACGTCCGATATCAGTTCCAGCTTGACCTTTGTCTGGAATAACATTGCCGACTACGCTAATCCCGGCAGGCTGTAGAAATACGCTGGATCTAATTTATAAATATTCGTTGCCGTTTTCCTGAACGCTTGAAAAACATCCGCGAGTATCGTTACGTCTAATTTTAAGTAGGCATCGTGGTAGTCTCCGAGTGTCCTACATTCTAATTTCTCCCACATGAGTTGCGCGTGTTGGTATTCTTCGTCCGTGATTCCTTTCTCTCTGAGTCTGCTGTAAAATTCTCTTGGAAGTGGGAGAGCGTCGTCGTTAAATTTAGAATTATCACTAACGTATTCGTAAGGATAAATACCTTTACGTCTAACGAGTTCTATGTCTACGTTGGGAAAACTAGCTTTTGTAATTTTGAATTGTTCGTCTAAAAGTTTGCTGGCAAGAGCATCCAGGCTGGCAGAGAGAAATCTGTACGAATCCAGAAACCTCATCTCGATGGTATTTTTAGTCTCGGGAATCATAACTTTCTTACTTATAGAGATGTATCGTTCTTCGTTTTGAGCAAGAATATCTACTTTTTGTGTGTCGTATCCGAGTTTCCTAATTAAAGGATGAAAGTCGTAATTAGAGCCATTGTGAAAGAATATGGGGACGAATTTTGGTTTTTGGATTTTGAGGTTGCATGCATTACAGATTCCGCTTATGAAGCGACCGTCCGTATGCGAATGGTGAAACACTTTACGATTGTCGTCTGAGAAGTGGTTATCGCACACAGGACACTTGACAGTGTCGTAGTAATTTTGAAGTTCGATAGCAGATAACGGAAGCATCGGTTTCGATGTTCGCAGCATGCATCCAATTTTCCCAACCTCCTCGACCATCTTTTCGAAGAAGCGTTCGATTGCATCGGCTCCTCGGTATACGTACGGTTCTTCTATTTTATCCTGTCGCACGACAACGTAACCGAAACTGTTTGGTTCGTGAAGCTGGTAAGGTGTGGTGGAAGAAACTTCGGGATCCGGATCGCAGTACGAGAGTGGTTTGAGGAACGCCTCGAAATCAGCAACGATGATGGCCGGATGTTCCAACAATGCCTTGTGCATTTTGAATTCTTCCACTTCGTTCTTTTCGGGCATCAACATTCGAACCGGTCTGTTGTCACCGCAATAAATTTTATGTTGAACAAGTTTATCGATAGCAATTTGACGTCCGGTGTATTTTCGATAATTGAGTTGTTTTTGATCGCCGAACGTGGTCAAACACCTTGGACAAACTTCGATGTGGTGTGCATGCTTGGTTGATTGACTTCCGACCAAACGTGATAGTGAACGAATGAGACAGTAATGGTGAACACTGTCGTTTGAAATTAGAAGAAGATTAATCACACGAGCATCATCATCGTCGACATCGCTTATCCTGACGGGATGCACGACATGTTTATCCAACGTATAGGAATACACGTTGATGATTAAGCGTTTTCCTGCTGCATCTCGTGCTCGTGTTTCGAATTTTGATATATCAGAAATGGTCATCGGGTATTCGATGCCAGCCATTGCATTTTCCAGTTCAGGTTCATGCTGCTTGTAATGATAAACCTGTTCTAGATTATTTGACCAATGAATCGGGTGAAGTTCCGCCAACACACACCAGAGAAAACACTTGTTATCGCTGTTCTGTATATTTAACACAGCCCTCTTGTGTTGAATGTTCGGTGGAAGAGGAACGTAGCTGGATGCACGAAGAGGCGAGAATAGGTTCACGTAAACGGTTAACGTGTGAGGACTTCCACATAGAGACCATCCCGACCCTTTAACCTCGAAATCGTCGTGTTTCTTAACCAGCCCATTTGAAAGATCGGAATAAAATTCGTCCAAATTATCGACGTCCACCAAATGAAGAGCCTGGTTTTTTGTTCGATGATAAAAGACTCTTGTTGTACCATCGACCTTTTCGTATTCGGAAAATAGATCAACGTATACTTTTATGGAATTATTTTCCAATTTATTTTTTAGAATATTTATCACGGATGTTTTCGTTTCACGCAAGAAACTAAGAATGTCGCAGCCTGGTTCCGAAGTAAAAGAGAAATCCTGAATATGACGGTTGAATGCAGATCTAATTGGTTTGCGTTCATTAGATAATTTAACTTGTTTGGAAGTGGAAGCTTCCGTTTCTGGATCATCGATTTTTCTTTTCAATGTTCCTTGTTCGGTCGATGGTTTGCAAATGTTCAGGTGTTTACTTAAATGTGTAATGCTGATCATCTTTCCGCATCGAGCACAAGGCTTAGAAGGTAACGAACGATTAATTCTCGAACCTGTTTCGCTACATCTTGCCCTGTGTACCGATAAATTGTTCCTTGAGATTAGCTTCCCACAAGTAACACATTCAGTTTTATCATTTTTTCGATTGAAACTGGTGGTGGATGCCATTATGCTTTCTCCAAAATCACAGAAATCAAAAAGTGTCTAGTATATAATAGCGATATAATTTTCAGGTATGTTATTTTATATAGAATTTCTTGGGTGTGAATACAAAACTCAAAAATTCAATCTATACTGTAAATAGAATTTCAGGTATGTTATTTTATATAGAATTTCTTGGGTGCGAATACAAAAAACTCAAGAATTCAATCTATACTGTGAATACAATTTTCAGGTATGTTATTTTATATAGAATTTTCTCGGGGTTCACATACATCGCTCTATCCGAGCGTCATGGTCGCAGTGGGGCTCTCGCCACTCCAAGTTCACGTTGAAGGGCGCGAATTCCATACCGGAACGTCCGTTCCACCAGGCACGGAAGTGGATGTTTAACGCGGTAGTACAAATCCCCAACCGGCTGCACGGAAGCGGATCTCCACGTGTATTTTTCGCCCGATACGCTCAACGCCACGTGCATCCGCAAGATCATGGCCTTGCGTAAAAAAATCAAGGAAGTCAAGAATTGCGAGAAGACCTTGCCGCCGGGCAAACTGCTCGAAATGGACGCGAAACAGAACACGGCGAAATTGATGATGAACAGTATGTACGGTCAGATGTACGAGCTGAAAGACATTCCCGAAGAGATTCGCGCTCACGTGAACCAACCTTACGTTCGCAGACCCTACGGAAAAACATGGGGCTCGTTCGTTTCGAAGAACCCCGCTTGTGCTTCTCTAGTTACTTTCTTGTCACGAACCATCTTATTGAAATCGCGCGACGTGGTTGAAAATTTCCCCTCGAACCCGCGTCCGCGCATGATGTACATGGACACGGATTCGCTTTTCATCCTCATGCATAAACGTGATCAGGCTAGCTTGATCGATCACCTGCACGAGCGGTTGGTTCCCGAACTTGCGTGTGAAAATCGAATTCGTACTGAAAAACTTTTTCGCGCTGACCAAGGAAAAATACGTCGTGCAGCTGGCCGATAGCGACGAGGTGCAATTCAAAGGGTTGAGGACCGCCATAGACGTGCGAGAGAGAAATTTTCTGATCACGATCCTGAAGAAAGCGTTGGGGGCGAATATTTCGATACGGGATATCGCACCACTGACTCGGTCGATCAGATCGTCACGAGCATCGTGTGGCCCACGGCGAAGGCTTACTTGGAGTTCGTGGAAAGGCACGCGACTCAATTCGATCTGGGGAGGAAACTCGATCTGTCAGCTCCCAGCTGGCTAGTTTCAAAAGCGATTGCATCAACGCTCTGGCTTGGCGTCACGTTTTCGAGAAGGTTTTCGGAAAGGATCCGGCCAAGTACCTGTGAACGATTTTTCCGAACACCGTCTGCGACAGCCACGTTCTGAACGAATTCACGTGGACGACCCAGCATCGTTTCCACACGCATTACTTTCTCGGCTGGGGTCTGATCTATCGATTCTGCTGCATCATCCCAACGTTCTTCATCATACACTGCAACATCAATTACTTGGTGTTGCATTATACGGTTCTGGAAAACAAGTTGAACGTCCTGAAAGATTTGTATCAGGACGTAACCGAAACTGACGCGTTCAAAACTCAATTTCTGCGCCTCCTGAGGACGGAAAAGAGAATATCGACTCAGTACAAAACCTTCGAACGGACGATCCTGCCCGATAATTTTCGTTTCCACCAGATTGTAGAGGGTAGCGAGCAGCAGCACCACGTGTGGTCTTGGACCACGTACATCAATTCTCTCAACCTGGACGCAAGCAAAGAATGCTACTTCCCCAAAAAGGATTCTGCATTCGTTCGGGAGCGTATCGAGCTCGTAACGGAGGGAAGCGTGGACATGTACTACGCGCCCGGCGAATTCAAAACCCACAGACCCATGTCCGTCATCAACACCACGAAGCGGAAGCAGGTGGTGGTCAACGATCGCACCAACATCAAGGTCGTGTGCGAGTTCAACAGTCCGTTGCCCGAGGATACTCTATGCAGCGTCATCCTGGTCGCAGACAAGTCCTTCGTCCACGACGTGAAGAAAGATAGGGTCATAGAGCAGTTTTAACAGGTTTAACATCTTTTCTTGCACAATCAGTTCCAATAAGAATTTTGTACTAGCACAATCAGTTACAATGGCACAATACGAATTTCACTAGTTCAGATCAGTTACAATGTCAATTTCATCAGTTATCAGTTACAATGTCTTTTTTTTTTCTTCATCAGTTTTTGCACTATAGCACGAGACAACCAGAATTTGCACGCACTCCTGGCGGAGTTATTGGGGCCAGGAATCCTAAAAAAACAATTATTATTTGTTTGTTTGCTTGCGTCACAATACGGAAATAATGAGAGGCACGCGCGCGCGTGTGTGTGTGGCACATCGTTCCCGAGAGAGGTTTACAAATGTCACGATATATAAACATTGCCGGACTTGGAAAATTACGATAAGGTGCATTCATCCTTCAAGAATGAGAAAGTGCATTATTTACTCATCACGCTGTGTCAGCGCAATAAATAAAGGCGCGGAACGTGGAGACAAAATGAGTTTTTGAGGTTTTGGTGAACCTCAATTAATAAAAAGTGAGTTTTTGAGGTTTTGGTGAACCTCAAATGAGTAAAGTGAGTTTTTGATGTTTTGGTGCTGTTTTAATCGCTGTGAAACATCGTCAGCGCAATAAATGAGGCGCGGAACGTGGAGAGAAACTGAGTTTTTGAGGTTTTGGTGAACCTCACTTGATGTTTCTGAATTCTCTATTTGGGTCTACTCTAAAGTAGGTCAGTAGTGCAGGTGCACCGTTTGAACGCCATCAAGTGAGGATAAAAAAAAACTCAAAAACTCATTTTTTCTCCATGTTCTGCGACTTATTTATTGCGCTGACGATGTTTTGCAGCGAAGAAAACAGCACCAAAACATCAAAAACTCACTTTACTCATTTGAGGATCACCAAAACCTTAAAAAAACTTATTTTTATTAATTGAGGTTCACCAAAACCTCAAAAACTCACTTTCTCTCCACGTTTCGCGCCTTTATTTGTTGCGTTGACACAGCGTGATGAGTAAATAATGTACTCTCTCATCCTTGAAGGATGAATGCACCTTATCGTAATTTTCCAAGTCCGGGACACCATGTTTATATATCGTGACCTTTGTAAACCTACCTCTCTCGGGAACACGATGTGCCGCACACACACATATGCGCGCCTGCCTGTATTGTGACGCACCGATATTGGACTCCGCGTTTGTTTTAATATTTCAGTCGAGAACATGAAGACGATACGTGTGGAAATAGTTCTAGTGTTTGCTACTAGATGTCGCCACCGGCGATGTGGACGCAGTGTTGCCACACTATGAGGGCCTTCCCAAGGGGGCAAAATTTCCCTTTTTGGACCATTTGGTGTAGGTAGGCAGGTTGTACAAAAGCATCTCGCATTCGAGGATTATGTTGAATGCCTGAAAACTCGCTCACCTGTTCTACGAAAAGAGTATCGAATCCAGAGCGTCAACCATAAATTGACAACCAACATTGTCAGGAAGATTGCTTTGGATGCGCACGATGATAAGAGGTGCATCCTGAAGTGTGGAATTCACACACTGCCGTGGGGGCACTATCGCTTAGCAGAAAGCAAAACCTGCAACATATGCCCATCTTCAACAGAAGATTTATAAAAACAAAACAAAACAAAAAAAAATCATTTTGTTAGTTATTAAAAAAAAAAAAAACACTTTGACTGTTATTACAAAAAAAACTTTGACCATATTCTTAAATAACCAGCATGCCTATGAATTTGTTCGGTTTCAAAAAACAGACCATCATGGAAACTGCACCACCAAATTCCAATAACCTCTTACCTTCCGTGTTATCTAAACTCAACGGTCTGTTGATCATTCACCTCAACAGCATTTGGACGAAATTGGATGATGAAATCGGCAAGATGTTTTACGTCTTCAACAACAATTTACATTTTTATGAAATTCTGATCGACGGGAAACTTCAAATCACTGTGAATCCGGAAAACGTAGGCGAAATCAAAATATCTACCGGCAAGAACATTTTTCGAATCAAGCATGACAAGATGCTTTCTAACATTACGTACGATGTTTCCGCAGGAGATTACCTGTATGTGGAACTTCTAGGAGATTACGACAAACTCGTTCCTCTCTTCGTAGAATTACGAATCGTCTATCCTATTATAAATAACCGTTAACCAAAAATGCCTAACGACATTTTCGGCAACACCAAGCGTGTAGACCACGCAGAAGAGATTCTCATGTTGGATGTCCGAATTAAAAAGTTGAGGAGCGATTTGATCGCTTTGCAGGAGACCTTAAACAAAAGTTTAGAGTCGGAAATCGCTACGCTCCAAACGCAATGTCTCGATCCCATTCTGAAAATCGATTCCGAACTGAAAACGCTCATAAAAAATTATGTTGACGTACCTTCTTACGACAACGTTCAAAATATACAGTTGAGCGTGGATTCGCTTCAAAATGATTTGGCCAAATTACAGCAATTTCAATCGAAAAATGAAGATTTGGAAAAATTGAAACTCGAAATCGAAGAACGAACTTCCGCAATAGAAAATAATTTCTCTGAACTTCAAACCGTCGTGAACGATATTGATGGAGAACGCTTGCATGTCGTCGTTTCCAAATTACAAGAAGAATTCACCGGCACGTTGGAAGAAATTAAATCCAAGTTGCAGACTTTGGAAGATACAATGACGAACCTACCATCGTCGGACGAACTGCAGGTCATCGGCAAGAGCGTCGCGAACATAAAAATTCAATTGGAGGCTTATCAAGATTTCGAACACATTCAAACCACCATCGCTACGCTTCAGGCGTCTCTGGAATTGATCAACGAAGAAATTAAAAATATTCACGCTGAAGCGAGCGCGTTGACGAGCATTCAAGACACGTTAAGCACTGTTCAGCAGAAGATCGAATATTTGGAAAATTTGAACGTCGAATCCAATCTTGCTCATTTTCATCACGTCCTCGACAACATACAGGGTAGGGTGACTTGGAATCGTTACGGACGAGCGTACCTTCGAGCGAAGATTTGGAAAAATTGAAAACGGCGGTGACGGCACTATCCGATTCGAGCGACGTCAAAAGTTTGTTGAGCGATCTCGAGAGTAGGGTGGCCAATCTACCCACCTCCAAAGAATTACACGCTTTGAAAAGGAACATATCTCGAATGCTGAAACGGCTGGAAACGGAAACGGTGAACGTGGAACAGATTCGAGACGAAATTAGTTCGCTGGTGTCGACGTTGCCCACTTCGCAGAGCGTCGCCGACCTTCACACGCAGTTTACAGAGATGCGAAGCATCGTGAACGATCTTACCGAGAAAAGCTCGAAATTGAATCAAGTCGAGAACCTTCAGAGTATTGTCGTCAACATCAGAGATCAAGTTGGAGTGCTGGAATCCACGCAGGAATCGATGCTGGCCTCTTTCGGTGCCAAGTTGCAAGAACTCAACGAAAACTACAAGCAGTTGAACGTGGAAGTGAAAATCAAACCGTCGTTTTCTACAGTAACGGATACCATAGTCGAATATTTGTTGCCCGTACAAAATACACTGGGACAGCTTCACAGCAACCTTGTTAGCGTCGATACTAAATTCGCCAAACTGCATTCTCTGCAAGCCATCGAAATCAACAGCGTACCCAATCAACAGAGAATCTCCACGTTCGTCGAAGGTAACAAACTGTACATGTTGCATCCTTATCATCCGTACTACAAGTTTCTCCTCGATGGCACGATTCAGATAAATGAATTTTCGTACTGGTCTCACGGCAGAAAAGCTAGCGTTCCCACCATGACCTTGATATCGAATCGTGGTGTCCAGAAAGCAGGAAACATTCCTCTGGCACGTTGGAACGAAACGCGCAACATATATGAAATACACGAAGACGAAGATCTTACCGTTTTCGACGTGAGTGCCGGCGATAAGCTGATCATTCAAAACACGAGCGAGGTGCCACCTTCTTTGAATCCCATCACGCTCGTGCTTCTCTTCAAACGTAATCTCTAAAAAAAAAAATGTCTAGGCAAGCCATCGTCGAAGAATTGCATAAACCTGCACGCCGCAACTACGAACGTTTGGCGGTGGTAACCAAGGGCATCGATGACCTCTGGCAAAGTGACCTCGTGGAGATGAGTAGCGGCAATTTGAAAAACGTACATAAATTGAACAAGGGCAACAAGTACCTCCTTACCGTCATAGACACATTTTCGAAATTCGCATGGGCTCTGCCGTTGAAAGCCAAAACGGGAACATGCGTCACGGAAGCATTCAAATTAATTTTTCGCGAAAGCAACAGACGACCTCGGTTTTTGCAAACGGACAACGGTAAAGAATTTTACAACGCCGTATTCCAAAAGTTTATTAAAAAACATGACATTCGACATTATTCGACCTTCAGCCACATCAAAGCCAGCATCGTGGAAAGATTTAATCGAACCTTGAAAACACACATGTGGAAACGATTCACGCTTCGGGGAAATTACAAATGGGTCGACATCCTGCCGGAACTCGTCGACACCTATAATGATACGGTACACAGAACGATAGGCATGAAGCCAGCTGACGTTTCGAAATCTGACGAGCAGCGTTTAATTTCTACAGTTTACTGTCCAAAGTACACTCCCACGACTACCAAGAAATCAAAATTCAAAATTGGAGACCAGGTGAGAATCAGCAAATTCAAACGCACCTTCGAGAAGGGATTCACAAAAAATTGGAGCACGGAACTTTTTACGGTGATTCGAGTTTTACCCGGAAACCGACACACGTATATAATAAAAGATAGTAGCGGCGAGATTTTGAAAGGAAGATTTTACGAAGAGGAACTCTCTAAAACGAAACATCCTGACACGTACCTCATCGAGAAAGTATTGCGTAGGAAAGGTGACAAACTGTTTGTCAAATGGCTGGGACTTGCGGAAAAGAGTTGGATCGACGCGAACGAAGTGATCTTGTGAGTACGTGGAACGTGGTGAAGCGTCTACCGGATTCGGAAAGTCAAACGAAAAAAAAGAACGGTGAGTTTCTTCCCGACAGCATCCGCTGTCTAATCGTAGGTCCTTCGGGGTGTGGGAAAACGACACTGCTCGTGGACAATTTTCTCCTCGCACCGAATTGGTTAGATTGGAAGAACAGGCACCTGTACGTGTTCTCGAAAAGTTTGGAGCAACCCAAATACCAGCAACTGATGAAACTGTACGATGGTCTGGACATTGCAACGTTCGCTTCGGAAATAAAACCACTCGACGATTGCCGTGAAAATTCAGTCGTTGTGTTCGACGACGTCATCCTGGAAAATCAAAATGAAATTCGCAAGTTTTTCACGCAAGGTCGTCACAACGGAATGGATTGCTTTTACCTAGCTCAAACGTTTTCCAAAATTCCAAAACAGTTAGTACGCGACAACGCTAATTTCATATGTTTGTTTCGTCAAAATCACACCAACCTCAAGCACGCGTACGATGACTACGTAGGCGGAGACATAAACTACAATCAATTTTCGGAACGCTGCTCCCACTGTTGGAACAGTGACGATTTCGGATTTGCGACGATCGACATGACGAGGAAACCCAACGACGGAAAATACAGAAACAAAATCAACGACTTTCTAAACGTTGCAACGTTGTGAGAAACGACGTGTATAAATAACGTTATGACGAAACGAAAAATCGAAGACGAAAATCTTAAGCTTCGCGATTACCTCGCGAAACGCTTCAAAGGTTGGAAATCCGAGAATCGCGGATTCTACGAAGAGAAGAAACGTCAAGATCAGCCTGTGATCGATGCCATCAGCGATCTAGGTAAAGAAATTAAAGGTGTCATGGAACAAAATAAAAATTTGATCAACGAACTCGTACCACTTGCAGCTAAAAGTTACACCGTACCCACGCCTATTTCGAGCATTCCTTCGACGCCGTTCGAACTGAAGGACGTACCACGACGTCGAGCCATAAGCAGCACGTCTTCGGATAAAATCGAGTTGGGACCTTTGGCACGAGACTACCTGAGCACGGGAAAATTCGACAAGGATGAAGTGTTCGGATTGTATCCGAGCATGGAAACCAACGAGGGTGTGGTGTGGAAGATTGGGAAATCGAAGGTGACCTTCGAAGGCAACGACATTAAAGTCAATTTAGGCGATAAGGATAGCTGGACCAGGTATCCGGGTACGGTGGGACTGTGGGAACTCGTTGCCAAAAAATCAGCCGAAAGATTACACCGACGAAGATTACCAAAGTTACAAGGAAATTTTGATCATGACGGATGCCTTGTATCAAAACAACGATGCTACGCAGAATCGCGTCAAATCCAGCAGCGGTGAGAAGTACAGGAATCTCATCAAGCCGATATGGAACCAGGTCAAAACAGGCAGCGGCGTCAAACTCTACAACACCCTGCCCAAAGAATTCGTGTGGGTGGACGACGTGCGCAAGCTCATAGACAGGTTGTTGGTTATTGCAGGAGAGGAGAATGCAGGCAATCGTAATTTCTACAACGAGAAGGTTGGCATCGAGGACATGATCAGCACGAAACTTTCCAACTTCATCGTGAACGACGACAAGGGCATAGGTTACCGCATCAAAATCATCAACACGCTGCCTCCGAGATTCTGGAACGTGGCCGAAGGAAAGGGACTCGTGAACGACATCATCAACAAGTTACCTTTCGAGATGCATTTACCTGGCTACCAGTACTGCGGACCGGGTACCAAACTCGAGAAAAGATTGGAGAGAGGAGACAAGGGTGTGAATCCGTTGGACGCCGCATGCAAAGATCACGACATCGCCTACAACACCACGCAGACGGATCTGGATGCACGTCACGAAGCAGACAAGAAATTGGAGCACGCAGCTTTCGAAAGATTCGTCAGCAGAGACGCTTCGCTGGGAGAAAGAGTTGCAGCACTGGGCACCACCATCGCCATGAACACGAAACAAAAATTTGGGTGGGGTGTGTAAATAAATAACATACAGTAAAAAAAAAAAAGAAAAAAAAATCATGACTCGTATAACTAATTTGCCGCACGAACTGCTATGTAAAATTTTTAAACAGGCAGTAAACAGAGATGTTAATAAATTTTTAATCATAGCGAGATCAACGCCGGAATTTTGCATCCCTTGTGAAATGGCTGTCAAGGACCGTCTTCGTGAGATCAGTGGCATGAGGTGCGGTGATCTCGACACTCTTCTTTCGGCCGCAGGGGAAAAATTAAACGATAGGTTAGATGAACTGCACGAGGCGAGGCAGGGAAGAAGACGATACACGGATGATTGGCATAAGTCGAAGCAGGAGACGGAAAAAATCATCACGCACATCATCACGTTTTCCGAAGCACGAACTTTCTTCCTCTGTTAAAAAAAAATAATAATATATATACGTGTCAAAACTTGATATATAAATAGCACACATCGTGAAAAAAAAATAATCTTCGGTATATATAAATAACACACATTGTGAAAAAATTAAATTTCTCTAACACACACTGAAATTTCTCTTCGATATGACGACTGAAAAAATAAGTGATCTCCAAGCATTAAAACAAATGCTAAATTTGTCAGTCGAATATGTAAAAATTCAGGAATTGGAAGTCGACAAACCTTACACAATAACTTCCGGTTCAATCGTTTCTACCCAGTATGGTCCCAAGGTGCGTCTGTTGCTCAACGCACAATACAGTCTATTTTTACCAGATCGATATGCTAACATGTTATCCGACCAGAAGCTATCTATCTTAATAGAGAACAAAACTCGAATCGTGTACAAGGGGACAAAGGAACTTCTTGGTAAGAAAACGAAGCACGTAATAGAATTTGTGTAACGGCTGTGCGGAGTATATATAAAATAACACCCCTTGAAAAAAAAATTACACGAAACAAAAAAATCTCGGAACATACATATATATAAATAACATACCTTGAAAAAAAAATTACACAAAACA
This sequence comes from Lepisma saccharinum, assembly GCF_977018435.1. NCBI lineage: Eukaryota > Metazoa > Arthropoda > Insecta > Zygentoma > Lepismatidae > Lepisma > Lepisma saccharinum. Next base: position 4,117,442 of record NC_139247.1, on the reverse strand, counting down.
AAAAAATCTCAGAACATTTATATATATAAATAACATACATTAAAAAAAATTACACGAGAGGGAAACAAAAAAAATCTCAGAACATTTATATATATAAATAACATACCGTGAAAAAAAATATATAGAGAGCATCAACATGAAGCCCAAGGGTGTCGTGTACCAGATACCATACTCCAATCTAAAAAATCTAGGTGCCCTCGATGGGTTACTCACCAAGAAACAACGCGAGAAGAAACGTTCTTGCTTGACGAAAGGACACGGAATGAAATTGCTGCTCAGCACTCCACAATTGAAAAGATTGCAGCGTTCGCGGAAACAGCAAAAGATCGGAGGTTTCATATTCAGCATCCCGGCCATCCTTGCGGCATTGGGGGCCGTTGGAAGTTTGGCTGGCGGAAGCGCCGCCATCGCGAAAACCGTCATCGACTCGAAGAAGAACAAGGCGGAATTGGAAGAACAGAAACGTCATAATCTGGCCATGGAGAAGAAAGGAAAGGGCGTGATGAAAAAGTTTAAAAAAAAGAAACAGCAGCACTCACCAACCGAGACATTGAATCTCTGATCGAACCGTTACGAATCAAAAACTTCAGAGGAGTTTTCATGTCCGACTCGTTACCTTCAACCGTTAAAAGAAGAGAATGCGGCGTAGTCAACTTGGACAGTCAAGAAAATCCAGGCACGCATTGGATATGTTACCACAACGCAAATAATAAAGCATTTGTTTTCGATTCTTTCGGAGGTGTTCCACCTACAAATTTAGTCCATTATCTGAAAACGAACAAAACTTCTATATACTACAACGACGAACGCATTCAAAATTTCGGAGACGAGAACTGCGGTCATCTCTGTCTCTCCATGCTCGCGTTTCTCTCTAAAATAAATAAGCCTACGATCGAAGATTTCCAGAAAGCATTGTGGAACCTGAAACACGATGGGCGTGTTCCATCTCACGAGCGAATCTTCGATCTTGAAACTCACGCTGCATAACGACATCGTCTATCCTAAATCCGTGGCTCTGCGTGCATTCTACAGCATGTACCTCATACCTAACGTCACGCAGCACAACAACAAAATTAGCGTCGGAAGCGAACACATCGTCGTCACGCCAGGCCAATACAATCTTTCCACTTTGCAAGCTCAATTACCCAAAGGCACGTACCTTTCTCAAAATTCGGTCACGCACAGAGTGGAAATCGTGTCGGCGACGGAGACCGTGGACCTGGGCACCATAGGAGAACTTTTAGGTTTCGAGAACGACACCAAACTCGAAGCTGGCATCAAACACACGGCAACCAACATTCCTAAATTTCTAGCCATAGAGACTCTAAACGTTCACTGCAACGTGGCGGAAGGCATGATCACGAAATCCTCGGACGGATTACTAGGAAGTCACAAGCAGACGGGAATCATAGCCACTTTCAAACCCAGTTCCGAGTTCATGGAACCGATCATCTACACACCCTCTTCGCCGATCTATTTTCCAGTATGTCGCAACCGCATAGACGACATAGAGTTGGTGGTGACGAACGAGAAAGGAGAGGTGGTGGATTTCGCAGGTGCAACGACCACTGCCATCGTGGAGATCAACGTATAATAAATAACACACATAGTGAAAATGGAGCAAATCGAAAGTTACGAATTGCAATCTTTCCCTCCCAACCGTCGCACGTTCGCCAATCTCAACGAAGCAAACAGGGAGATCGAATACGACGTGGACGTAGGGGATGGGTTCGTTCATCCTCACAGAGCGGACCTCTACCTTCAATTCGACGTGGTGAAGAAAGAAAGCGGAGAAGCGTTTCCGCCCAATGCCAATTTGAAACTCGTGGACAACTTCGTGCCTCACCTGTTCTCGCAGGTGGAGGTGAGGAAACACAACACCGTCATCGACAGAATAGATTATCCAGGCATCACGTCGACGGCAGTGGGAACATTGAAATTATCCAAAACAGACGCGGCGTACTATCAGGCGGGAGGATTCGAAGCGGGGACCAAAATATCGACGAGAAATCACACGGTGCTCTTTCCCATGCGTCTGCTGCCGGGATTCTTCTCGGACTACAAGGAGATCATGTGGAAGGGAGGACTGCGCGTCAGCTTTCGAAGAGCGGCCAACGACAACGACGCACTGATGCGATACACCAACTTGAACGCCGACGGCACGCCGATAGCCAACACTTTACCCGAAGCAGCCAAGTGCGTCATCCGGAGCATGGAGTTGAGGATGCCGATCGTGGAATACGAGACGAACTACGCCCTCAAGTACAAAGCGGAGATCTTGAAAAGTCCGCAGGTACCGATTCACTTTCACGGTTACCAGTGCGTGCAGAAGTTGGCGTCGGGAAGTCACATGGAATTCGACGTCACGACTCAATTCAACAACATACAGTTCGACATGCCAGATTTCGTCGTAGTGCTCTTTCAGACCGGGCGCGATAAGAACCAGGAAAAAGATTCCAGCAAATTCGACGACTGCAAGATCAAGAACGTTTATCTGAAGAATGGCAGGAACGAAGTGTTCCCGCGCGAAAATTACAACCTCGACATGACCAAAGACGATTACCTCAAACTTTACGAAGCTTACACGGCTTACAAGAGAGTAACAGAGGGAAACGTCGACATGTACTACACTCCCAGCGAATTCAAAATCCGCAGGCCGATGTTCGTCATCAACACCACAAAAAGGAAGCAGGTGGTAGTCAACGATCGCACCAACATCAAGGTCGTCTGCGAGTTCCACGACGCGCTACCTGCCGATACTCTGTGCAGCGTCATCCTGATTGCAGAAAAGTCTTTTGTGTATGATGTCAAGAATGAAAGAGTGACCGAACAGTTTTAAGTACAAGAAAAAAAATCACATAATTCTCAAAAAATTATACTGACCGCAGGTTCAAATATTAGATTAACTTGCAACGCAATGTTTAGGATGTACTGCGAGGAACACCTTCTTACATTTGTGAGAATAATCTGGAACAAAAAATAATAAAAAAATTAATTTTGATGCATTTTAGAAATAAATCACACTTGAACGCACAAAGGAACTTCCCCTTTGGCCCTGAGTGTGCCCCATATTCACCCCGTAGGGCGCGGCAGGGAGTTAGTCCCGCTAAAAATCCCAAACCTCCACCTGTTTTTTTTTTTGTTTTTTTTTTCATTTGATGATAAACACTATTGTTCTAGTATCTTGGCTATATTAAATTAGAACTTCTGTTACATAAATTGTTTGTTGTTGTTGTTTTTTTTTTTTCATACATACATACTATTTACTACATTTGAGGCATATCTTACTAGTTTCTAGACGATGGTGGCCCCACGGGAGCGTGTGAATCCCACATTTCAGAACGTACCTCTTGTCGTCGCGTGCGTCCAGGGCAACCTTTCTCACCTGGTTGGTGGTCAACACATGGTCGACACTCTGGATGCGCTGCTCCACTTTTGGAATTGACGTCCTAGTTTGAAGGGTTTTGACGTAATCCTCGAACTTGAGGTACTCTTGGACGACCTGCCTGCCCACACCCTTAGCCTTTTTCGTGATAGATTCTTCTGCCCGAATAGCATAGGCTTTGGCGCGAAGACCGGCAAACTCGAGAATTACATCACCGTCCTTCTCGTCTTTGAGTTTGCCAGGCTCCTTCTTGTTGCGAACCAGGATTTTGTATCGGTTCGACTGGGAATAGCCTGACGTATCAAAGAGGTTCACAAAAGCTGGTACCGTGGCTATATCCCTATATGCATCGTCCGTGCGAACGTGGTACATCAAACTATCTGTGTCCGTGTAGAGTAGACTGATATTGTCGTTATAGTGCTGGCGTAGTATCCCATAATATATTTGAAACATGTGCAGCTTGCTCAGGTCTAATACTGAGGCGCCAACATAAATTGGCTTGTTGAGCATCACCTCGTTCTTCCTCATATGCACCAGAGCAAGCTGCTCATTATAAATGGTCCTCGATTTGAATAACGGGTTTGCTACGAGCCTGCGACATTGTGCTTTGTTTGATATTAGCCTCACATCTACACGATTTCGCACATTCCCCATAGTTTTCCCGAACACCGCATTGTTCATTAACTTGAAGAAATCGCGATCAAAATCAGAAGTGGCAGCTGTGCGATGTTTGGTGTTGAGCTCGATGTATGGCCTCAACCATGGAGAATGCTCGAACATCAAAACTTGATGTACTGTGCGGACGGTAACCCCTTGCTTCATCAACCACCGGAGGTTTTGGTGGTGCAGGACATAACGCTCTTTGGGCTCGAAGTCCATGACGAGCTTTGCTTGGTTCGAGCCAGGCGGGCATTTGAATTCCGGGACTGGCGGAAGATCGCAGAACAAATCCTGCAGCTTCTCGGAGAACTCAAGGTCCACCTCGGCAAAAAATCCGCATTCCACATCGGCGAAACCTTCAACGTCAAATTTGGAGGGATCAGCCCACTCGAAGCCTCTAAAGGGGAGTGGCTGCATCATGGAGTGTCCGTAGAGGTTATTGACGTCCGTGTACATGATGTAGCTGGACGGTTGTGAGGGGTCGTAACCGGTGGCCATGTGGTGATTGTTGGCGTGCGAGTGTCGCTGCGCATGGGCGTCCGCAGGATTTTTTCCAGGGAGGGGCAAGGAAGGTATTTTTTCCAGGGGGGGCAAACGAAGGCAAATTTTCCCCAAAAATAGAGTTGATCCCTAAAAAGCATTGCTTAAATTTGAATTTATGGTGTTCATGCAATAATTAACACATATTATTGTGGCTAAAATGAAATTATATGTGTGAAATTCATATTTTTTGGTTGACTTTCATTTTCCAGGGGGGGGCCACGGCCCCCCCTTGCCCCCCCTTCCGGACGCCCATGTCGCTGCGACACCTGGACCATTCCACCCCGCACGGCACGTTCTACAAACATTATGAAAAAATATAAATATGCTGACCAAGGCAGTAATTTATTTTATTAAAAACATAAACTAAACGTAACGTTTCAACCTTCTAGCAAGGTCTTCATCAGACTCTGTATCAAGTACAAAAGTAACAAGATACCAAAAACAGGGCATTGTATACACAAAACATTACTCCCTCCAGACTAATAGAAAGTTGTTTTGGAACTTTCTCGCAGGTGGCTTTCACTATACTTTCACCTAAAAGGCGAAAAATATATACTTTCATATCGAATGTGAATTGGGCTTTATATATCACGCTCTTTTTCCTTCATTTTCTTCCTTCTCCTCTCCTCTTTCTCTCTTGTCCTTTCCACTCTTTCTAACACTTTCTTCCATTCTTTGTTTAACTTCAGTCCCCCATTCCAGTTCATTGTGTCTTCTTCACCTCTCTTCTCTATTTCCTTGGCTTCCTTCCATTTTCTCACTAGCATTCTCTTCTCCCTTCCTATCTGCTTAGCCTCATCCCACTCTATGTCATGTCCTGTTTCTCTCGTGTGTTTAAATATCGCATTTCTCTCTCTCTTAAGTCGTACATCATCCCTATGTTGTTTCAACCTATCTTTCAGTCTCTTTTTCGTTTCTCCTATGTACACACTCTGACATTCTTTACATTTTACTTCGTAGATAATCCCTTCCTCTTCCTCTTCTCTGTTTTCCTCTTTCTTGTTTGCATTCTTCGCTATTCCTAAGATGCTTCTCCCTCCCTTCCTGTTGAAGGGTTGATAGGTTGAAACAACATAGGGATGATGTACGACTTAAGAGAGAGAGAAATGCGATATTTAAACACACGAGAGAAACAGGACATGACATAGAGTGGGATGAGGCTAAGCAGATAGGAAGGGAGAAGAGAATGCTAGTGAGAAAATGGAAGGAAGCCAAGGAAATAGAGAAGAGAGGTGAAGAAGACACAATGAACTGGAATGGGGGACTGAAGTTAAACAAAGAATGGAAGAAAGTGTTAGAAAGAGTGGAAAGGACAAGAGAGAAAGAGGAGAGGAGAAGGAAGAAAATGAAGGAAAAAGAGCGTGATATATAAAGCCCAATTCACATTCGATATGAAAGTATATATTTTTCGCCTTTTAGGTGAAAGTATAGTGAAAGCCACCTGCGAGAAAGTTCCAAAACAACTTTCTATTAGTCTGGAGGGAGTAATGTTTTGTGTATACAATGCCCTGTTTTTGGTATCTTGTTACTTTTGTACTTGATACAGAGTCTGATGAAGACCTTGCTAGAAGGTTGAAACGTTACGTTTAGTTTATGTTTTTAATAAAATAAATTACTGCCTTGGTCAGCATATTTATATTTTTTCATAATAATGGAAACAAGGCTTAATGGTGTTATAATTCTACAAACAGCATCATGTCCACGTCCGAAAGAAGCTCAAGCCTGACTTTCGTAACAAGAAGCATGGCCGACCATGCCAATCCGGGAAGACTGTAGAAGTATGCAGGGTCCAGCTTGTAGATGGTCTTCGCAGTTGCACGAAACGCCTGGATCACATCAGCGAGGAGCGTCACATCAAGTTTGAGGTACGCATCGTGGTAGTCCCCAAGATTTTGGCAATCCAGCTCGCGCCACATGGACTGAGCATGGTTATAGTCATCCTCAGAGATGCCCGAGCCTCGCAGCTTGCTATAGAAGTTTGCTCGAGGAGGAAGCGACGTCTCCGCAAACTTGGTAGAGTCGGTGACGTATTCGTAGGGGTAGACCCCCTTACGCCTGAAGAGACCGGCGTCCAAGTTCGGAAAATTCGCAGAGGTGATGAGCATTTGCTCGTCGCTGAGCTTTTTCGCCAGGGCATCGAGGCTGGCCGGGAGGAACCTCAGGGAGTCGAGGAAGCGAAGCTCGACGGTAGAGCGTGATCCTGGGATTCGAACCCACTTGCTCAAGCTAATGTAACGCTCCTCGTTCTGCGCCAGGACGTTGATTCGCATGTCATCGTACCCAAAGTGAGGCACCAGATGGTGGAAGTCGTATCCCGAGCCATTGTGAAAAAACACAGGGATGAAGCGCGGGTCCCGGGCCATGAGGTTGCATCCGTTGCACCAAGGACCAACGTACCTACCGTTAAAGTGATCGTGGTGTTGGACTTTACGGTTGTTGGCGGTGTACTCCTCGAAGCAGACAGGGCAAGCGATGGCCTCGTCGTGTCTACGTTGATCATCGGGGGACAGTGGGAGCATAGACTTGGGGGCCAACAGTACCTTCCCTATCTCGATGGCCTCGACAACCATCCTCTCGAGGAAGTGTTTGGCTGCGTCGGGACCACGGTACACGTAGGGCTCGGGGGCGATGTGCTGGTATCGTCGCACCACAACGTATGCGAAACTGGATGCCTCGTGGAGTTGGTAAGAGGTGGTGGAGGAAACTTCGGGATCGGGATCGCAAGTGGACAGGGGTTTGAGGAAGGCCTCGAAATCCGCGATGATGATAGCGGGGTGCTCTACCATGGCACCGTGCATGTGGAAACGCTCCACGGTGCCAGGTTTGGGCAAGACTGCCACCCCCGGTTCGTTGGCATTGCAATAAAGTTTGTGGCGAGCGAGCTTCTCTGCAGCGATGTTGGGACCTCTGATGCGCTGGTAATCCTGCTGTTCTTGATTACGAAATGTAGACAAGCACCTGCGACAAACTTCTATGTGGTGACTTTCACTGCTCCGTTGGCTCGAAACAAGCCGAGAGAGGGAACGGATGAGAGTATAATGGTGATGGGTCTCGTCCTTGATGAGCAGAAGGTGAATTTCCTGCGCACTATCGTCGTCTACGTCGCTCACCCGGATAGGGTACACCACATTTTTGTCAGTGAGACCGTAAATGTTGATAGCTAACCGAGGGTTGTGTGTACGGGCCTCGAACTTGCGAATGTCCGGGACCTCCACCGGGTAGTCGATCCCAGCCATCGCATCTTCCAGCTCCAACTCGTACTGCATGTAGTGGTTAACTCGGTGTGGGTGTTCTTTCCAGTGGACAGGGTGCAATGCTGCAAGCACAGACCAGAGAAAGCACTTGGCGTCACTGTTTTGAATGTTCAGGACGGCCTTCTTTGTTGCGATGGAAGGTGGTAAGGGGACGTAGCTGGAGGCGGAGAGAGGCACAAACTTGCAAAGTTTGACGCACAGTTCGTGAGGCTCGCCACACAGCGAACCCCCCGAGCCCTTCGCTTGATGTTCCTCCTGCTTTGCCACCAGCTCCTCGGCAAACTTGTTGTAGATGACCTCTAGGTTGTCGACATCCGCCAGATGCAGCGTCTTCGCCTTGGTGTTGTGGCAGAAGCTGTAAATTTCATCAGATGGCTTCTTGTACTGGCAACGTAGCGATGCGTAGAATTTGGTGGAGTGCGTTGCAAGCGCATCGCCGAAGATGGAAATAATTTGGGCTTGCACGTTCTCCAAAAAGCTACGCACGTCGTATCAGCCCTCCGAAGTGAGGACAAAGTCCTCTAACAAACGCTGGAAAGCAGACTGGTTCGCTTTCGCCACAGACTTAACACGTTTGGCGGATGGTGGCGAGTCGGCTTCCGCTTTCCTCTTGGTCGAGCTGGTCGACGGTTGTGGAACAGGTGCTCCGACGACGACTTTGCATGATGTTATATGCCTTTTCAAATTATTAATGGTAATATGTTTGTCGCACCTGGGACATGGTTCTGTAGCGGTCACACGCTTACCAGGTACGCAGGTACGACAGTGCCTTTGGAAATTTTTCCTTGAAACACTAGTTTCACAAGTGGGGCAAATTTGTACCGATTGCATCTTGTTGAAAAAAATAATATTTGTGGGGTATGTTATTTTATATATATAGTAGAGTGCCACAAAATAAATGCTGTGCAATAAAAAAAAAAAACCTTGGAAGGCTAATTCGCGATGGTGCTGGGTTTGGTGTGTGCTATTTATGTATATGCTACTTCTTGCTTCTTAATGAATCCTGTAAATAATTGGAAAAAAAAATAATTAAGCTTGTGTATAGAAAACACAAAAATATTATGTGTACATAATTCTACCAAACAAACTTTTTTTCTAACCCTCAGCCCTCTTGGCGTATGAAGTATAAATCATAATTTCAGAAAACAGAGTTATTTTAAGGTCGCCATTTTTTAAAATTAAACCATAAGCTTTGTTTATGTTTATAGTATTCGTCGAGCAATAGCAGATAGAGCAAGAATTGTTTTCCTACAACCCATAGTTTATAAATTACAAAACATCTTAGAAATTACATCTTGAAATTTTAATCCAAAATAACTCGAAAACAGCAGGCACTAGTCATCATCCCTCCAATAGGTTGTAGAGTACTTCTAATTTTGTATCGAATGCTATTAAAATTTTCGAATTAGAATAAAAACTAGGCCGGCAAATAAAGTTTCTCAAAAAAATAAAAAAATATCTGTATTTCCGAAACTTGAGGGGGTGGAATCGATTTTATTTGCTAGTCGAATAGTTCTCGTCGAATCCTATCCAACAAACCTAAAATCATCATCCTAGCTCAATTAGGAGCCGAGAAAATCAATGTCTTGGAAAACGTCTTAAGATTTTTGTCTTAAGAAAATTTTCTTGACAGACCGGAAGTAACATCTTGAGATACCGGAAGTCGACTTTCTTAAAGATTAAGATATTTGTCTTAAGATGTTTTCCAATACATTGATTTTCTTGGCTCCTATGGGACCTAGAACCATGTAACTTTGGTCTATGTATATACCAGTACTTGCCCGACCCTGTGGCCGAGTGGTTAGCACATCGCGCTGCGACGCCAAGGGTCCCGGGTTCGAATCCCGGTCGGGCTTGGTTGTTTGTGAATGTCCATTTTCATCCATTTCATCACTCATCCCCATCTTCGCAAATTAACCAAGAGGCACAAAACGCGAAGTAAAATAAACTAAATCAATTATTAAGTTCCGTGTTGCAATCATGAAATTAAATTTTAATTAACTTTTTTTTTCTATCCATCTCTCAAATCTATATAGCCTGTTCATATTTGGTACGTCGGCCATTTTGTTTACGTAGCAAAAAAAAAAATCTCAAGCCATTTTTTGCGAATGCTCGTTGTAGCCATAAGTATAATTGGATATAGTTGTCAGATTTTATTTAATTTGAGGTTTAATATCAATAAGCGTGCATAAAAACTAAATATTTTAAATAAATAAGATTCGAATAACTATGTACTTCCACTAGCCTTTGCAATGGCGCAGCGGTAGCGTCATTGCCTTGTAATCAAGAGATCTCGGGTTCGATACCCGCACAAGTGGTTCTTGAAACTGTAGGTCCAGTCCCGATTAGCCTTACTGTGCATAAAGTAGACTTAAAACATCAAATCAATCAGTACTTCCACTAGCCTCTGCGATAGCACAGCGATAGCCTTGTAATCAAAGGTTCGATACCCGGTGGAGGCACAAGTGGTTCTTGAAACTGTAGGTCCAGTCCCGATTAGCCTTACTGTGCATAAAGTGGACTTAAAATATCAAATCAATCAGTACTTCCACTAGCCTCTGCGATAGCGCAGCGAAAAAAAAAAAACGTCCTTGCCTTGTAATCAAGAGATCTCGGGTTCGATACCCGGTGGAGGCACAAGTGGTTCTTGAAATTGTAGGTCCAGTCCCGATTAGCCTTACTGTGCATAAAATTGACTTGAAACATCAAATCAATCATACAGTACTTCCACTAGATATCAAAAACACGCAACTCTCCTCCATTTTTTTCTTGCCTTCCTCTAACAATTTAACACATTTATTTTTTTTTAAATATGCCCCGCACACATATTTCCTACCTACCAACAACGGCACACAGAAGAAAAAAGATATTCCAGCTACCAAGATGCATGCTTCAAATATATAAAAGAAGAGAGAGACATGAAACACCTTCTATATTCTCTCTCTTTTTGCATGTTTTGTGAGTATATTTTCTTCCACAATACATAATAGCTGGTTGGTTTTTCAGGAAGTTACCTTCCTTCCACAATCTCTTATATCTGTTTGGCTCGTTTCAAGAATCAACTCACGAAAGCAATGCCATACTTATAAATCAAAGCCAACTCATGCAAGCTAAGAAACAAAGTTACTTACTTTTGGAAAATCCTGCGGAAATGTTCTTCACTGACGTTCAAAATGAAAGAGAACTTTCTACACTAGCGCTATAAGTTTTATACGGTTTTCTAATGAGGTCAAAAGTGAAATGTTAGCCAACGCAACGTGGACCAATAGAAATCCAAGACAATCTTCTCTAGAACATTCTTCCCCTACATTTCAGCCACATCATTTTTGCGAGTTCGAAAATTCACAAGTTAATGCATCGCATCGCATCACTGCTACCTATGCTGTTAACTGACGTCACTGTTTTCTCAACAGTTGTCAGACCTGATGTTAACAACCTGCTGTAACCTAAGCATCATGTGTATTGAAATATAAACAAAACAAATTGTATACGTCAGTAGGGAATTCTTCCACCAGGAAGTATAACTTCCGTCGTCCCAAGGCCTACGTATTGTTGAATTTGTGTCATTGTGTCAACGTTGATAGCACACGCAGAGAGGAGAGGGAACAAAATTGTAGTTTTTCTAGATGTGCTTGCGTCACAATACGGAAATAATAAAAAGCACGCGTGTGTGCGGCACATCGTTCCCGAGAGAGAGGTAGGTTTACAAAGGTCACGATATATAAACATTTGACCGAGACTTGGAAAATTACAATAAGGTGCATTCATCCTTCAAGGATGAGAGAGTACATTATCTACTCATCACGCTGTGTCAACGCAACAAATGAAGGCGCGGAACGTGGAGAGAAAGTGAGGTTTTGAGGTTTTGGTGAACCTCAATTAATAAAAATGAGTTTTTTTAAGGTTTTGGTGTAAAAGTATTTTGTTTGTTTGCTTGCGTCACAATACAGGCAGGCGCGCATATGTGTGTGTGCGGCACATCGTGTTCCCGAGAGAGGTAGGTTTACAAAGGTCACGATATATAAACATGGTGTCCCGGACTTGGAAAATTACGATAAGGTGCATTCATCCTTCAAGGATGAGAGAGTACATTATTTACTCATCACGCTGTGTCAACGCAACAAATAAAGGCGCGAAACGTGGAGAGAAAGTGAGTTTTTGAGGTTTTGGTGAACCTCAATTAATAAAAATAAGTTTTTTTAAGGTTTTGGTGATCCTCAAATGAGTAAAGTGAGTTTTTGATGTTTTGGTGCTGTTTTCTTCGCTGCAAAACATCGTCAGCGCAATAAATAAGTCGCAAAACATGGAGAAAAAGTGAGTTTTTGAGGTTTTTTTGATCCTCACTTGATGGCGTTCAAACGGTGCACCTGCACTACTTAGGTCAAGGCATGTAGAGGCTCTCGTGTAGTTTAGCACGAAAAAAAAAAAAAAGTTAAGTTATATTACGTAAGATCGTGATATACCTACAAGTGTGAGGTGGGAAAAAAAGGGAAATTTTACTAAAACATCGCTAAACGCTAAGGCCCGTATTCATAGTCGTTTCTCAAGAAAGGAAAGCGTCTTGAGACCTCTCTTAAGACGCCATACTGTTTCATAAACGTATCTCAAGATACTAGCCAAGAGACGGTTTACTTCACCATCTTGGATAAGAACAGTCTGTGCCAAGAGACACTTTTGACGTTTCATGGTCCCCTCTCAAGATCCATCTTAAGATTCGCTGTTTCATAAACACTTCTTGGCATCGTAAGAGCGATATTCGGTCTCTTAAGATCCTGTATTCGCCAAGAGAACGAAACAGGTCTCTTGAGATACAGAATGTTCTCTTGAGAAAATAAAAATGGACGTTGCAGTTAGAAACTATGATGAAGAGGATGGATATTTTGAAGATTTTCTCATTGCAACAGCTGTTTTGTCCCGTTTTTATGCCTCAGTTTTGCATCAGACTCTCTACGTAATTATCTTAGTTTGAGGAAACCTAAACCTTGTTAATTGGTTGTACTGCCTCTCTTTCTTCGGTTTATTGATTCATAAAGAAAAGTGTAATCCTGTATTATAATAATATTGCTTCTGCATGAACATTATTTGATTCTGAAGTAGTGCATCGATTTGTTACTCAGTTGTGTAGCAAAATAATGGAATACAATAGGATTTCGGCGCCGTTAACCCAATGTACTCCCTCGAGAATTGTTTTGTTTTCTTTTTAATGGACAGATTTCGTTGTTTTACGTAATATTAAATTGGTTCCAACTCGCGGAAAACACAAATAACGGATGTATTTGATTCCAAAGTATGACCGGCGTAAGTTAAAACCTTCCATCTACGGTTACTTTCACCGCCTTTTATTAGTAAAAAACCGTTTATGTGCACACAAAAAGAGCGAAAGAACACGTCAACTCCAAACCTAACACTCCTAACTTAACGACGAAAAATTTTGGGATATGGAAGCGACGTTTTCCACGTTTGTCCAGAAGACTTGGAAACAGTTCGAGACATTGTTATCGCGTGTGCAGTTTTCCACAATATGGGTATCATATACAGTGGCGATGTTGAAATTTTCAAGGAACCTCAGATATCATGTCTGTAGAAATAGAGCCTACACGTGTGCATCGTAACAATGGTGAGCTGCAAAGGAGCTTCTTGTGAATAGACTGTTCATATGAATATAACAATGTGGTCAGCTTATACTTTGTCAAAGACTATTCACTCAGTTTTCAATGTTTCTCTTTTTCTCTCGCACACAATTTTCTGCATCAGCATGTGTGTGTGACAGTGAATTATAGTGGTAGGAATCCTAGTTTTATGAGATGCCACTTGGGTATCTCTTCGTTTGATTTTTATTGTGAACGCTGTTTTAGCATTTTCCATGACGTTAAATTCGTATTCATCCAAGTGCTGTGTGCATTGATACTAAGAATATCAAAAAGTTATCCTGCAAAACTGTATTTTCCTTAAAACCATGCATTTTACTACATGGTTTTAATGTCACCAAAAACATGTGTATTTTGTATACGTGGACAACATAATTTCATTTAACTTATGTTCTTTCCCCTTTTTTTTAGTCAAAGAAAATAATGAAATGTGACCTTCCTTTATGTATGACCAGTGAACAAGATTATTCTCAAAATAAATTAGTGCTTTACCTGTAAATTAGTTTTGATTTTTATTTATTACACAGTTTAATGTTTCTCAGTAATGTCCATGTGTCTAGGAAAATTAACTATCTTAATTCCTTTGGTTCTTTTATGAATTTGTGCCGGACCCTGTGGCTGAGTGGTTAGCACATTGCGCTGCGACGCCAAGGGTCCCGCGTTCGAATCCCGCTCAGGCTCGGTTGTTTGTGAATGTCCATTCATCAATTTCATCACTCATCCCCATCTTCGCAAATTAGCCAAGAGGCACAAAACGCGAAGTAAAGTAAACTAAATCAATCAATCAATTTTATGAATTTGTAACATGTGGATATTCTTGGAAGTCATGGGAGGGAGTATGTATGCACCATGTGCACACATGCACAGACAATCGATAAAAAAGTAACATAAAAATCTGTGGTATCACACCAAAAATTATTTACAACAGGAATTATATGCTTTCAACTATTCAGTATAGCCTGGTACAGTTGAGAGTTACTGAGGTAAGTAAGTGCATCAAATTCTCTTGATATCATTCATTAATCGGAAAAGGCCTGATGATAGTGTACCATCAAGCTAATGTTACTCTAATTGACTGGGTAAAAAAATATATACTCCTTATACGATTTGAAAAATAATGAGTAACTTATGGAAGAGAAATGTTCATAGGAAGCAACTGAAGGTATCTGTGTGTAAAACATGCTAAGTGACATCTTGGTCATTTCAGAGTTCATTATGAAAAAAATATTATTAGAAGCTATACTGTAGATAAATTGTTTTTGTGTTGTGTTTACCAATATCAGAAGGCTTCACCGAGTCCAATGCAAATTGTATGACATGGCAATTTCACTCTAAAATTGAAGGATGGCACATTTTACTTTGTAACGCAAAAATACCAAAATGTCACTTACCATGTTTTCCACCCAAGCCCTTCAATTGATCATAGCTCGCTGGAACATTTTATTGTGACCATGGACTCTCACTTTGTTTCTATAGCCTATGGTACAGCGTAAATGAGCAAAGGCAGAGAGGCTGTGATTAGGGAGTGGGATAAATTAGTTTGGTAATGTTTGTGCATCTCCTCATATGTGAGAATCCCATAATCTTGTACCTTCTGTTTTATGATGGAATAAAAAACACACCCAGTGTATTGTTATACACTTTTGCATTAAACTTTGATACATCTCAGATATTCATTAAATGACAGTAGATTTATTTTGTCTTCTGTCAAAAGTTTAGCCCTTAACATATTCTGAATATTTGATGTCCTTTGCTATACACTCATTTTGTGCATAAATGCCAGGCTATAATCGCGCCGGATATCTTGTTCACGTGTATTGTAACCACCCATTTGAAATTCAAACTTCTAGATGTTACGCTTTCTTCGTTGATGAATTTTACTTGTACTTGTGTCGAATTATGTCATTCCATTTCCCTTATACTCTTGAGAATAGGAGTGAACAATTTATATGCACATTGTGGAAATTCATTATGAGTATTCCACTTGGGATTTCGAATCCATAGAAGTAGTTTTGGTACTAATCTGATATTCCCCGGACAGATTTTTTCATTTTTACAGAAGAAACTACTTAATGGTAATAAGTTCCTGTAGCATTGTGTAACATCCAGTGATGTGCTTCTACGCGTAAACAACGATAGTCTACATTCTACACGTAGACTATTTTATACACTTAGATTACGTAATCTATGTAAACAACATGGCGAAAGGTGATAATTTAGCAAAGGGAGC
This sequence comes from Lepisma saccharinum, assembly GCF_977018435.1. Taxonomy (NCBI): domain Eukaryota; kingdom Metazoa; phylum Arthropoda; class Insecta; order Zygentoma; family Lepismatidae; genus Lepisma; species Lepisma saccharinum. The sequence goes on along the minus strand of NC_139247.1, from coordinate 4,101,722 downwards.
CGTGGATTTAGAAGAAAATTATACTGCGTATCAGTTGCTGATGTGTGAGAAGAAATTCTCATACTCTTTCTTCCAAATTCGAATAATTTCTCACCTAGGAAGAAACCTAATATAGGAAATATTCTAGTGTTTTATGGGGAAAGACCACTTTTGCCTCACGACTGCCATCTGTTGTTGTTTTCGCATACTATTTATCTTCTTTCATAGTTGATAATAGAAGAGAAGATAAATTTGTTGTAAATAGGATTATTTTTATTTCGTTAGGAACCAATATACTTGAAAATGTCACTTTCCTTTCATGAAACCCTTGAAAATTAATTTTAATGCACGTTAGATTGTCTACGTAGTCTATGTAAACTACAACCCAATGTAATCTACGCGTAGATTACGTGTAGACAACACATGTAGACATAAACTTATAGTCTACGGCTCATCACTGGTAACATCTGGAAGGTGTTTTGTGTGATGTGGGAATGTTTCATAGCGGAAATTCAACCATTGACACATAGCCCCATGAACGATTCCCGGTAAGGTTAGGTTAGGTAGGGTCACGTTTAGGTTACAATAGTTAAAAATTGGTTTTGAAAGAAATATGCGTAGCCCCACACACCATTCTCGCATAGCCCCACGAACCATCGACACATAGCCCCACAAACCATTTGCGGAAACGTACGTTCTTCAGTTACAAAAACACTTTTATTAAAAAAAAAAATTACAATTACTTTGATCAAAAAAACGTGAATGAATTAAAGAATGTTCCGCGAAGCAGATAGGTAAATACAAATGTCAACAATTGACAAAACGAAGAAGTTATAGGTGTCCGGGGAATATCAGATATTTACTGAAGTTTTTAGTTTCTTTCATGATTTCTTCTATTTTATGTATGTGGAAAGAGGACATCATGTAGATTTCAGGAAAAAAATTGTAAATATTAACAAAGTGAACAACATCTGTTCTATGGTTTTCTGAAAAGAACATGACAATGTGCAGGTAAGTTTGGACTAGATAGCCCTTTCTCATTTGTTGCAAATTGATACTTGGGTAGAAAATGGAGAAGCATCCCAGTATTAGACTGATGTAAGGAAATTATGTTCAAACATATTGATGCTACAGTGAAAGAGTGGTAAGGTTGGTAACCTTCAAGTTCATAAGATTCCTCAAATGCATGCCTGCAGCTGTAAATGCCCATTTTGCTCAACTAAAACTTTTTTTTTATCTTATGCTTATGGATATGACTGATGTAAGGAAATTATGTTCAAACAGATTGATGCTACAGTGAAAGAGTCGTAAGGTTGGTAACCTTCAAGTTCATAAGATTCCTCAAAAGCATGCCTGCAGCTGTAAATGCCCATTTTGCTCAACTAAAACTTTTTTTTTATCTTATGCTTATGGATATATATTCACAAATGAATTGATTTTTCTAATATATAATGTATCAAATTTGTGTCCCAAAAAAGTTCAATTGAAATGGCTCTCGCACATATCAATGCAGCGATGTCTGTTGAACCATAGAAACTGCAGGCACTTAGTGCTAACAGTGTTGGACACGTTCCATGTACATATTTACTCCAGGCTGTCTACCAGTCAAGATAGTAAAGAAATCATGCTTGTGGTCAAGAATGTTTGCTATTTTTTTTTACAGTGGAAATTTAAATTATATTGAGTTGTGTTTAAAATTTGTTTACTTTGGTTCTTAAGAATTACATTTTTGTATGCATAAAGTTTTGTAAAAATATTACATAACGTAATGTGGCCATTCCCCATCTAAGATGATATCTGGAGCATTAATTTTTACATGCATTAATAATTAAAGCAAGTCAAGCACAGCTTCAGTTTTCATCTTCACTGGCCTTCTGGTAAGGGTTTTTCACTGAATAAAAATATCTAAATTTGCAACTATGCCTAAGTAGTGAGCAATTAAATAAGGTTAAGAAAAAGGGAAGAAAGATCAAGAATTTTGGATTTGTTATTTTGGTAGACACCCTGTACTCCGTTGATTAAAAATCTGTTTTGCAATGTGAATTGACAATGATAATGGATTTGAAAAACAGATGCAAAGACCTTCAAAGCAAGACCAAAATTGTATTTGTAGGACTACAATACTATAAGAGAAGTAGTTTCGCAAAAATTGATAAGAACAGTTTTTTGACAAATTTAAAAAATCTGAAAATTAAGAATTGTTTAAAACCTTCCTGGTTGCACCGTAATAAAATTTCATTAGAATCGGACCACCCATTTCTTTTTTATAGAATTTCAAAGAGAGCGATCGTATGCAAAAAAGAAAGGGGGGAACACTTTTTTCTCAAGACAAAAAAAATTGCGTAGCATAGATTAACGCAGAATTGAGTACGCTGAGTTTTGATGTAACTCGTTTCTATGTAGACTAATTACTGGTTAATTTTTAATTTGAATCCAAACTCGAGTATCTATAAGTTTTAATCCGTGAGTAGATAATTATTTTTTTGTTCTTGTTTCTCTTTCATCAACGTATATGAACAACAAAACATGAAGCTACAGCACAGCACCTGCTGTGAATTTACGTCTTGACTGCACACCGCTGCGTGATTTTCTTTTGTTTTACTACCAACATACAACCCTATCGCTAACCCAAGAAAAACATTCAAAGCCAGGAAAGTAATTCATCTTCTGTAACAAAATCATCACTTATCGAAATAAATGTACTTTCACGACTCTGTTCATAACTTCACGTAATTTATTAATGTATTTCAAAATGTGTTTTGTTGTTTCTTTTGACAATTTCTCTTGCAGTTCTTTTAAGTTGGTATCACTTCAGGCAATCGTATCTCAGGATCGTCGTCTTGGCGAAGAGAAAGTTTCTTTCCTTGGGAGTAGAGATGGAAAGTTCCGTTCATTTTTGGGATTCGTTCTTTGTGAACTAGTTCAGCACTGGGATTCGTTCAAAAGATTCGTTCGCGAACGAATTCACTGATCCGGTTCAGAAAAGACTGACAAGCTGGATGTTCTGTTTCCTCGAATCCGTTCGCGAACGAATTCACTGATCCGGATCAGCTTGGCTCGGCCCGGTCAGAAACGAGCGGCCGACTAGAACATATGTTTGCTTTTCTGGAATGCAGGAGGCCTGCCTACGAGATCCAATCAGATCAGAGAAGAATCTTTCGGAAAAGTCAATAAACTTTGATGTGGATGTTACAAGAGGGTTGTCTTGTGCTTGTCACTCGCCACCCGCAGCAGCTAAAACGGGAATGTAACGGGACTTGACTTTGCAAAATATAAAGGAAGGAAGGGGGACTTGCTTTGTTTGCAGAACCAGCTACCGTCTTTCGGTGTAATGCAATCTGTGTGTATGGGAATTGTTCTAGACATGCCGCGGCATGTGGAAGCCATAACCGTTGCATGGAAATTACCTTTACAGC